>NW_006408522.1:13112220-13114668 GCF_000296735.1 Chrysochloris asiatica
AAAAAAAAAAAAAGTTTGTGGGAAAATTTCATTGTCTTTTAATCCCACTTTTCCATGAACTTTTTGAATCCCTTTCATATAATTAAGTTATTTTTCTAGTTAAATATTTGTTGTTGTTAAATGCCACCGAGTTGGTTCTGACTCATAGCAGCCCTATACAGGGTTTCCCAGGCTTTAAAATTTTCGAGAGAGCAGAAGCCTCATCTTTCTCCCGTGGAGAGGCTGGTGGGCTCAAACCTTATGGTTCACAGTCCAGTGCTTATCATCTGGAGCTACTATGCTTTCAGTTAAAGGTTAGTCAGGGTAAATATTTAACTGTTGGTTGAAGATATACTATGATGCAAAATTAAATGGAGTTGCAGAAACTGGTTAAGATGACTTCATTGTTGTTGTTACATGCCATCAAGTGGGTTCCGACTCATCGAGACAACTATGCACAAAAAATGAAACACTGCCCGAACCTGCACCATCCTCACAATTATTGTTAAGCTTGAACCCATTGCTGTTACCACTGCACCAATCATCTCATTGAGGGTCTTCCTGTTTTTCTCCAACCCTCCACTTTACCAAACATGATGTCCTTCTCCCGGGAGTGGTCCCTCCTGATAACACGTCTGAATACGAGAGATGAAGTCTGGTCATCCTGGCTTCCAAGGAGTACTCTGACTGTTACTTCTTCCAAAACAGATTTGTTTGTTCTTCTGGCAGTCCATGGTACTTTAAACATTCCTTTCCAACACTATAACTCAAACGACTAGAACAATAAAATAAAAGAGAATAGCACATTTCATTATTAAGTTGTAATTTGTTGTGGTAGACCAAAACAAGAAAGCTATTTATTGTGTATGTGAGGGGAATTTTAAGCTACTAAAGAGGACAACATTAAGAGACATTTTCAGCAAATACATGGTGAATTTGATAAGAAGTTTCCTCTGAGCAGCCAAAAACAGGCCCATGAAATTAGACATCTGCAGTAAGAATTTGATGTCCAAGAAAAAATTTAAAAATAATTTTAACAGTATCTGAAATTATGGCATTGGTTGGCTATCAAGTAGTTTGGATTCATGCACTAAAAGGAAAATCACTTTTAGATGGTGTCAGGAATTGAATTTGTCCCACCAAAACTGTGTCAGCTTTCCTAGACCATGATTCTCATTGATTAGGCAGTTATGGATTGATGTAATGTGGCATGTATGTGATTACCCATGATGTGATCTGATGGGATAAACTAGTAAGAGGATTACGCTCGGATACAGCACCCTTAGACTCTTGGTGTGGCTCTATAGGAGAAGCCTTAGACTCAGAATCACAAGGTCAGTGGTGCAAACCTACTAGTTGCCCCTTGGAAACCCTATCCAGGGTCGCTAGGAGTTGGAACCGACTTGACAGCACTTAACAACAACACCCACAATCCAGTCACAGCCCTGATTCTATGTAAAGGAGCTTCCTTGGAGTGTGGTTTGCAACACCCTTTACTTATAAGAGATAAAGAAGTTCCAAAAGTGGGTGTTTTAGCAAATAGAAATTTATTCTCTCACGGTTTAGAGGCCAGAAGTATGAATTCAGGACTTTTTCTCCTTTCAGAATTTGTGGGCCTAACATTCCTTAAAGATCCCCATATGTCTTGGCATCGATCTTTCCCTGAATCTATGAAGTCTCACAAGGCAGGGAACCCCAGATCCCATGGGTGCCCTGAAGAAAGAGGAGCCGGGAGTTAAGTGTATCCTTTGGGTCTAGGTTCCCTGCCCTGTGCAGCATCCTGTTTCTATTTGTTGAAACATCTACTTGTGGTATTTCTGTTAGAGCAACACTAGATAACTAAATAGGTGGGGAAATTAGCAAAATAAATTATTTACATTACTGTGAAATTTGTTAGAAAATTATACAAAAAATAATTTAAAAATACATTTTATTTAAAAAGTGAAAGATCTTCAGTTAGGACACCAAACAATTGTTTATACAGTTAAAGACCTTTATTAACAGTATCAAAGATCAATTGATTCAAATTAAAAATCACCAGTATTTTTCTTTAGCTTAGATGAGTTATACAATATGTGAGTTGTATAACAATTAATACTTAGATATGCTTTTCTCAAATGACTTCCAAATTGAAAAGAAATGTCAATGTATGACTTTAAAAGTTTAACTTGAGGCATATATATTTTGAATCTTTTATATCTTTAAAATTTTCATCTAGAGGGAGCCTAGATCCAAAGGGCATGGAAGAGGGTAGACTCTCCAGTGAGTAGTATCCAATCTGTCTGGGTGGGGCTGATGAAAGGAGATGGGGATAGGTCTCTTGTGGTACAACAGTGAATAACTGTAACCAGGACTGACTGTGAGGGTTGGAAATGTACAGGTAGATGTTTTATAGCAAAAGGAGGGGAGTGGTTGACTTTGCAGTCCAGGAGCGGAGGTCCCAGGGACCATCAAGGGAGAACAGCAGAG
>NW_006408522.1:13115630-13133195 GCF_000296735.1 Chrysochloris asiatica
AACAACAACAGGAGTTGACAGACTAGGACTAGCAATGGCAATGTTTTAACAAACTGATGTAGCTCTGGACTCACTAGTCTCTGCTAAGAAATTTGGAACTTGGCCAACCAATTGGAAGTGATCCATATCTGTGCCCATTCCAAAGAAAGGTGACTCAACAGAATGTGGAAATTATCAAACAGTATTATTAATACCACCTGCAAGTAAAATTTTACTGAAAACAATTCAAAAAAGCAGTACATTGACAGGGAGCTGCCAGAAATTCAAGCCAGATTCAGAAAAGGATGTGAAACAAAGGATATCATTACTGATGGCAGATGGATCTTAGCTAAAAGCAGAAAATCCCAGAAAGATATTTACTTGTGTTTTATTCACTGTGCAAAGATATTTGGCTGTGTGGATAATAACAAACAATGGATAACATTACGAAGAATGGGTATTTTAGAACACTTAATTGTACTCATCAGAACATGAACACAGAACGAGAGGCAGTGTTAACACAGAACAAGGGGATACTGAATTGTTTAAAATCATGACAGCTGTACATGGTGGCTATATTATTTCACCATACGTATTCAATCTGTATGCTGAACAAATAATCTGAGAAGATAGATTATATGAAAAGAACATGACATTAGAACTGGAGGAAGACTCATTAGCAATCTGAGATATGTAGATGACACAACCTTGCTTACTGGAAGCGAAGAGAACTTGAAGTATTTACTGATAAAGACCACATATTATAGCCTTCAGTATAGTATTCACCTCAAAGTAAAGAAAACAAAAATCTTTACAACTGGACCAATAAACAAAATAATACACATCATCATAAAAGATTAATGCTATCAAGAATTGCATTTTACTTGGATCCACAATCAATGCTCATAGAAGCATGAAAACGAAGGCAGCAAAACATGATAATAGAATGCAAGAGTTAAAGTGAATAGAAATAAATACGGTTAACTGATGGAGGGGATTGCAACCAGTATAATGAAATGAAGTATGATTTGTTGAATGTAAAATAATACTCATGATGATCTGTTCTGTAAACCTTCACTCAATTCACAATAAAAAGTGAAAAAGAAAGAAATCAACTGACAAAGAGCAAAGATGTCCATTTGAGTACTAAGATGCAGCTCACCCAAACCATGGTATTTTCACCCACCTCATATGCAGGGGAAAGTTGGACATGTGAATAAGGAAAACCATAGAAGAATCAATGCATTTGAATTGTGGTGTTGGTAAAGAATACCAAGTGTACATTGGACAGCCAGAAGAAAAAACAAATCTGTCTTAAAAAAAGCACAGCCAGATGCCTCTTAGAAGCAAGGATGACAAGACTTCATCTCACGTAGTTTGGAGTTGTTATCAGGAGGGGCCAGCCCATGTAAAGGACATTATGCTTGTTTAAAATCCCAAAGGAGCTGCAACAATTTTGAGGATGATGCAGGACTGAGCAGTGCTTTGTTCTGTTATGCACAGGACTGCTATGAATCAGAACCGATTCAACGGCACCTAACAACACCAATCTTTATGGGAGCAGATCACCAGGTCTTGCTCTCATCAAGCTGCTGCATGGGTTTGAACTACCAACCTTTCTGTTAGAAGTTGAGCGTTTAATCATTTGAACCACCAGAATTCCTTCTGATAAAGCTTATAAGAGTTTTAGAAGGTTTACTGAAATTTTGTAATAAGAGACTGATATTCCCTTATTAAGGAGCTCTGGTGGTGCAGTGGGTGAAGCATTGAGTTGCTAACCAAAAGATGGATTGAACCCATCATCCAGTCAATGAGAGAAAGATGTGGCAGTGTGTTTCTGTAAAGATCTACATCCTTGAAAACCCGATGCAGCAGTTCTGCTCTCTTCTAAAGGATCACTATGAGTCCAAACGCACCTCTAGGCAGTGATGGGTGGGTGGGTTTCCCTTGTTTTAGTCTACTGTGTTATGAATTTTGAATTTATTTGTTTCCGTTTTCTGAAGCAGACTTTGTAAAGTGTCACAGATGGAGCTGTTAAAGTTGTTCAGTGCTGTGAATGTTCACCTGTTAATGGAACTGCTAAGGAAATAAAGTCAATGAAAAAATGATTGTGTCGTCTCTGCCAATGATTGTTGATTGAAATGCAGAAGAGTTTTACAAATATTTACCATACTAGTAACGCCAAAGAAATATTGTTTGGAAGCAAAGGAATATTTGCCAAATGGAGTCAAAGGCACAAAGTGGCAGTGTGATTTACATTTTTTCACCTATATCACACTGCATATAATCAAACTAAATTTGAAGCTCCAAGAAAAGGAAAAGCTTATTTGTGACCTAATTATTTATGTTGAAATAGAGACATTCCATAATTCAAATCAATGATAACAATGTAACATATTTTTCTAACATGAATTAATTTTCCAAAAATTTTCATTGAAAACAACAGTGCTCGGTGTCATGTAAATTGGCTGCAAAAACTACAAGAAAATCTTGAACATTTTTGTGATTTTGATACATTTACAGTTGCTTTTCAGTTTATGTACTATCTCTTTGAATTCTTGTCAATATTAGTGAATTGCACACGAGTTAGTGAATTTACCTAACTTGGATAAAAGTAGCTGTTAAATGAATAAGTTTTAATTCCAGCTAAATCAATTCTTCTGGAAAAGATGCATTATTTTTGTCAATGTGAATATGAATATTAAAAGGAAATTATATTAGGCACTCAGTTTAATTACTGGGAGACATTTATGTTTGGAATACCTTGGTTTTAGGAAATCTACTTTTACAACTCTAAATATGACAAAACCAAAATACAAATGGAGTATGTGTGTTTTTAATGAAAATTTGATACCCAAATTGAGATGTGCAATAAATGTTAAATCCAAATCTGGAAGACTTAGTATGTAAAAAAGCATGTAAAATATCTCCCTAATAAGTTTTTAATGTTGATTACATATTGGAATGATGTTTTGGATATAGCAGATTAAAAAAAATATATGATTAAAATGAATTTGACTTGTTTCTTTGTAGTATTTTGATGTGTTTAACCAAAGAGTTTTAGTTCTATATGTTGTTGTTGTTGTTGTTGTTAAGTGCCATCGAGTCGGTTTCGACCCATAGCGACACCGTACAGGGTTTCCGAGGGTGTAGATCTTTACGGGAGTAGAAAGCCTCATCTTTCTCCCGCGGAGCAGCTGGTAGTTTTGAACTGCTGACCTTAAGGTTTGCAGCCTGATTCGTAACCACTATGCTACCAGAGTAGCTCTCATTATCTCTTTCTCATTTGCACTCCTGAGCTATTTGAGCAGGAAGTCCTACTGGCTCTTGTTTCTTGGCATAGATGTTTGCATCTCCTCTAGGGACTCCCTGAGTACCTCAAACCCCAAAACCTACTACCTTTAGGTTATCCCAACTGATATCAACCCTATGGGACAGGGTAGAACTGCTCCCAAGGGTTTCTGAAACTATAAATCTTTGAGGAAGCAGACTGCCCCATTTTACTGCAGCTGGTGGCTTCCAACCCTGACCTTTCAGTTGACAGCCCAATGTTTAACCCACTGTGCCACCAGGGCCCCTTTCCCTGAGGAAAAGGGTGGGTGGTAAATTTATTATTCTTGTTTGTCCTTGCCAGTGTCTAGCAGGCACTCAATGGGTGTTTGTTTGATTGAATTAATCCATCTGTGTGACACTGAGGCCTCCCAGATAGAAAAGATGCATTCTCTTTTTTGGCCCAGGGACAAAGAAAAGACAATCTGACAATTCTAGACTGGTTAATTATTTCCCCTTACTACTGTAGTGTAGTGGTTATGAATCGGGCTGCTAACCACAGGGTCAGCAGTTCGAAACTATCAGCGGTTCCGTGGGAGAAAGATGAGGCTTTCTGCTCCTGTAAAGATTTACAGCCTTGGAAACCCTGTGCAGGGTCACAATGAGTCGGAGCCGACTCCATGGCACATAACCACAACACCATGTTTTAATCTTCTGATTTTGTATCCAATATTTATTCCATTGAGAAATTCTTTCTTAATTAATTAAAAACCTTTCTTGCCGTGGTTTTTAAGCCAGCCTTCCCCTTTTCTCTGTCCAGAAAAGCACAGGTGACTGCCCACCTTCTGGCAAAGAATCCTTCCTTCCGAGGGGAACATTTTGCTTTTCACCTAAGAGAGCCAGAACATCACATCTTAAGTTTTTTGGATTAGGATTTCATTTGTCCTCAGGCAAAGACAGCATTTACAGAAAGCAGAGCAGAATGTCACAAGACAACGTCATTTAGAGTCCATCCACTAGTTTTCTCAGTCTCTGTCTCTCCAATAGGTTATGTTTTCATGTGATTGAAATCAGAATGTATCTACTCTTTTGTTATTAAGTACCATTGAGTTGGTTCTGACTCACAGCGACTCTGAATAAGGTTTCAAAGGAGTGGCTGCTGGGTTTGAACTATTGATCCTGTGGTTAGCAGTTCAACACCACACACACAATGTTCATTGTTGTAGCTGTCGTTAAGTGTTGTTGAGTTGGTTCTGACTCATAGTAACCCTGCATAGGGTTTCCAGGGAACAGCTTGGTGGGTTTAAACTGGCGACCTTGTGGTTTTACGGTCCAATGTTGATCCTACATAGCCACAGCAAGAGTTCCCAGCAATGCTAAATTGTCAAGTGCCTGTCACAGTGCCTGGCAGGTCATAAATAAAAGAATTCTCATTCTTTTTTTTTTTATGACTTTTGTACTTATTATGTTCAACAGCTGTAGCTTTTTTCCTAAATTGAATATGTTCTTAACCACTTCCCTACCATTGTTCTTCTCCATAAAAAGAGGAATTTTTGTCATTAAATTTTTTTCTTCTCTGATGAATCCTTGGTGGTAGAATAGTGCCTAACACACAAAATACATTCAGCAATGAACTTGGAGAGCCTTTTTCTTTTTTTGCTGTTGTGGATTTTTCTGCTATAGACACCTTTGCACAAGATGCTGTGTTTTTGTGTCTGGGTAATTTATCTCTTCCCTTAGAAGAGATTTCAATATCATTGGGTATTTCAATATCATGGACAATTTTATAGGTTGTTACACATTGCCGAGTTAATCTTGGAAGAGACTGAACCAATTTACAACGCCATCAACATTGTAAATTAGTTCAGGATCTCAGTCTTCCAATGACAACTTTAAAAAGGATGTAGAGTTATGATCAATGTGTCATTGAGCAAGTGACGTAGGTTTCTGAAACTCAACTTCTTTAAACTGTAAAATGGCAGTAATAATACAAGGCTGAAAATGGAGTGAGTGAATGCTTAGGCAAATATTTACACGCTGCTTGCCTGGTGAGAAGTTGGCATTCATTTCTCAATTCTAGTTAAAAGATCTCCAGTCTCACAGTGTTTCCTATTGTACGAAAGGACCCCATTGTGCTCTCTTCCCGGGGGTGTCAATTTCCAGGTAATGGGGATGGGGTGGGTGGGTGTTTACTTTGGCCTGTTGTTGTTGTTAAGTGTCCTCTAGTCAGTTCTCGGGCAGGTCAGTGTTTCCTTCTGTTGTGCATAAGGTCGCTGTGAGTGAGTACTGACTTGATGGCACCTAACAACAACAAGAAGTCAGTTCTGACTCACAGTGACACTGAATAGGGGTTCTAAGGAGCAGCTGATGGGTTTGAATTGCCAACCTTATGGTTTATAGTCCAGTGTTTTGGGTTGTTGTTGTTAAGCTCCATTGAGGAAATTCTGACTCATAGTGACTATGTATAGGGTTTCTGAGGAGCAGCTGGTAAGCTTGAACCACCGATCTTGCAGTTCAAACCAATCTTGCAGTCCAGGGCATTAGCCCGCAGTGCCAGGGAGCAGGAAACTTCTGAGTCACATAATGGGGAGCGACTAGAGCTGCTAAAATCAGACCTGTTTGGGAGAATGAAATATTTGTGAACAGTGGATTTTCTGTCTATAAAAATTCATTTAAAATAATTATGGAAGTTGATATATTTCATATACCTAAGAACCCAGCCCAGGGATATTTTATTTCAAAATGTATATTTTATATTTTCACAGGGTTGCTATGGGTCGGAACCAACTTGATGACACTTAACAACAACACCACCCTATAGGATAAGCATTGGACTGCTAGCTCCAAGGTCAGTGGTTCAAACCTACCAGCTGCTCCTTGAAAACCTTATACAGGGTTGCTATGAGTCAGAACCAACTCAATGGCACTCAACAACAGCATCAAGAACAGAAAAGGTTCTGGATAAAATTTCCTTTGGGTGACAGTTTGACAAATTCTGTAGTGGGGTAGGATGCTGGGAACACACAGATACAAGCCTGTCAGCCTGCCCCATAACCAAATACTCTTTCTTGGACTCAGGAGTACCTAGATCTGCACTGTCTAATATTAGCCACTAGCCACTATTGTTACTGAGCCTTTGAAATGTGGCTGGTCTAAAGAATTAGTATGAAAAAAAGTTAAATATGTTATCAATAATGATTAAATATTGTTATATGTTGAAATGATATTACAGGCAGTTTTAGCATTATAAATGAATTCCTAAGTCTGTCTGTAAGTTGAATTTGTATTTAAGTAGAAACATAGTTAGTCAAATGCTAGCCTTAGTATATAGTATATAGTTTATCTTTCTAAGGAAAAGTAATTCACTGGCTAGAGGGTAGACATATGATAACTTGGGTTATGAGGAAAGCAATATACAACAAGAGTGAGGTGGGCAGAAGAATGATGAAGACAGAGGAAGTTTTGGGGAGGAGTGCAATAGTTAAAGGGAATAGAGGTAAATACTATTAAATACAAGGAGCTTTGGTAGCGTAGTGGTTAACGAAATGGGCTGCTAATCTCAAGGTCAGCAGTTCAAAACTACCAGTGGTTCTGTGGGAGAAAGATGAGGCTTTCTCCTCCATAATGGTTTACAACCTTGGAAACCCTATGTAGGGTCGCTATGAGTTGGAACCAACTCCACGGCACCTGACCACCACCAACACTGTTATATACATACAAATGACTATGGCCCTTGGTTCCCTTTCAGGTATGAAACTAAACTCACCCATGTGGCTCAATTTTCAGCCAAGTAGTAGATAGGACTATAAGAAAGACCATAACACTAATGAGGTACACATATCATAGAATGATCAACTGTTCATGATCAAAAGGGCAGCAATTTCCTAAGGACACAATTGAGAACAGTTGGGAAAGAAGGAGGAGTGTAAACAGGAATCACAGGATGCAAATGGGATAGTTCATTCACAGCAGCTGCTGCCTTAGAACATTATATGTACCTCAAAGTTTTAATACAATAGGCTTTTATGGGAGACTGGAGGAGCCCTGGTGTGGGGTGCTGTGGGATAAAGCACTCGACTGCAAGGTCCGTTTGAACTACAAAGTCAGTGGTTCACACTCACCAGTCGCTCCTCGGAAACCCAATACAGGATTGCTATGAGTCGGAACTGACTCCATGACACTTAACAACAACAACAAACAATGTTCTAATAGCAAATGGGGGCCACTTGGTGATGTATGTCAAAACATTACTATTATCATTACTGTATTGTTGGATAAACATTTTTCAGTGTATCTGGAAGTATATCTTGTATATTTTTCATAATTTATTTTATTTTTAAGTTTTTTACTATGAACTCAAGGAAGGTTTACAGAGTAGATCTTCTATTTTACATTTAACAAATCATATGCTTCATTGCATTTGAATGATCACAGTCCTCTCAGTATAACATTACTTATCTTATTTCTATCCTGTGATTCTCCACGGCACTTAACACCAACAACCAGGGGAGACTGGTTCATAACATTGCATTGTACATAAGTCAGATGTTTGTGAGCTGGGGACTGACTTTACAGCCAGAACCTGTGAGAGAAGGAACGCCAAATAGTTTCCACTAAAATAAATGATAGGAGAGTGGTAAGATTGCATCCTCTCAAAGTTGGAAAATTTGTCAGACACAGAAAAACAAGGCAATTCCACTAACTTCTGGTGGGTTTCACTGTATTTTGGAGGTACTGGGTTTAATAAAACATGTAGTTAAAATTAATTGTATCTGTTTCTTTTTTCTTTTGTAACTGTGGCCACTCGCAAACATGTGGTTCGCATTTGGGGCTCACGTGACATTTCTTTTGCACATGCTGGTCTAGACCTTTCTTACTAGTATAGCACCTCCTCTCCGAAACCTTGTATAACTGCTTCAACACTTTTGAAATATGCATCTACAGCCCTGATTAGCCCTAAACTTGGAATTAATTCACAGCCCAGTAACAAAGCAGAGGAGGTGTCTGCTGCAGACTAGGGTCTGTGAAATCAGATTGGAAACCGCTAAGATAAAAGGCTGATTCCAGCACTCTGGCCAGAGCCTCACCTCATTTATACCAGAAAAAACACAGAAATTGCCTTTTTTGTTTCTGTTAAAGTGGACCATTAATGAGACCCAAAGCCTGACTCTGAAAGCTGAGGAAACTTTTTTTGGGGGGAAGGGGGGACAGGGACTGGTTTTCCAATCCATAAAGACAATAATCTATTGAGCGAATAACCTAACCCTTTATTTTTGTTGTTGTTAAATGCCCTCAAGTCGACTCCGACTCATAGTGACCCTGTATAGGGTTTCCATGGAGTGGCTGGTGAGCTTGAATCACTGACCTTGTGGTTCACACCAACCATGCAGCCCAGCGCATTAGCCCACAGTGCCACACCAGAACTCCTAACCCTCTATAAAGAAGTAAAAATAAAACAATTTAAATTAGAAATGATGTCAGTCTGGGTCCTCTGAGAAGCAGAATGCCAAGATGGAATTGGACATGCAAGACAGCTTTAGGAGAAACACTTGAGAAGGATAAAGGAGGATGGAGCTGGAGTAGGTGAGAAGACCCTTTGGACCACGATACCGGTCTGTCTCCTGTGGAAGAGGACAGGGAAGGCAGATCTGGGTAGAGAGACCCTCAGACTCAGCACCTTCCAAGAGCAAGAGAGTTCTAGCCAGGCTGATGGAGAGTTCCTGAGCTCAAGGGATTTCTGTTGGGGACATCAAGGTGAACAGGATAGTGGGCGCAAAGGGGCGGTAAGTAAGGCTCTTAGTCAGTCCTGCTCCCCTTGGCTGGTCCTCATGGAAGAAGGTTGAGTGGCACACCTCCACAATGCTATAGAAATATTTGTCTCCACTATCAGGTATTATTCCTGATGTTTTGTGACTTCAGTCAGCTGAAATCACCATACTTCCATTCTTTGCTTTTCCTTTATTTCATTAGTTCACTCATGAGCTATATGACCTGGATTAAATCATTATCCTAAAAACCCCTTGTAAAAATTGGGTACTTCTGCATACCGATGTCCAAGATACCAGATCTTTTTTGTCTCAGCTTTGCCACTTTTTAGACACTTAACTTCTTACGGCCTCAATTTCCTCATCTGTAGCATTGTTGTAACTACATCTCTTTCATGTAGTTGTTGTGATGGTGGGAAAGAGCGATGTGAGAGAGTTCTTTACAAAGAGTGTCTGATCATTTCAATCACAGACTGGTGGTCCCACCTACTAGAAAATCAGGTTATGAATGGAAAACTTTTCTAAATGAAGGAATGCCAAGTTGATTTGCAGGAATGCTGAAAAATTTGACCGACGCTAGAGTCCTGGTGTGGCACTGTGGGCTACTGTGCTGGACTACAAAGTCGTCTGAACTACAAGGTAGGTGGTTCAAACTCACCAGCCGATCTTATACAGGGTCGCTATGGGTCGGAACCAACTTGACGGCACTTGACAACAGTCATGACTAGAAAGATGTTTCCGTTATTTAGGTCAAGAGTCCAGCAAGAGAAAGGGCTGCCAGAGCAGGAAGAAGAGTTAACTATCTCAGGAAGTGTTCATGCTGAGTGTTAGTCCCAACCTGGGCTGTGGTTGAAGGATTCCTCAATTGAATGTAGGAGGTTTGGACTCTGTGGTTCTCCTTTAGTTACTGACTCTTAGTTTTAGTCTTCCTCTGAGCTAATATATTGCTTACCAAGAAGATCAGTAGAGAGAAATGGGGTCATTTAGCAGCCAGATGAAATGCAATAACTGCTTATGAGAACTTGCTCTTGTCTCAGCCGGGAAATAGTCTGTGTACTATTTTCACTTTGAGCTTTCCTGGGAGACAAGGTGCTAGAGGACAATGGAGCCTTGTGAAGAACTGGGTGAGGAGTCCTGCAAGATTCCAGGGATCCCTTCCAGTTGAGAGGGGACAATCTGCCAAACACAGTGCTCTTCTGAGAATCCAGCAGAATCATCTTCCATTTAAGGTTAGCACTTCTTGCCCTTGTTCATGGATGAAAGAGTCAGGAAACACATGTTTAATTATTGTGATATCATGGTGAGCAAACTCTGCACAGGGCTGGGAGATAGGAGACCTGCTTTCTAGTTCCAACTCCATCTTTAACTTGCTGTGTGACCTTAGTGAAGTTGCTTGGCCTCTCTGAGCTTCATCATCTTTTTCATTAAATTAATGGGATTGAGCTAAATGATCTCTAAGGCTTTTCTTCCAGTTCTAATGCTTTGTGATTCTGATTGGGTAGATTCTAGGAGAGCTGGGCTGTCATCCCTTTAAAAGCTCTCTCTGAAAGACAGCTTAGCATTTGGCACTGGGGGTGGGAAATGGAACAGAGAATCAGCCTGGAGAGGTGACAGACTTGTGGGCTGCCTGTCCCGTTTCCGTAGCTGGGTTCTGGGTGTCCCTCCATTTCCAGACGAGTAGCTGCTTTACGGAAGAAGACACAGGCCTGGTGATGGAGCCAAGATATATCAGCCAGTTTCTCAGCCTCCCAACCCTCTAACCCCTTTCCACTGACCTCAGAGTTGTGAGTCACGCTCTGCCATGGTGAGCCTTTGGCTGCAGGCCCCACACAACACCCAGGATAGAATAAATCATCAAGGTCCATTTATATCCAAGAGTGAAAAATGAAGTCACCAGGAAGAGCAATAGAAGATGACTATTAGGTTCGCAGACAGTCTGTGAGGGTGTGCTGAAGGACTGCGGTGTCTTTCCAGTGAGCCAATCCCAGGGAGGCTCTAGGCCGCTGAATTTGCTGTTGGCAGGTCACAGCATCTGGGGACAAGGGTCTGAGAATAAGCTCACAGCTGGCTGGGAGGGACCAGGAGACTCTTCGCCCCTTTCCACCGCCAAGAGCACTTCCTTCTGGATGAGAGATGCCGGCTTCCTCTTGCTTTAGGAAATGGAGCCTCTTTTGCTGCTTAGAATAGTAAAATCACAGGGCGTTAGGAGGGAGATGTTGAATTCTCTCTCCATGCTTTGGTTCTATTTTATTTTATTTTAGGAGCTAAATGGACAGGGAGCGGATGAGTCGCTGGGCTGCATGCTCAGCCTTCCTCCCATTCTGCTCCTCCCACTGGAGTTGGGCTAATTCATCTCAAAGGCTCTTCGGCTTCTACCCGGCATTGGATTTGAAAAGAACACATTCCAGTGACTGGGCATGTGGGTAAATTGCCATGATTTTAACGATGAAATTGTACCATTTTAGCAAAAGAGAAAAAAAAAATCACAGCTCTGCTGTTTTTATTAGCTGTGGGGCTCTAGTCGAGTTACTTAACCTTGTGACTCCATTTCATCACCTGCAAAATGGGTCAAATGACAGCACCTTGCCCAGAAGGTCTCTGAGGAGGAAATGAGCGAATAAAGATTAGGAGCTCGTTCAACACAATGCCAGTCAGTAAACGAGGCAGTAGTATGGCTAAGTGGGAAACAAAACCTGGTGGGACTCTGGTTCTCTTATGGCGACAGCAAGGTACTGGGGTGCTGTTTCAAAGTCTCGGTGTCCCTTCTGTCTCCTCTTGGCCTCTGAAGGAAGTAAGTGAGTCAGAGAGAAACATATTCCTGGGCAGATCTCACAGGTGTTCCTCTTTGAACTTGTTGGCATTAACCAGTCACTTCATCTCCCGACCTGTGTATGCCCATATCAGGATGAAGGTCCGTCTGAGAAAATGTCCACTCAAATGGAGCATGGCCTTTGCACCCATTTGTGCTGACAGGGCTGAGCGCTGGGCAGAGTCAGAGGGGACTGAGATCTGGGCCTTTTTCCTCAAGCAGGCTGTGAGGAGGGGCCAGCATTTTCAAGTTCAGCTCTGTTGACTCAACTTCCCTCTTGACTCCTGTCAGGCTCCCCCAGCCACCAGTTCATCCAGATCCAGCCCTGGTTGATTCTAGTGTGGGCACCCTCATCCTAGGGGTGCTACTTGAAACTCTGGGAGAGAGGAAGATTATCATAGGACAGGGTATTTTAGAGTATACATATACATTTCAGGGTGAAGCATGTAAGGAAAAGGCCAGAGAGTGGGACAGGCACTGGTGCATGGGGTGCTGGGAGGATGAATGGCCCGTTTGTGTTTCTAAGAATAAGAAATCATCAGGCACACAGGCGGACAGGTCGAATAGGCTATAAATAGGACAGCTGGCAGAGTTCAGTGGCCAGCAGTTCTTAGAGTCAGACAATTCTCAAAAGTCCAGGGTGGAAGTTCACTTCAGGTTGCTGGCTCCTGCCTCCATCCAGATTCCAGTTCTGGCAATAAAATGGGGACTTGCCATAAACAAGACTGTTTCCAAGGCACAAAGATAGAGATCCAATTTCCTGTATGGGCCATTCGGTCAAGGCCAGCCCAGCAGGGAGGATGCTGGGCTGTAGGGAAGGGTCTGATAGCTCCAGCTGGGGAGAGAATGAATCTGTCAGAGGCTGGGAGCCAGGATGTTCTGTAGTTTCCAGAGAATGGTAAACACAAGGAATTGGAACTGAGGTGGAATTGATTAACATGGTTGTTTGTGTGATGGAAAGATTGTGACTTCTGCCTTTAAGATTGTTGCAGGCCATTCAAGTGGAGGATACTCCCCTCATTCACAGAGGATGTGCCAGAGACTGTACCCTCACCTAACAATATTTCAGATTAGAGCACCTGCATCTGTGTCTTACTGGTCCCCACTGCAACTCTGTGCAGTAGGAAAGGGAGGTCATGTCTTTTCCAATTCTGCCTATGAGGAAACTCTGTTGGCTTGCTCAGGAGGCAGCTGATGATGGGGGAACTAGGGAAGGATGCAGGGCCAACCTCCAATGCTCCTGTGCCCTCTCTGGGTCCTCTTTGGTCCCTATATGTATGTATGTATGTGTGTGTGTGTGTGTGTGTGTGTGTGTGTGTGTGTGTGTATGTATATATATGTATAGTTGTTGTTAACTGCCATCAAGTCGGTTCTGACCAATAGCAATCCTGTTTAGGATTTCCAAGGAGCAGCTGGTGAGCTTGAAGCATCGATTTTGCAGTTCAAACAACTTTGCAGTCTGATGCATTAGCCCACAGCACCACACCAGGACTCTCTCTCTACACACACACATATTGTTGTTGTTGTTAAGTGCCATGGAGTTGGTTCTGACTCATAGTGACCCTGTATAGGGTTTCCAAGGAGCAGCTGGTGAGCTTGAACTACCAACCTTGCAGTTTAAACAGTCCAGCACATTAACCCACAGCACCACACCAGGACTTGTATATATATTGGTGGGAGAAGGATAGTGACTGAAGGTGGACTTCAGGTCCAAATCCTGGTCCTGCTCCTTACTGGCTTGTATGAATTTGGGAAAGCTTTAATCTCTTAGATTCTCCATTTCTCATTTATAAAGTGTGTAATTGTGCCAAACTCTTCTAATCTTGATTTTAACTCACTCAAAATTCGCAGGGCTCAGTTCTCTTCTCAAATCAACCCCTCCCTGGTTCTCATTCAGTCCTGCTGCTTAAAAAATATTTATGTTGTTGCTGTGTGTTGCTGAATAGTTTCTGACTTATAGTGATCCTGTGTTGGGTTTCGGAGGCTATAAATCTGTATGATAGTAGAAAGCCTCATCTTTATACTATGGAGCAGCTTATGGATTTGAACCAATGATGCTACGGTTAACAGCCCAATGTGCAAACCATTATACCACCAGGGCTGCAATAAACATCTATGTTGTTATTGTTGTTAAGTGCCATAGAGTTGGTTCTGACTCATAGCGACCCTGTATAAGATTTTTAAGGAGTGGCTGGTGGGTTTGAACCACCGATCTTTTGGTTAGCAGTCCAGTGCTTATCCTACAGTGACACACCAGGATTCCATAAATATCTATATGTTGATGTAATACCTCTAGGTGGCGCTGCGGGTTAATGTGCTGGAGTGTAAGGTCAGTTTGAATTGTAAGGTCGATGGATCAAGCTCACCAGCTGCTCCTCAGAAACCCTATACAAGGGTCACTATGAATTGGAACCAACTTGTTGGCGCTTAACAACAACTCAGCATCTACATTTGGATCTTGCAGCATCTCAAACTCAGTATGTCCTAAATGGAACCGCAACCTTTTCTTCAACCTAAGCCCTAAAGTTCTGGTGTGTAGGATAAGCACTGGACTGCTAACCACAAATTAACTGCAAGGTTGGTGGATTCAGCCCACTGGTCATTCCTGGTGGTTGGTGGTTATGTGCCATGGAATCCGTTCCGACTTATAGCGACCCAGTACAGGGTTTCCGAGGTTATAAATCTTTATGGGAGCAGAAATCCTCATCTTTCTCCTGCAGAACAGCTGGTAGTTTCGAACTGCTGACCTTGAGATTAGCAGCCTGATTTGTAACCACTGCACTATCAGTTGTTCCTAGGAAACCCTATTTAGAGCCGCTATGAGCTGGAACTGACTTGGTGGCACTTAACAACAACAACAATGCTCAGACTGCTCCTTTTCTCCTTTTCTAGTGTTCTCAGCTCAGTGAATAGTACCACCAGCACACTCAGTTGTCCATGCTAACATCTGTGACTTACCATAGATTGTTTTCGTTTTTCAACATCCATATGTAATCAGCTACCAAGTTCTATGGATTCTAGAGTACAATATTGCTCCAATTCACCCATTCTCTATGTGTTTACATGTTGCTGTTGTTATGTGCTGTTTAATCAGTTCTGACTCATAGCAACACTGCAAAGCATTTCTGAGGGGCGGCTGGCGGGTTTGAATCTCCAACCTTTTGGTTAGCAGTCCAGTGCTTATTATATAGTGCCACACCAGGACTAGATAGATATTGATATAAATATAGATATGGTGTGGCTCTGCAGGTTGATGCACTAGACTGCAAAGTCGGTTTGAACCTCAAGTTCAGCAGTTCAAGCTTACCAACCACTCCTTAGAAACCCTATACAGGATCACTATGAGTCAAAATCGACTCGATGGCACTTAACAACAACAACATAGATATCTATAATTGTGAGGCTGTTGCAGGTCTAGGCAGTGTTTCATTCTGTTGTGCATAGGGTTGCTATGTTGAAAACAACTCAACAGCACCTAACAACTATATATACACACACACACACACACACACAACAACAACAAATGTGCACACACACACTCAAGGACGAATCAAAAACTATCCGCACTCCAGTTATATTAAAATGCCCATCCAAGTCCACAGCTGATGACAACATTGAGCATGCACAGGAAATGATTGTGTTGAATAGACAAGTGACAGTGGATTATGTGGCAAATCAGCCACAGGTCTGCCTAGGAAATAATAAAACAGACTTGGGTTTCAAAAAGTTTGTCTGAGAGGGGTACCAAAACTTACAGAAAAGCATAAACAGAAGTGTTTGGACAGCTGCAGACAAATTTTGGACCAATACTTGAAGGAAGGTAGAAGTTTCTTTTAAAAATTCATTACTGGTGATGAGACATGGATTTATCACTATGAGCCTGAGCGTAAACAGCAGAGTGTGGAATAGAAACATCCTTAATTGCGGACCAAGAAAAAGTTCAAAAGTCAACCATCACCCTTGGAACCATCAAGGGAGAAAAGCCGAGTGCAGGACACTACCCAGAGAAACAATGATGCCAAAGATGGAGGCAGAGATGATGACGTGAAGAGATGGAGCGGCTGGGAACTCTAGACCCAGAAAGGGAGAAAGGCTGTGTGCTGACAACCAGGGGACAGGCTTGCAGGGTATACCCCATGGTTGGTTGATGATGCATGGAGGGGATTGTAACCATGGCAATGAAATGATATACAATAGGATAAATGTAAAGCTAATGCTCTCCCATGTAAACTATCACATAATTCACAATAAAACAGTTAAAAAAAAAAAAGTCAATCATCAGCTGAAAAATCGATGCTTAGAGTTTTCTGGGATTCTCAAGGGCCAGTATTGGAACACTATCAGGAAAAAAGTTCAACAATCAGCAGTGAGATGCTCCCTGAAGAGCTGGAGCCTAAACTTCAGATTAAATGCAGAGGACTGCTATCCAATAGAATAGACAGTTCATAGATGTTGTTGTTTTTTTTTTTTTTTTCAGAGCCATCTATGAACTATTCATGCCCCCTACCCACTTTCCTGTTGTTGTTGTTGTTCAGTGCCATTGAGTCAGTTCCAACTCATAGCAACCCATATAGTGTTTCCAAGAAATAGCTGGTGAAATTGAACTACCAACCTTGCAGTTCAAACTGACCTTGTTATGGTCGAGTGCTTATCCTACAGTGCCACTCCGGGAATCCAGTTCATAGAAAAGAAAATGAAAATGACTTATAATCAAATGAGAACATGCTTGGCTTCTTTATCAGAAATGCTTCTTTATCACAGAAATGCAAATGACAACAATAAAATAGCAGTTTTTCCCTTACCTCATCGTGCAAGATTAAGACTATGCTCAAGGCTGGTGAGAGTGTGGGGAGAAAGGCACTGCTTCCCATATTGCTGAAGGGAGTGCATTCAGGAAAGCAATTTGGCAATAGACATTAAAAGCTTTAAAATATTCATACACTTTACCCAGTAATTCTTCTTCCTGGAATCTTCTAGAGAAATGATCAGAAATGCAGACAAAGATGTATGGACACAGATGTTAATCATGTTGTTATTTATCATTGCCAAAGCAACTTAGACCCCAGTACTGTGGAAGTGGTTTTATGAATTATGGGATACCCGAACAATGGAATACTGGGTATTGCTTTCAAAATGATGTTGACTAAGGCATTTTCGTAACATAGGGAAATATTTTTCAACTTAAACTTAAAAAATCAATATAAAAGGAAACAAAGTTGTATATTCAGTATGATCTCAACTATACAAAATTTGCCAAAAAATAATAAAACAAAAGAGAAACAAGAAAACACAAGCTGATGAAAGGAGATGTTAAATGATTCTCTCTAATTGGAGTGATTTCAGATGGTTACTTATTGTCTTTCTTGCATGTTGCCTGGTTGTCTTATTTCATGTGATTTATTCTGATAAATGATGGAAAGCTGCCATTGCCTGCCTTGTTTTCTCCAAAAGAAATCAAGGATTTCTTGTTCCAATCTCAGACCTATTGTGTCATCTCTGTATTGTAGGATGATCCAGCTGGTTGGGACCATGTCCTGGAAAGAGAAGATGGAAAAGCTCCATATCATCAGTGAAAACAAGGACAGGGGCAGACTGTGGAACAGACCATCAATTACTGATATGCAAATTCAAACTGAAGCTGAAAAAAATGAAAACAAGTCCATGAGAGCCAAAATATGACCTTGAATTTATCCCTCCTGAATTTAGAGATCATCTGAAGAACAGATTTGATGAATTAAACAC
>NW_006408522.1:13134930-13160960 GCF_000296735.1 Chrysochloris asiatica
AAGGTGGAGGGTTGGAGAAAAAGAGGAAGACCTCTAATGAGATGGATTGGCCAGGTGGCATCATTGGTGGACTCAAGTGTGGCAGCGGTAGTGAGATTGGCTCAGGATCGGACATTGTTTCGTTCTGTTGTGCATGGGGTTGCTATGAGTCGGTTCCGACTCGATGGCACCTGACAACAACAACAACAAGAGCATTTGCTGGGCCAGTTAAAGTCAAAGTAGAGAGGTCAACTCAGAAGAGAGATGACTGTTTTTGGGCATTTCCAAGGGGTTATTTTGATAGATTTTCCTGAAGGACGTAGGATGATCATGGGGGCTTTAGGAAGAAGTTTTAAGAAAAGAGAATTCTTCACGGGAGAAGTAAAGAGGTGGAAACTCCACCTTCAGAAGTGTATAGACCTAGATGGAGGGCATGTCAAGAATTAATAGCTTCATATTCTGATAATATTTTTGTATAATAAATATTTCTTGATTATGTAGTAATGCTTTTTAACTTACCTCATGTTCAGAAACAAAACATAGTGAACTGTTTCTTGCAAAAACTGAGGAAAGGGTCCCATCCAGAATCTTTTGAGGTGGGACATTCCCACTTGAAAGGACAGGCAGACCAGCATGGACTAGCTAGAGCAACAGAAGATATTTCTTGAAAGAAAAACCAGAAGGACAAAATTCAAAACAAAAATGGCAGTCTGATTGGCTGCTACAAGAATAAGCAAGTTGTTCACCGGGGAGCCATCAAGGTAAGCAATCAAGTCCCTTCAGGACAAACCCCCCTCCATTACTGAAACTCAAAGGGAACACATGAGCAGGCATGTAAACTTGTGGGTGACCATGCTGGTCTACTGGTGAGTGGAAGAGGGGGAAAGGTAGCAATGAAGAAATGGGCTGCATTCAATCACGTTCCATAGACTCCCATTGACCTGGATATGAGAGAGAGAAGAGGAAGAGCTGGTTGGCCTGAAGTTTGGTGAGACCTGGGGACTCCTGAGCCCATAGACAAGGACATAGCCACAGAGCGCTAGAGCTGAGAGTGAAGCATCCAGCTGATATGAAGTGAGGGGAGATGCAGAAGAACACCCAAACTTGCAGATAGTACCCATTTGATCGAGCTTCGATGATCAGAACTCAACTAGAGGAAAATTTTTAAAAAACAAGTTTTGATAAAGGAAACGAGTGTAAATTGTTACAATTTGATGAACGTTACCTATACTTAGGGATGTAGTAGTTCAAAATACCAATGAGGGGAAGGAGTCTCCACACCAAGGATCAATCCTATCTCCTCTGTATACAGGGTTGATAGGAAAGGGCAACTTAGACAATGGCTTCCTGATATGGGCGGGAGTCATGGGGGAAGGGCTATAAAGGCACAAAGTGGCTGGCTTACAAGTTTGCAAGAGGAAGTTTAGTTTCAGAGTGTACATGGGAAGGTAGAATCTCCACTGAATAATTTTCATCTTGTCTAGACAGGTCTGGTTAAAAGAGATGGGGATAAGATTCTTACGATTTAATAGTAATTGTTGTCATGACTGATTGTGATGGTCACAACTGTAAAGGTCGAAGTTCTGTAACATAAAGTAGGGAGTCGTTAATCTCACAGTCCAGGAACAGAGGACCCTAGGGCCATCAAAAGAGAAGAGCAGGAACAGAGTGTGGGACCCTATCCAGAGAAGCAGAGGCACCAGAGATGGAGGCGGAGGTGAGGGCATGGAGAGATAGTTAAGCTGAGGACTCTAGACTCATGGAAAGAGAAAGTCTGTTTGGTGGTGGCCAGGAGGCTGGCTTGCAGAATGTGCCCTTTGGTTGTTTAAATGATTATATATTCCTGCCCCCTAAAAACTAGAGGAAATAGAAGCAAGTACTGTTGAATGATGATGCACGGAGGAGACTGTAATCATTGCAATGAAACAATGAGTGTAAAACCGATGTTCTCCCATGTAAACTGTCACTCAATTCACAATAAAAACTTAAAAGTAAAAGAAGATGATAATTTGAGGAAAGTACAGGGGGATGAAAAAGGATAAGAAAGAGACAAACGGATGAGGCCATGCATTCACACTTCTGGCAGAAAGAACCAACTTGAAAAAAAAAAAAAAAAACTGAGAAAAGGACCATATTTGCTGTTGGCCTGGCTATTTTAATATCAGCATGGTGAACAGGTGGACAGGGTTTTCAGTCTTGTGTGGCGTATGCCCAGGAAGTTAGTTTACGCAAAACTTTCTTGCTTCCTCTGCACACATGTAGTAAGGCATTGTGATAAAAGAAAGAGGTAAATGAGCATTGAAATTGGATGATGTGATTGTCAATGTATTTAACAACCTTTTAAAAGTTACGGGTTACTACCCAAAAGGTTGGTGGTTTGAATCTACCCAGAAGCACTGCAGAAAAAAGACCTGGCAATCTACTTCCAAAATATCAAGCACTGAAAACTCCATTGAGCGAAGTTATACTCTAACATACATGGAGTCTACATGAGTTGGGATCTACTCAATAGGAAAAAAAAATCCCCTGTGTTCCACTTCCACTCTGATACCAGCAGTACTTCTTCGTCTGACACTAACCAGTTAATCCAGGTTAGATCTCACAAGTTACCAGGCACAGTCTTCTAGATCGCCAACTCTGCCCAGAGTTCAGACAATGGCTGCAAGTTGGGAGTCCCCACCATATCATCACTTCTGACCTGTTAGTTACAAATTACAGTAGTTCCCTCCACCCCCTCAGGATATTGGCTGCAAGTTTGGGAGTTCCCAGGCCTCCTCTTTTGACTTGCTGGCTACCATCTCTCAGTGAAGCAGGCCACAGAGCTCATGCAAAGTGCATTACAGTTTTATTACAGAAAAAAAATAAAATAAAAAAAGGATTCAAATGAAGAGACACAAAGGGTCAGGTCTGAGAGGCTTTTTAACACAGAGCTTCCATGTCTTAAAAAAGGTATCCATTACCCTCTCACCTTCGTCTTTCACCAACCAGGAAGTCCTGGGCTTCTATGTCCATTGCCTTTATTGGGGCCTCATTATGTAGACATGCTTGATTAAATCATGATCTCCCCCTAATGTCAGCTAATAATGGTCTTACTGGCTTGATCAGCAACCCCCCACCCCAAGCCATTTACTATCATAAACCCTCAGGATAGTCTGAAGCTCTCCTCAAAGATGTTGTAAACCCTGAGGAAATTCCACTCTTCTCCTCAAAGATGCTTCAAACCCTGAGGAAATTCCACTGCAATAAGCTCAAGTGTAGCAAAATCTGTGAGGCTGGTGAAGGACTAGGTAGTATTTCCTTCTGTTGTGCATGAGGTCAATAAAAACATGAGTCAGAACACCAACCACTCAGGAATCGAGGACAAAGACAAAACTCTTTGGGTAAAGTTAAATTCGTTACTTCACACCAGCTCATCAGCTTGTTGGGAAAATCAGATGCCACTCATGCAGTGCCTGACGTGCAGTGGGCACTCACTAATGGTTAGTTTCTTCTGAAATTCTTTAGTTTTCCTTTGTTGCTCTCCTGAAATGCCATCATTTAAATAAACATATAGCCTCATTTTGACATGGAAATATCCTGGGAGGGTATGGGGCAATTAGTCATTTAGATCTTTGTTGTCATTGTTGTTGTAAAGTGCCATTGAGTCGGTTTCAACCCATAGCCACACTGTTTAGGGTTTCCGAGGAGCAGCTGATGAGCTTGAACCACCGACCTTGCAGTTCAAACGACTTTGCAGTTTGGTGCATTAACCTACAGCGCCACACCAGTGTGGGTTACTTGAGGAGATAATTTCATTTGCAAAACCAAATGAAGTGGGTAGACCCTTTCCCACATTCACGTGTGTCGAGGGTCGGATTGGGGGTCTCTGCTTGCTGTAGCATAGGGAATGTGGAGTACAAGTTGCGGTGACCAGAGAATCATGGCAGGACAGGTATATAGAAAGTTTCTTCCGTTCTGTGATTGAATACTGGTGGAAAGGAGTGCCGCTGAAACTGTAACTAAAGGAGGCATTGTGCTTCTAGAAAAATCTCAAGTAGTACTGCAAGCAACAGCTGCTACTGTTGGATGCGGATCTAAAGGAAAGGGCGGCGAGATTCAACCAGTTAGCGTGAAACTTGGAGATAAAGTTCTTCCAGAATATGGAGGCACCAAAGTAGTTCTAGATGACAAGGATTATTTCTTATTTAGAGATGGTGACATTCTTGGGAAATACAGAGACTGAAATAAATCACAATTGAAAGGGCCCATTCCACTGAAGTTCTGAAATCTTGTGTCATGTAAATAATCTTCATGGCTCTCCTTTATAATAAACTTAGGATACTCAGTGTCTCAAATTTAGTTTCACTGTACTAATACAAGTATGTCCAAATAAAAATATGTAAGTCAATGGTTAATTCTTCTAAGTTTATAATGGTCAAGTACTGTTTTTCACTCATGGAATTTCCTAACATAATGGTATCCAGTTTTTGAGTAAAACAACAAAAAATCAAATGAAGTGAGGGAAACTGAGGAGAGGTGGATTTTATGAGGTAAACTGAGAAAGGGTGGTTAAGGTGGATCTTAGTTGCAGAAATTAGAGGAACCTGAGATGCCCCTTAGGTTCATGATGTAACCGTAGAGTAGCAGCTGCTTCAGCTTTTGGTCAGGAATAACCTCAAACTGAGTGCTTCCTCATTCTTCCCCAAAGCCCAGTAGAAAGACAACATTTAGGAAGGGTGGCTTGAAGGATGTGTTCTCCATTCATTCCTCTGGGATGGAGGTTCTCAATTTGGGTCCCACAAACCTTACCAGTCTCTGTCTGGACTCCAAAGATTCCAGGAACTGAAACCCTAGGCAGCATGTGTGTGTTTGTGTACAGTAGCCATTTGCTCCAAAGCAAACATCCCATAGCTTTCTTCAGATCTCATAGAGAATCTCAGCATCTCCTCCCATCCTGGCAAAATTTAAGAAATACTGCTGTCACATCTCCCTAGATGGAGCTAGCATTCTAGACATTACTGTCCTCAGTGGGCCTCTGTGGTATTGTGTTTTGTTGAATGGTTCTTTGATGTGATACATGAACTGATATTGAGGAGCAATTGAAGAAATAACCCTGGAAAGTCTTCATTTGTAATAAGGCCGCTGTTGATTTGTAGATTGCATATACTGTGTGCATTCCTAAAGGAACTCTGAGAAGAATTCTTTGAAGCAACTGGATAGTTGTTTTTTAATCTTATCAACATTTTCTTCTTGTTTTTTGCTTCCAGAAGTTCGGCACATAAGGAATGTTGGAAATAATTTCTTGCTGGTGGAATGAGTGATGTTTAAACTCAAGTGGCTTGCTAGAACCCTGCACAGAGGTGCCTCTGCCCCCTTATGAACTGCCCTAAGAGCTGAGAAATGTCCCTTCTTTGAAGCAGTGTCCTAGTTTCCAGCACTAGGCACATAACCCACTGCCATCAAGTTGATTGAGACCCTATAGGGCAAAGTAGAGCTACTCCTTAGGGATTCTGAAACTGTCAATCTTGAGAGGATCAGACAGCCTCATTGTTCTCCCATGGAGTGGTTGGTGGACTTGAACTGCCGATCTTTCTGGTAACAGGTCAACACTTAACCCCAGCATTTAGCCCACTATGCCACCAAGGCTCCTTATTGGGCACACGTTGTTGTTACTAAGTGATGTTGAGTCACTTCCAACTCATAGAAACTCTGTATAGGGTTTCTGGGGCTATAAATCTTTATGAGCGAAGAAAGCCTCATCTGTCTCCTGTGGAGCTGCTGGTGGGTTTGAACTGCCAACCTTACGGTTAGCAGCCCAACTCATAACTCACTGTGCCACCAGGCACATTATTGTTGTTGTTTGCCGTGGAGTCGGTTTCTACTCATAGCGACCCTGTATAGGGTTTCTGAGGAACTACTGGTGAGCTTGAACCATCGACTTCGTGGTGCAAACCCACCTTGCAATCCAGCGTATTAGCCTACAATGCCAAACCAGTAGATGCTAAATCAGTGTGTTGTCGAATGAATGAAAGAAGGAACGCTGTATTCTATAGCACTCTGAGGCTGTTTCCTGCCGCAGTTGAGACCCCTCTGATGCGTCCGTCTCCTATTCTGCCCGGAGATTTCTAGGAGAATAAGCTCTCACAGTTTTCACTTCCTGTGACGCTGACAGCGGTCCGTTTCAGGGTTCCCACACTGTCTTTGTTGTTGCATCCGGGTTCTGACTTCAGGCCCTGCTCATTCTACCTTTTCCTATGGAGTCCTCCTCTGTTTATTTCCAGGGTAGTGGTGGTTGTTTGTGGTTGTGGTGGTGGTGACGGTGATGGTGGTGGTGACGGTGGGTGACTAGTCTGCCCTTTGGTGCTGAATTCCCAGAGAAAGGCCGACTGTGCAGTTGGGTGTGGAATTGCAGAAACGGGCAGGTTGTGCTCGTGCCTACTAGCTCACCCACAGCAGGGACAAGTGTTGCATGAGACTCCACAGTCCTGGTCTTCATTTTCTCCTTCATGAGGTGGTATTGAAGTCTTGGCATCAGGTCTTAACTTGAAGCAGAAGCAGCTTAAAGCTCGAGATATGTGTGTATTTCTCAGGAAATGTCCAGAATGAAGGAAAACGCAAAAGGAAGTTGGTAAAGACAGAAGCTGAGTCAACCAGGAAAACATTCTCAATATTAAATGACCTTTTAGAATGAATATTTTTATAGCTTTGTTGTTTGTTGTTAAGTGGGAACGAGTAGGTTCCAACTGATAGCGACCCTGTACAAAGTTTCCAAGGAGCAGGTGGTGGGTTTGAACTGCTGACCTTGTGGTTTGCAGGCCAGTGCTGATCCTACAGCACCACACCAGGAGCTTTATTAAGGTATAATTGATATACAATAAACTGCACATATTTTTTTAGTGGGTAATTTGGAATTTTGACATAGTTATATACCCATAAAACAATTGCCACAATTAATATAATGAAAATAACTTACTTTTCCTTTTTTTTTCTGAAGGAATTATAATAAATTTCTAAGATCCTACTAAAGGAAAATATTTCTGTGAGTATATATGTATGAGTATGTATGTGTATGTCTGTATGAGTTCTGTTGCTTCAAATTTTTCTTAAAAAACTCAGATTGCAAGATCTTCTGAACTTTTCAAAAATTATTAATCGTAAGTCATTTATTTTGCCAACTATCCTTTTAAAATATTGTTGTTGTTGTTAGGTATCATCTTGTCAGTTCCAACTCATATCGACCTCATGAACAATAGAATGAAACATTGTCCAGTCCTGGACCAAACTCACAATCGTTACAGTTAAGTCCAAGGCTGCTGCCACTGTGCCAATCTATCTAGTTGAAGGTCTTCTTTTTCACTGACTCTTCATTTTACCAATTATGATGTTCTTCTCTGGGGACTGGTCCCTCCTGACAATATGTCCAAAGCATGAGATGAAGTCTGACCATCTTGGCTTCTAAGGAGCATTCTGGCTGTCGTTTTCCCAACACAGATTTGTTTGCTCTTCTGGCAGTCCATGTACTTTTAATATTCTTCTCCAACAATACAACTTAAATGCATCGATTCTTCTATGGTCTTCCTTATTCATTGTCCAACTTTCACATGCATATGAGGCATATAAATACTATGACTTAGGTCAGGCACACCTTAGTCCTCAAACTGACATTTTTAAGAGGTCTTGTGCAGAAGATTGGTCAAATGCAATACATTGTTTGATTTCTTGACTGCTGCGTCTATGAGTGTTGATCCAAGGAAAACGAAATCTTTGACAACTTCAATCTTTTCTCCATTTACCATGATGTTATTCATTGGGTTAGGGTTGAGGATTTTTGTTTTCATTCATTTGAGGTGCAATCCATACTGAAGGCTTTCAGCCAGCAAGGTTGTATCAGCTGCATGTTAATGAGTCTTCCTCCAATCCAGATGCCATGACATTCTTCATATAATCCAGCATCTCAAATTATTTGCTCAATATACAGATTGAATAAGCATGATGAAAGAATACAATCCTAGTACATACCTTTAAATGATTTTAAACCATTCACTGATGCTTTGTTCTGTTCAAATGACTGCATTTTGGTCTTTGTACGGATTCTTCATGAGCACAATTAAGTTTTCTGGAATACTCATTCTCAGTAATGTCCATAGCCCATCAGGATCCAGAGTCAAAAGCCTTTGCATAGTCAATAAAAAACAGGTAAACATCTTTCTGGTATTCTCTGCTTTCAGCCAAGATCGTCTCATCTGACAGAAGCAATGATATCCCTTGGTCCGTGTCCTCATCTGAATCTGACTTGAACCTCTGGCAGTTCCTTGTCAGTGTATGGTTGCAGCTGTTTTAAAATTCTCTTTAGCAACATTTTACTTGCATGTGATATTAATTATATTGTCTGATGATTTCTGCATTTCTTTGGCTCACCTCTCTTTGGAATGGGTACAAATACTAGTTTCATATTATTTCAACAAATTTTTATTACCTTATAAGGAGTCTTTCATTTTAATTGTACTAATTTATAATTTATAAAAACCTTATATACATGTTTTCTCATTTCTTCAGGTCTGATTTTCTTCTTCCCACAGCTCTGTGTGTTAATGATTTTTCTGTTTTAAAGTACCGAAGCAAATGAACTCCCCTGCCTTTGAGTTGATTGCAACTCATCACGATCCTGTTGGACAAAGTAGATGTGCTCTTTAAGGTTTCTGAGACTACAAATCTTCAGGAGAGTAGACAGTCTCATCTTACTTCAACTACTGACTTTATGATTAGCAGCTCAAAGCTTAGCCTACTGTGACACCAGGACTCCTTGTTTTGAAGTCAGAGTGGTAAATATGACTTGCTTAAAATCATGAAATTAGCACAGCCAATGACTTTTGATCATTGATTCCTAGCTCAGTACTCCTTGTATCATACCATGTAGTCAGTTATAGGCAAAAGAGATAGGCATGAAAACCAAACAATTAATTGTTAAAAAAAATCTTCAAACTGCTTTGGCATTTATTTTTAAAATGAGGATTTATTTTGCCATGGTATCCCATCATTTTTGGACCCTGAGTGAATGAATCAATGAACTCTGACATTAATAAATTCTGTTAGAACCTAGAGATACTTTTGATGCTCTGCCAATCAGCCCAGAAGGTGAAGGGCTGCAATAATACCAGGCAGTTTCCATTTGCTTTTTTCCTCTATTGGGATTTGAAACTTCTTGAATTGAGTTCCTTCTTCTCTCTGTGCCTCCTTTCTTCCTTTTTTTCTTCCTTTCTTCTTCTTCCCCTCCTTCCTTTTTCCGTATTTTTGAAAATTTTGTCGTTGTTCCAAGTGCTGCTGAGTCAGTTCTGACCCATAACGACCCTGTATAGGGTTTCCAAGGAGCAGGTGGTGAGCTTGAACCACCAACTTTGTGGTTCAAATGACTTTGTAGCCCAGCACATTAGCCTACAGTGCCACACCAGGACTCCATCCTAGGTGTTAATGAGCTGAAATAGTGTGATATCAGTTATTTTGAGTCAGGAAAATACATGGTTTACTATGCCTGGAACAGCAATTTAAAGAAAAATGGCGTAGCATTCATTGTCTAAAAGAGCATTTCAAGATCTAGCTTGAAGTACAGTGTTGTCTGTGATAGGATAATATCCATGTGCATAAAGGAAGACAAATAATAATACAACTATTATTCCAGTTTACACATTAATCACTTAAGTAAGTGATGATGAAACTGAAGAATTCTACCAACTTCTTCAGTCTGAAATTGATCAAACATGCAATCAAGATGCATTGATAATTTCTGGTAACAGTAATGCCAAGGTTGGCAACAAGAAGGATGGTAGTTGGAAAATAGGGCCTTGGTGATAGAAATGATGCTAAATATCACATGATAGAATTTTGCAAGACCAACTTATTCATTGCAGATACCTTTTTTAGACAACATGAAATTCAACTATACACATGAACCTCCCCAGATGGAATACACAGAAGTCAAATTGACTACATCTGTGGGAAGAGACAGTGGAAACACTCAATATCATCAGCCAAAACTAGGCCAGGAACAGACTGTGGAACAAGGTTCCCAATGGTAGACAGATTTCAGCAGAGCTTGTTCATACGCAAGTTCAAGCTGAGGCTGTTAAAACAAGTCCATGAGAGTCAAAATGTGACTTTGAATATATCCTTGAATTTAAAGAACATCTCAAGAATAGATTTAATGCATTATACACTAAAGACCAAAGACCAGAAGAGTTGATGACATCAAGAGCATCATATAGGAAGAAAGCAAAGGTTATTAAAAAATTAGGAAAGAAAGACAAGACAAAAATGGATGTCAGAAGAGACTCTGAAAATTGGTCTCCAGTGTAAAGATGTTAAAGCAACTGGAAGAAATGAGGGAGTAAAAGAGCTGAACAGAAATTTCAAAGGGCAACTCCAGAAAACAGTCAAATATTAAAATGAATTGAGGAAAGACTTTGAGTTAGAAAACCAAAAGGGAAGAACAATCTCAGCATTTTTTGAGGTGAAAGAACTTAAGACAAAATTCAAGTCTTTGCTTGCAATACTGAAGGATGCTATAGACAAAATATTGAATGATGCAGAAAATATCAAAAGAAGAGGAAGAAATGTCCAACCATTTCAAGAAGCAGCATATGATCAAGAGCTAATAGTACTGAAGGAAGAAGTCCAAACTGCACTGAAGGTATTGGTGAAAAAGGGATGGAGTACAAATTGAAATCTTTGAACAAACTGATGCAACACTGGAAGCACTCTATTCCAAAAAATTTGGAAGACAACTACCTGGTCAGCCAGTTAGTAGAGATCCATATTTTTGAGTCCATTCCAAAGAGGGGAGAATGCAGAAATCATCAAACAATATCATTATTATCACATGCAAGTAAAATTTTGCTGTAGATAATGCCTACAACAATGTAGGCATTTTTGAATTATCTACAGAAAATTCAAGCTGCCAGAAATTCTAGCTGGATTCAGAAGAGAATGTGTGGAACTAAGAATATCATTGCTGACATCAGATGGATCTTATCTGAAAGCAGAAAATATCAGAAGTATGTTTACTTGTGTTTTATTGATTACGCAAAGACTTTCAACTGTGTGGCTTGTGATAAGCTGTGGATAACTTGACAAATTGTGAAGAATGAAAATTCCAGAATACTTAATTTTGATCATGAGGAAACTTTAAATAGACTACAGGCAGTTGTTCAAAAAGAACAAGAGGATAATGGATGGTTTAATATCAGGAATAGTGTACACCAAGGTTATATTCTTTCAACAAACTTATCCCATCTATATGCTAAGCAAATAATCAAAGAAGCTGGTTTATAGAAAGGCACCAGGATTAGAGGAAGACTTATTAACAACCTGTGATCTGCAGATGATACAATCTTGCTGTAGGAAGCTAAGAGGACTTATATTACTTAACTGATGAAGATCAAAGATGAAAGCCTTCAGAGTGGGTTGCACCTCAATGGAAAGAAAACAAAAATCATCACCACTGGACCAACAAATAGCATGATGATAAATGGAGAAAAGATTGAAGTTGTCAAAGCCTTCATTTTGCTTTGATCTACCATCAACACTCATGAAAGCAGCAGTCAAGAAATCAAATGATGTATTGCATTGGACAAATCTGCTGCACAACACCTCTATAAAGTGTTCAAGGAGAAAGACGTCAGTTTGAGGATTAAAGTATGCCGACCCAAGTCATAGTATTTTTAATTGCCTCATATGCAAGTGAAAGTTGGACAATGAATAAGCAAGAATATAGAAGAATTGATGCATTTACATTACCATGTTTGAGAAGAATGTTGAAAGTAGCATGGACTACTAGGAGAACAAACAAATCTGTTTTGGAAGAAGTACAGCCAGAATGTTCCTTAGAAACCAGGATGGTAACACTTGGTCTCTCACAGTTCAAATTTGTTATCAAGAGGGTCCAGTCCCTGGAGATGGACATCATGCTTGGTAAAGTGGAGGGTCAGAAAAAAGAGAAGAAGACCCCAAGAAGATGGATTGACACAGTGGCAGTAATGGCTCAAACATAACAATGGTGAGGATGGTGCAGAACTGGGCAGTGTTTCCTTCTGTTGTGTGTAATGTTGCTATGAATCGGAACTGACTTAACAGCACCTGACACCAACAACCATCTAACACACCAATTTTATAGAACATTAAAGTGAGAGGTCTTGAGAGGGGAAAAGTTTCCCAAAGTTGCTCAGTTGGTTAACCAGAGCCAGGTTTGGCTCAGAAGTTTCCTAACTTCTGGGTGATCTTCCCACTAGGCCAGTGCACCTCCACCTTCCTGTAGGTGTAAGGAGTCCTTTTGAATATCAAAATTGTCTCATGCACATTCATATAAAACTTGTTTTAGAAATTATTGATAAAAGATGTAATGAATGGAGCCAAAGATGATGATGTAGAGTGATGGAACAGCTGGAGACTTTAGATCCAGAGAGGGAGAGCGACTGTGTGCTGAAGACCTGAGGGGCACGGGGGAAGAATTGCATGGAGGGGGTTGTAACCATGGTAATGAGATGATATACGATGGAATGAATGTAAAAGTAATATTCTCCCATGTAAACTATCACATAATTCACAATAAATCATTAAAAAAAAAGATGTAATGAGAAAAAGTAATTGTGAATCATTAATAATTTAAAGTTATTTTTAGGGTGCTGTCTTCTCCCACAGCCAGGAGAAAAGAGGCAAAGATCTCTGGGTGGAGGTAGAGATACCCACTAATGCTTATATCTGTAATGCAGTCTCAAAACTGTAGTGGACTCTGCTGGTCTGGAAGTTTCAGAATCCAGTGGAGAGACACTTCTACTAAAGTATCTGATAAACTCCCACTGAACAAGGACTATTGCTGGGAAATTTAATAAAAGCTGGGGCTCTGGGTTGATAGGGATGGGCAACTTAGAAATTGGCTACCTAAAATGGGAGGGGGGGAATATAAAGGCACAAAGTGGATGGCTTACAAGTTTTCAAGAGGGAGTTTAGTTTCAGTGTGCAGAGGGGAGGTAGCATTCCCACTGAATAGTTTTCATTTTGTCTAGAATGGATCTGGTAAAAGGAGATGGGGGTTAAGTTTCTTATGATTCAATAGTGAGTAATTGTTATCATGACTAATTGCAATTGTCACAACTGTAAAGGTAGAAGTTTTGTAACATAAAGGGGGGAGTAGTTAATCATACATTCCAGGAACAGAGGACCCTAGGACCATCAAAAGGGAAGCACATGAGCAGAATGTGGGATGCTATCCAGAGAAGCAGCAACACTGAGATGGAGGCAGAAATGGGGACATGAGAGATAGAACAGCTGAGGACTCTAGACTCATGGAAACAGAAAGACTGTGTGCTGGCAACCAGGAGACAGGCTTGCAGAATATGTTCTTGGGCTATTTAAATGATTATATATTCCTGAGTGTTTTTGTGTACATCAGAAAAAATAAAAAAATTAAAAATGGAGGGAATAGAAACAAGTACTGTTGAATGGTGATGCATGGAGGGGATTGTAATCATTTTGCAATGATACAAAATACTGTAGGATGAGTGCAAAACTGATATTCTCCCATGTATACTATCACTCAATGCCCAAATAAAAGCTTTACAAAACAGACAAAAAAGCTGGGGTTCCAGTTGATTAAGGAGCTTGATGTTGATTACCAAGGGAAAGCGCTACTATCAAATATGGGACAGAGGACTACAAATATCAGCAGGAAACTGACTATACAATGTAGACCAAAACAAACCTACTGCCTGTGAGTTGTTTCCAACTCATGTTGTTGTTGTTGTGTGCCAGTGAATTGTCTAACTCATATCCACCTCGTCTAGGGTTTCCAAAAATGATTGGTAGTTTTGAACTGTTGACCTTGTGGTTACCAGTCCTGTGTTTATCACAACCAAGTGTATATAGTACCGCACGAAGGCTCCTCCAACTTGTTGTTAAGTTCCATCGAGTCCGTTCAGACTCATATTGACCCTGTGTAGGATTCCTGAGGAGTGGCTGGTGAGTTTGAACTGCCAACCTAACAGTTAGCTTATGGTTAGCAGTACAGTTCTTATTATACAGTGGCATACCAAGATGCCTCTGAACTCATAGTAACCCAATATAGAGTTGTAAATCTTACAGAAACAGATGACGTCATCTTTTTCCTGAGCAGTGACTGGTGACTTTATCACCAGGACCCCTTCCTATATAGACAAGAGTTCCAATTACACAGCCCTGCAAACAAAATACACAAGAAGAAGGTGGGGAAATTACTGTGTAATTAGAGTCCAATTAAAGACATGTTTGGCTTAGGCCAGCCATAAAAATCCTCTCCCTCTTTGCTAGAGTTTTGGTTTCACAATTTCAGATGCTACTAGGAATGGTTATATGACCCATTTATGGACAAGGAGATAAAAGGGAAAGTCTGATGGAAGTTCCAAGGAAATCTTTGTCTTTGTGATAAATTGTCCATGTGTAGCTGGCCTCAATCCTGCTTCAGCCTTCTTGGAACATGTTCATGATGCCTGGAACATGGTAGCTATCTTGTGGCCATGAGGTATAAGATGAGAGCCAGCAACTTGGCATTGTTGCTAACTCAACACCAGGGGTTGATTTCTATTCCTTGCTAATGTCTGAAAAAAAGAATCTCAATGTGCTTAAACTGCTATTCACTGGATTTTCAGTTATTTGCAGCCAAAAGATTCTGTGGTAGCAAAAGTTACAGCCACAAAACAAAACAAAAAAAGTTACAGCCACAAAATGTTGGGCACAAAGCAAATTAGACCGCCTGGAATTGGTGAAGAAGGACATTATAAATATTAGCTGCAGCTTTAAAATCAATTTAGAAATGAGGACATCCTCCCTGCCTCTTTTTCAGATTTATTTTCCCCTTTCTGCTGAAGTGTCTAAAAAATTGAATAATCATACCCTATTCGGCCCTTTCTTTTCTTCTCTTGATAAATGCTATGTTATCATCTTAGTCCTTTTTTCCTTCACCTATGATTATAGGAAGGGGAACATTAGTAATGGTGACTCTTACTATTTATCCGGAGCTTGCAGAATGGTGAGGAATCACCCCCAGGTGGAAATGCAAAGGAAACCCAGGAAGAGAGAACAATGTTAGGAGATTGTGGGCTTGAGGCTTACCCAGCTTTTAGAAGGGCACATAAAATGGCCATTGTTCATTGTGCCTGGGTAGAAGCTGGTCACCTCTCAGTGGAGTCCCAAAATAGATGAGGTTGCATTTAAGAATCAGGACCCACAGCTAGTTGGGGCAGCTCAGAAGTCCAGGTGTAACCTCAGAAAAGTCAGCAAATTCTGCTGACATCTTTCTAACTGCATGAGAGTCAGCTTCTGCTTTGCCTGCTGAGGGCTGGGGACACTGCAAAGAGATAGAGGAGACACAGACTGCAAAGCTGTTTGAACTGCAAGTTCAGTGGTTCAAGCTCACTAGCTGCTCCTGGGAAACCCTACACAGAGTTGCTGTGGGTCTGAACAGACTCGACAGCACTTCACAGCAACAACAACATCAGCACTAAACAGCAGTTGACAGTGAGCACTGGGGGGATGTGTAGGCCCACTCTTTTGTGGGAATTACCTGGCTACCCTTTGGGATGGATCCAATGCAGTTAGGAGAGCTCAGACCAGAGTGTCTAGATGGAAGGATGGTGTTGATGATGCAGAACTGTTAGAACCAGTCAGAGAATGAGATTTGTTGCAGTTAGTGCTCTGTTGCCAGGGAACATCTGTGTTGGAATTTCATTTGCAGGCCCAACAAAGCCAAGTTCCTTAAAAGCATCCTCTCTCTGTCCAGATGGCTTCAGCAGCCTTGGCAGAATAGTACGTGAGTGTCTGTGTGTGAATGTGTGTGTGCGTGTGCGTGTGTGCATGTGAGGGTGGGTGGCATTTTCAATCTGGGCCTCTCCTTTTTTTGGACTTTGTCTCTTAGTGACTCTTCCCCAGTTAAGCTGCACTTCTTGGCTTTTTTTAAGCACTTAAGTAGGAAGGAGAGAGCATAGGTTCTCAGTGAGGGTCTTCTGTGCTAGAGACCACCCTGAGTCACTTAAGTGGCAACCTTCTTCAGCAATTCTGAGGGGTCTCAGTCCCACATGTCCCTGGATATGGAGTGAGGGAGAGATGAAATCCACAAAGAATCCCCATATCTAATTGAAGCCAGAGTTGTTCCTCCTCTCCGCCCAACCCTGTTGAGTGGATTTATTCAGTGACCACTCAGGAATCTAAGTATTACATGTGAAAACCAAAACAAATTACCACTTTACAAGGGAAGAAAGTGAGATTCAGTTTTAGGAGGCAACTTGCTAAGGAAAATCCACAGGATGACTAGTGGATTGCCATCTCTCTTCCCATTTTCCTGGGAAGTTGAAATTGGGCAATCTGTTCCAACATGTGACCAAAGGCTGGGGAAAAGCTACCCAGGATGGTATTTTGGCATAACCCACAAAGGAGTGGTTCTTAATCAAGGGGGTTCATCAGAATTGTCTCAGGAGGCTTGACAAAATAAAGAGGTCTGGCCCCTGTCCCAACCAAGTTAAATTAGAATCTTTACTTGGGAGATGGCAATCTACTTTGAAAACATTCCCTGGATGTTTCTGTTGGGCACCTCTGTTAAAGAACCACCATGCTACAGGAACAATGTCCCACTAACAGAGATAGAACAACAGTGAGGATGAGAGCATATGTTCTGGAGTCCAACTGCTTCCCACCTCTATCACCTCTTTTTTTGGCAATTTATTTAACTATTCTACTCCTCAGTTTCCTCACCAGTAAAATGGAGCTAAGAGTACCTACTTCAGATGGCTGTTATGGAAATCTAGATAATGTTTCTCTTACGCCACTGTTTTCGAGTTGATTTTGACTCACAACAACCCTGTATAGGGTTTCCTAGGAGCAGCTGGTAGGTTTAAACCACTGACCTTGAGGTTAGTAGTCCAGTGATTATCCTATAGCGCCACACCAGGACTCCAATAATATATTGGGTTTGTTGGTTAAGCTCCATCGAGTTGGTTCTGATTCATGGTGAGCCTATCTAGGGTTTCCAAGGAGTGGCTGGTGAGTTTGAACCTCTGACCTTGCAGTTCAAAGCAACCTTGCAGTTCAGTGCTTACCTTACAGTGTCACATTAGGACTTATACACTTAGTGCCTGACAAATTATAATAACCCTGAACATTAGCTATTATTGTCAGTACACTTGTTGACATGACAATTTCAAATGTATTTAGAATCATCATGTCAGGTAGCCTCTGGGACATGTAAATGGGCATGGTATTTATTTTTCTTCACCACAAGTCCACTGATTCTCCTCTCTGGAAAGTCGTTTTAGCTAGAAAAGAAAGGCACAGTCATGCAAATTGGCCCAGGTTCACAGGTGCAGTATGATCCAGAAATTAGCCTTGGCTAAAAATAAACCAGCCTGATCATTTCTGTTTCCAGCAATAGCGTGGTTTAGAGAGCTGGGACAATTTCCCATTCAAAACAACTGAAATCGTAAATTATTATCGATTTAAAATCTTTCAAAAGTCATCTCTAAGCTTACATGGAAGAAATCCTATGACCCCCCCAAACAAACAGTAACTAAAAACCCTGGGAAACAAATGCATATCAAAGCTTGCTTTCCACCTTGGAAATTTCTTCTAAACACATGAGTCTGGGACTCCTGCCTTGGAGATTGTACAGGGATGGAAGACAGGTGTTTAAGTGTACGGCTTGAGTAAGACCAAGATATTTGTAGGAGATGCCCAAATAAGTCTGAGATTCCAAAAGGCCACACATATTTTGTGGTGAACACAGAAAGAGATCTAAGAAAACTTGTTAGTCTTAACCCAGGCAATCATTTTTGCCTAGCAAAAACTAGCCCTCACTTGGATCTGTAATCCTGATTCATATCATGGGTGTGCTTCCAAAAATCTCAGAATGAAAATTTGAAGTGTTTTCAGTTTAACATCATCTCACATGACCAAATTAATAAACACATATATTCTGGAAGAATCCTATTACAGCCTAGTCTTCTCAGAAATTCCACAGAGAAATATCCAAGGAGAAGGAAACGCTTACAGTCAAGAATCATAAAACACATAAAGAAAGCCTTATGAGTGAGGCAATCAGCATAGGGAAAAAATAAACCAGGTAATAGAATCAGATCCACAAGAATTTCACGTACTTAATCCACAAATATGTAAGGGTTTGATAGAAGATATTTGAATATGGGTATTTTACTTTGCTATAAACACACCTATGAATGTGGCGGAGCATACAGTGGACAAAATGATGAAAACTTCTTAGACATTACCAAACACCTTAAGGCACCAAGTCACTAGGCCTGGGGACTCAGAACCATAGTCTCAGGGACACCATGGTCAAGTGGCATAACATAGTCCCCAAAGACAGTGTCCTACATCCTACTTTGGAGAGTAACAATTGGGATCTTAAAAGCCCACAACGCACAACCATTGGTATCTCCATGTGCAGAAGAACAAAGAGTGTTTGTTGAAAATTGAAGATGCTTGGAATCAACTAGTTCAATGGACTAATGGAACATGTGAACATCAGTCTCCATGACTTTGAAACCAGAAGAACTAGATGGTCCCTGGCTACCACTACCAACTGCTCTGAAAAGGATCACATTACAAGTTCCTGTATAGAGTGGGAGAAAATGTGGAACAAAACTTAAAATTATAAAAAAAAAAAGTCTGTGCTTGCTGATCAGAAAGAGACTGGAGGAACCCGAGATTATAATCCTCAACCACCCTTCAGGTTTGGGAATGAACACACCCTTCAGGCCCAATTTTTCAGCCAAGTAGTAGACAGGTATATAGGGGGACAACAACACTAGTAAGGTATGCTCACCATAGACTGGGCAACCATTCATGATCAAAAGGGCAACAGGTACCTAATGACAAAGTTGAGAAGGGTTGAAAAGGAGGGTGGAATGAAATAAGAAGCATAGGGAGGAAGTGGGATAACTGTTGTATTATGGGAGGGATTGCAATCATTGAGGTGAAACAAACTGTATGATTTATTGACTGTAAGCTGATGGTCTAAAGTTTTGCAAACCTTCACTCAGTTCCAAATAAAAAGTTTCCAAAAAGAATTTCACATACTGGATTTATTGACACCAAAAAACAAAATAACTATGTGAACAATATTTAAAGACATACAAGGAAACTTGAAATTTTGAATAGGCAGTAAGCAACTTGAAAAACAGTCAGTGAAACATAGATTCTAACAATGAAAAGTACAATGATTGCAATTAAAACCTCAATGGATGGAGTAACCAGAAAAAATAGAAATCATGAATGGATGTAAGAAATTAGTATGGATAAGAATCTCAGAAGTAAGCTTAAAAATTTGGTCAGTGGGGTAGGGATGGGAATGAGAGAAGGCTAAGAAAGATGACAAAGTGAAGAGATTCAATCAAATAGAGCACAGAGAGGATTTTGTTCTAAGAAATAATGGCTGAGAATTTTCTAAAACCACGAATCTTCATTAAGTACCAATCTGGATAAATAAAAAGAAACACATACCTAGACATAGTATTAAACACAGACAATAAAGAAAAAGAGATCATCTTAAAAATGGGCAGACTATAAATGATTGGAATACCTAAAATGGGGCTACAACATGCCCAGTGAAGGAGGCTTCCTGCAGAGCCTCTGCATTACATAAGACCATAGGTGAAATCCTGAACCCCATCCAGAATCTTCTGAGGTGGGAAATTTCCACTGGAAAGGACAAGCCAAACCAGCCTGGAGTGGCTAGAAGAACAGAAGATAATTCTTAAAAGAAAGACCGACAGGAAAAACACAAAACAGTAATGGCAGTCCAACTGACTACTACAAGAACAAGCAAGTTGCTTGCCAGGAGACATCAAGGCAAGTGGTCAGGTCCCCTCGGTGCAAATCACCTTCCAAGACTAAGACTCAATGGGAATACACGAGCAGACATGCGCTCTTACTGGTGACCATGTTGGTCACTGATAAGGTGAAATGAGGAAAAAACAGAAATGAAGCTGTGAGCTAAGCCCTACCAATAGACTTCTGTGAACCCAGGTGGAGACCTGGTTGGCCAGCAGTATGGCAAAACCTGGGGATTTCTGGGCCCAGAGTCAGTGACACAGCCACAGAGGACTAGAGTGGAAAGTGAAGCATCCAGCTGATAAGAAGAGAGGGGAGATGCACAAGAACACCCACACTTGCAGATAATACCCACTTGACCTGGCTTCAATGGCTGGATGATCAGAACTCAACGAGAAGAAGAAAGAAGAGGAAAAAAAGAATAATCAGATACAATTTGATGAACTTGACCTACACCTATGGATGCAGTAGCTCAAAAGAGGGAACAAATCTTTACAGCAAGGATCATTCCCACCCCCTCAATACACTGGGAAGACAGGGATGGGTAACTTGGACATTGGCTACCCAAAATGGAGGAGGCAGTACAAAGGCAAGAAGTGACTGGCTTACAAGATTTTAAGAGGGAGCCTAGATCCAGAGGGCACAGAGGAAGGTAGACTCTGCACTGAGTAGTATCCAATCTATCTGGGCAGGGCTGATGAAAGGAGATGGGGATACGTCCCTTGTGGTACAATAGTGAATAATTGCTATCAGGACTGCCTTGGAGGGTTGGAAATGTAAAGGTGGACATTTTATAGCAAAAGGAGGGGAGTGATTGACTTTGCAGTCCAGGAGCGGAGGTCCCTGGGAGAAGAACAGAGTGCGGGACACTACCTAGAGAAGCAGTGACTCCAGAGATTGAGGCAGGGATGATGACATGGAGAGATGGAGCGGCTGGGGACTCTAGACCCATAGAAGGAGAGGGGCTGTGTGCTGACAACCAGGGGGCAGGCTTGCAGGGTGTTCCCTTTGGTTGATTGATGATGCATGGAGGGGATTGTAACCATGGTAATGAAACAATATACGATAGGATGAATGTAAAGCTAATGTTCTCCCAGGTAAATTATCATATAATTTACAATGAAACATTTTTTTTTTAAAGTGGGCCGAAAGGAAAGATATATGGCAGTTATTGTTTTTACTGACTTCTCACCCACAACACTGGAAGCCAGAGGGCAGTGGAATAATGGCTGCACGGTGCTGAGAGAAAATACTAAATAAATGTTCTATAACCAACCAACAGATTTTTCAAAAAAGAGGGCAAAATAAAGATGTTTAAAAAAAAAACAACAAATTGACAAAACTGAGATAATTGATCACCAACAGTCACTTTGAAAGAAAGTCTACACACCTATCCAGAGAAGAAGTGACACCAGAGATGGAGGCAGGGATGATGACATGGAGAAAGGGAGCAGCTGAGGACTCTAGACTTATGGAAAGAGAGGGACTGAGAGCTGGTGCCAGGAGGCAGGCTTTCAGAATGTGCCCTTTGGTGGTTTAAATTATTATATATGCCTGAGTGTTTTAAAAAAGAAAGAGCTAAAATGAATAGAGAGAAGTACTGTTAACTGGTGGTACATGGAGGGGATTGTAATCATTGTAATGAAACAAGGTGTATGATTTGTTGAATGTAAACTGATGATCTGCCCTGTAAACTTTCACTCCATTCACAATAAAACTTTTTTTTTTAAAAAAAGAAAGTATACACAATTTACATCAAGCTGGTAGAAAACAATCCAAGAGGGGGTATTTGAGGTACAAGAAGGAATGGTGAACTATTTTGTTCATAAATATGCAAATGAATCTCCATAAGCTTTAATTTAACTCCAAATCAATCTTAATATAAGAAAGAAATAATGATAATATCAAATTTGCAGGGAGAAAAGCAGCAGATTTGAAGTAAAATACAAGACAACCTAAGTATATAGGTTGGGTGGGGGGATGGGGATAATTGGAATTAAAGCAAAAAATTAAGGACCTTGACTTTTTAAGGAGGTTCTTTATGATAATGGTTAATTTTGATTCAAAGAAAGCAAGGAAGGGGTGTAGTGGGAGAAAACAGAAAAATTGAGACAGATATACAACACATAATGTTGTTGATGTTGCTAAATTCCGTCGAGTCTGTTTCAGCTCATGAGTTTGAACAGCGAGCTGGCAATTCAAACAACCTTGTAGTCTAGTGATTATCCTGTAGCCACACCAGGACTCCCAAGTCTTAGATTGAGCAGATACAAATCATTAAGAATATAGATGTCTTGGAGAGTGAAGCGTCCAGCTGATAAGAAGAGAGGGCACATGCACAAGACACCCACACTTGCAGATAATACCCACTTGACCTGGCTGCAGTGACTGGATGATCGGAGGTCAACTAGAAGAAAGAAGAGGAAAAAAAGAGTAATCTGATACAATTTGATGAACTTGACCTACACCTATGGATGCAGTAGCTCAAAAGAGGGAACAAATCTTTACAGCAAGGATCATTCCCACCCCCTCCATACACAGAGTAGACAGGGATGGGCAACTAGGACATTGGCTACCCAAAATGGGGTGGGGTGGGGGTCTACAAAGACAAGAAGTGACTGGCTTACAAGCTTTCAAGAGGGAACCTAGATTCAGAGCATGTGAAGGAAGGTAGAATCTCCACTGAGTAGTAGTACCCAATCTGTCTGGGCGGGGCTGATGAAATGAAATGCGGATAGGTCTCTTGTGATACAATAGTGAATAATTGTTATCAGGATTGTTGTGAGGGTTGGAAATGTAAAGGTAGACGTTTTATAGCAAGGAGGGGAGTGATTAACTTTTCGGTTTAGGAGCGGAAGTCCCTGGGACCTTCAAGGGAGAAGAGCGGAGAGCGGGACCCTACCCACAGGAGCAGTGATGTCTGAGATGGAGGCAGAGATGATGATGTGGAGAGATGGAGCAGCTGGGGACTTTAGACACACAGAGAGAGAGGGGGGCTGTGTGCTTACAACAGGGGGGCAAACTTGTAGTGTATACCCTTTGGTTGGTTGGTGATGCATGGAGGGGATTGTAACCATGGCAATGAAATGATATATGATAGGATGAATGTAAAACTAATGTTCTCCCATGTAAACTATCACATAATTCACAATAAAACATTAAAAAAAAAAAGAATATAGATGTCTTAAAGAATACATTAACAAATTCAATCATATAGGCATATAAAGAGCACTGCATTCAACGTTATAAATGTTCTGTTCAAGCACACATGGAAATTTATATGAATAAATTTCAAATGCAATTAAGTTAGAAATCAATAACAAAACTATAATTAGATAAAATTTTACATTTTGAAGTGAAAAATGGAACTAGGATCCCTGTGTGGCACTATAGGATAAGCATTTGACCACAAGGTCAGTTTGAACTGCAAGATTGGTGGTTCAAAATCATCAGCTGCTCCTCAGAAACCCCATACAGGGTCGCTATGAGTTGGAACTGACTCCCCGGAACTTAGCAACAACAACAACAAACAATTCATATACCCAAACCCAAACCACTACCATCGAGCTGATTCCACTCAAAACGACCTGCTAGGACAGGGCAGAACTGTTTCTTAGGGTTTTGGAAATTGTAAATCTTTGTAGGAACAGACAACCTCATGGTTCTCTCTCAGAGCAGCTGGTGAGTTTGAACTGATGACCTTGTACTTAGTAGCTCAATGCTTATTCTACAGCACCATATTGTTGTAGTTATTAAGTGTCGTTGGATTGGTTCTGACTCATAAAGACCCTGTATAAGGTTTCTAAAGTTGTAAATCTTTTAGGAGCAGAAAGTTTCATCTTTCTTCTGTGGAGTGGCTGGTGAACTTGAATCCCAGCCTTCTGGCTCAAAGTCCATGGCTTATCCTACAGCATCACCGTGCTCCCTACAACACCACACCAGGACTCCACAGCACTATATAGCAAAGAGAAAATCATGATGGAAAATTTAAAATACTCAAAATAGAATACAATGAAAATGTGATGTCTTAAAACTTATAGAATGCAGCTAATAGAAAACTAGCAATTGAAGAGATGGAATCCTGGTGTGGCACTGTAGGATAAGCACTGGTCTACTAACTGCAAGGTCAGTGGTAAAAATCCACCAGCCACTTATCAGAAACCTTACACAATTGTTATGAGTCAGAATCGACTCTACTGTACTTAACAACAACTATAATGAAAGAGATAGAGCTTAATCTGAAAACGGTCTCTTAAGAACCTACAGAAAGTATCATAATTGTCCAAAGTTTATGATCAAGGGATAAGCTAAGAATGCCCACTACCATTATTCCTATTCAACAGTGTCCCCACAGGGCAATGAAACAAGAAAAAGAAATGAAACTTGTAAGTATAAGAAAGGTTTTAAAAAAAACAACTGTCATTATTTGCAAATGTAGAAAATCCAAAATAATCTGCCCATGAATTATTAGGAATAAAAATTTAGCAAGATGTCTGGATATAGAATTAATAACAAAATCAATTTCATTGCTATATACAAGAGGCAATCAATTAGAATATGTAACTTAAAAAAGATATCATTTATAATACCAATACAAATATGAAGTGCTTAGTAATAAATTTACAAGAGATATAAGCCTTTACAGAAAGAGCTATAAAACTTCATTGAAATATTCAAATTTAGTCTTAAAATTATGCAAAGATATGCCATGCTTACCGCATTTTTGAATAGAAAGACTTAATATTATAAAGATGTAAATTTTCCTCTTTTTAGTCTACAAATTTAGCAAAATCCCAGTAGGATTTTGCTCTTTGGCAGGACTTGATAAGTAAATTCTTAAACTAAGATAGATTATTAAAAGGCTTTACTTTTGTTAGGGTAGTTAAAGCCATCCTGAATCAGTATAAAGTGTAGAATTGTCCCTACTACAGGTCAAAACTTTTCATAAGTTATTGTAAATTCAACTACAAAAACTTAAGAATTTCTTTCTACCCATACATTAAAGAGAATGAATAGGTGAGATACAAGCCAAGAGGGTATTTTACTACAAAGAAATTCCAGAATATCTGAAAATTCTTATGAAGCAATAAGAACAACAACATCAAAAATGACTCAGTAGAATAGTGGATAAAAACCAAGAACAGGCATTTTACAGAACACACACATGACTCATGATCATATGGGAGAATGCTCAATGTCATCACTAAACAGAGAATAGCAAATTAAAATTACAATGAGAAACCATTTAACACCGATGGTGCTGTGGGTTAATGAGTCAGACTGCAAAACCATTTGAACTGCAAGATCAGTAGTTCAAGCTCACCAGCTGCTCCTCGGAAACTCTAGAAGGTCACTATGGGTTGGAACTGACTCGACGGCACTTAACAATGATGAAATAGGCACACACACACAAAAAAAGTCACCATGTTGACAATTGATTGTGTTATTGACGGTGTAGAGCCACAAGACCTTTTATTAATTGCTAAGGTTGCTCCCTGGAAACCCTATACAGGGTCACTATGAGTCTGTCGACTTAGTGGCACTTACCAACAACAATAAGAGTATAAACTAGTACAACCACTTAGAAAAACAGCAGACAGCTTAAATTTGAAGTACTTGGCTTGCAGCCCTCCTTCCTGTATAATGATAATGATTCTTAGCTAGGGAATTAGCTAAATAAGAATTCTCTTTGGTGATCTGATGTCCTTCTAATGAAGAGGTCTAGACTCTCAGGCATGAGAATGAGGTTGTTTTAGAAATGAGCAGGTGTTTCTTTTTATGCAAGATCAGCAATATTATCTGTGCAGCTAGGGGATTGTTTTGGAATTGTCCCTTCTAAAGCCATGTTAGGCTTTGTGCTTGCCATGGTCCGGTTGTCCCCATAGAACTGTGTGCTGCAGCAATTCTCCCTTTTTAAAGTGTAGAAGAACAAAGATGTCAGATTGAGGACTAAGGTGTGCCTGACCAAGCCATGGTATTTTCAATAACCTCATATGCATGCGAAAGCTGGACAGTGAATAAGAAAGACCGTATAAGAATTGATGCTTTTCATTCCCACACCCACACAGAGTAGACAGGGATGGGCAACTTGGACATTGGCTACCCAAAATGGGGAGTGGGGGGCTACAAAGGCAAGAAGTGACTGGCTTACAAGCTTTCAAGAGGGAACCTAGATCCAGAGGGCCTGGAGGAAGGTAGAATCTCCACTGAGT
>NW_006408522.1:13161290-13177682 GCF_000296735.1 Chrysochloris asiatica
ATGGAGGGGATTGTAACCATGGCAATGAGAGACAATATATGATAGAATGAATGTAAAACTAATGTTCTCCCATGTAAACTATCACATAATTCACAATAAAACATAAAAAAAAAAAATTGATGCTTTTGCGTTATGGTGTTAGAGGAGAATACTGAAAGTGCCATGGGCTGCCCATAAAACCAACAGATCTGTGTTGGAAGAAGTGCATCCAGAGTGCTCCTTGGAGGTCAAGATGGCCAAACTTCGTCTCTCATACTTCGGACATGTTGTCAGGAGGTACCATGTTTGGTAAGGTAGAGAAGGATATCATGTTTGGTAAGGTAGAGAAGGATATCATGTTTGGTAAGGTGGAGGGTCAGAGAAAAAGAGCAAGACCCCCAGTGAGATGGATTGGCCAAGTGGCAGCATCAACAGGCTCAAGCGTGGCAACAATAATGAGGTGGTCCAGAATTGGGCAGTGTTCCGTTCTGCTGTGCAAAAGGTTGCTATGGGTCAGCACAGACTCAATGGCACCTAACAACAACAACATAATTAGCCCTGGTGTGGTACTATAGGATAAGCACTGGACTACTTACTGCAAAGTTGGCAACTCAAACCCACCAGCTGCTCCTTGGAAACCCTATACAGGGTTGCTAAGAGTGTGAATGGACTCAACTGCTGTTAACAACAATAACAACATAATTAGCCATGTCATAGAAGAAAGATGAGACTTCTGCTCCTGAAAAAATGTACAGCCTTGGAAACCCGATACAGGGTTGCTATGAGTCAGAACCAATTTGACAGCACTTAACAACAATAATAATTAGCCATGTAGCTGGGAATCCTTTGGACACCATTATGACTTCATGTCTCCCGCATCTGGATGATTTCTCTTTGTCTTGTCTTTGTCCTGTTTAAGACTTAATAAAGGAAGTTCTATAAAATATATTTGAGTTTGAGGTCTTTTTTCTCCTTAAACACTAACTAGTAAAACTGAGTATCTGCTTTTTCCATGATCCAGCAATTTCATTCCTACTGAAAATATTCTTACCTATGTGTCAGGAGACACATGCAAGAGAATTTATAGCTGCATTATTCAGCTCCAAGTAATCAAATACTCATGAACAATAAAATGAATAAATAAAATGTGGCCTATTCAATTAAGTATATGAAGGAATACTATACAGTCATGCAAATGAATAACTGACAAGCAACTAACTTCAAAAACATATGTGAATCTCAAGCACATAAAATGGAACAAAAGAAGCAAGTCACAGATGAATCTATAGTAGTGTGATACCATTTATATAAATAGATTTTTAAAAAAGAAATAAAATCAAACTATATAGCGTAGTGGTTACGAATCGGGCTGCGAACTGTAAGGTCAGCAGTTCAAAACTGCCAGCTGTTTCACGGGAGAAAGATGAGGCTTTCTACTCCCGTAAAGATTTACAGCCTCGGAAACCCTGTACGGGGTTGCTATGGGTCAGAACCGACTCCACAGCACATAACAACAACATATATATGTATAAAAAACACACATATATATATGTATATATATATATGTTGTTGTTGTTGTTAAGTGCCGTCGAGTCGGTTCCGACCCATAGCGACCCTGTACAGGGTTTCCGAGGGTGTAAATCCTTACGGGAGTAGAAAGCCTCATCTTTCTCCCGCAGAGCAGCTGGTAGTTTCGAACCGCTGACCTTAAGGTTCGCAGCCCGATTCGTAACCACTACGCTACCAGAGCTCCTTTATATATACATATATATATATGTTTTTTAAACTATGTATTTTTAGGAGCACATTCATAGGAGGTAATAAAAAGCAAGAAAGCATGGTTAACATAAATCAGGCTAGCGATGAACTCTGTGGGAGACACAAAGAGACTTCTGAAGTTGGTGAGATTCTTTCTAATCCTAAATGGTGAATACATTGATGTTCATTTTTGTTATTCATTTTTAAACTATACAGAAGCTTTTCATACCTTTTCACACACATGATACAGTTCACAATTAAACAACAACAACAAAACCCTAATAGTCTTAAGGCAAATTAAGCCCACATTGTCAGCTGAAAACAAATTGTGGGAGCAATGTAAGATATTGCACAAAGAGAAACTGAAGGCTAACTAGCTACCCACTTACTTATTTTATAGGCACCACTCACTTGCCTATTTTATAGGTGAGTTCTCCCAAACACATCATGGCTCCCATCTGACCCTCCTCACCCTGGCAAGCGAAAGACAGGGCTTCTCTCTTTTCCTTTTTGCTAATGAGATTGCAATTCTGGGTCAACTACTTAGCCCAAGGTCACACGGCTAGTGCAGGTTCCCAGCTCACTGCTCATTTCACCTATTATTATGCAGCATTTTATTTTATCCTTCCCGGGAGGACTTTGGAGAAGAGAATATTAAAAGGCTACAGTAATTAGCCTCACATTCTAACACCCTTGACTCCAGACTAACTTCTTCAGCCTCAACTAGAGGAGGTACATTTTTAATTCTGCTCTTCTCAGATCTGAGTTTCTAGTTGGAAGCAGGAGAGGATTTCTGAAGATGCCCAAGAGTGTCTAGGGTAGTTTTGAGTCATTCCCAGTAGTCTTTGAGCATTAACTGTGGACCCTGTGGAGAACAAAACATTAGGTCTCATCTGTAGAGAAAGTAGGTTGTGTGGGCACCTTGGAGTAGTCTGGGTAGGTTCCCAAGGTTGTAAATTGTTTATTCTATCTTGAAAAATTTTACCTGTTTCTTGATGTCAGCTTCTGACCTGTGGGAGTTGCAGGTGAGCAGGTGTGGTGTTGTAGGGTAAGCACTAGACAGCAAGGTCCATTTGAACCACAAAGTCGGTGTTCAAACCCACCAGTTGATTCTTGGAAACCCTAATCAGGATTGCTATGAGTCAGAACCGACTGGATAGCACTTAACAACAAATTATTGAGAAGAGTAAAATATAGCTTCATCTGGGACTCAGAGTTTGCCTCGCGAGTCACCACACTGGTGAATGATTAAGCTCTAGGTCTCCACATCCTTTGTTGCCTGCTGGGGGTGGGGGTGGGGATCATTTTTCTTTAACTGCTGTTCTGATGCCCCACGGTAAACCAGACATTCTTTCTGCTGTTGTTTGGTTCATTGTCAAGATTCACCCTTGAAAACTTAGCAATAATTCAAAGAACAGATACATTATATCTTGGCAAAAGTAGAGGTCTGTTAGAGTCTTGTTGAATACTTGACCTCTGGTGCTGGTGTGGTGCTATAGGGTAAGCACTGGACTGCTAGCCACATGGTTGGTAGTTCAAACTCACCAGCTGTTCCTCGGAAACCCTATACAGGGTTGCTATGAGTCAGAGCTCACTTGTCGGTACTTAAAAATGACAACCTGACTAGGTGGCACTCATCACTGCCCTCCTCTGATAGGCCCATGATGCAGGCACAGAGCCTGGGGAAATTAGTCCTGTAGAACTTTCTTTGCAAAGCCCATTGTTCTATTATCAGTCAAGGAAGTATCATCTCAGCCTTAATAATAAACTAACTGACTTTAGGAGAGTATCTGACCTTAGGAGAAGACCTTAGAAAACAAAGAGAACTTTGTAATTGTTTAAGAATTCCCAATGCTGGGAATTTCATAAGCTAAAATTATTTTTGATAAATACCAGTCCTTAGTCCTGTGATTTAAAACACATAAACATTATACTGGAGATTTTCTCATGCAAGTTTGAGAAGAGTCAGTCAGGGGCCAGAGAAGCATTGCAACATTGTGGTTATGGTTTTGGACTCCAAAGATTTGGAGTCTATCAGACCTGCTTGTTTCCAAACCTGCTTCAGCCATCACAACTGTCCCTTCCTCATCTGTCAGGTGGAATTGGCAATCTTTTACTTACAGGGCCTTATGAGCATTAAGTGAGATAATGCGGTGTAGTTTGTCTGGTGTTACCAAATGGGTAGGATTTCATAGCTGGTGCTCATTGATATAACTGTTTCTGAGCTTGGTTTGAATATTCCCTGACCTCAAAAGACATTTTGTGACCCTCCAAGACTGAAACTCAGAGGGAACACACGAGCAGGCATGTAAACTTGCTCTTGACCATGTTGGTCTACATGTGAGTGGAAGTGGGGGTAAGTCAGTAATGAAGATATTGGCTAACTTTGACTACGTTTCATAGACTCCTGTTGACTTCAAGATGTGAGAGAGAAGAAGGGCTGGTTGGTCTGAAACTTGGGGAAACTTGGGAACTCCTGAGCCAATGGACATTGACCTAGTCATGGAGGGTTAGAGCTGAGAATGAAGCATCCTGCTGATATGAAGTGAGGTGAGATGCACAAGAATACCCACACTTGCAGATAGTACCCATTTGACAGAGCTTCAACAGCTTGATGATCAGAGCTCCACTAGAGGAAGATAAAGAAATGTGATAAAGGAAGCAAGTGTAAGTTGCTACAATTTGATGAATTTGACCTGTACTTATGGATGCAGTAGCTCAAAATACTAACCGAGAGGGAAGAAGTCTTCACATCAAGGATCAAGCCTATCTCCTTGGTATACCTGGTTGATAGGAATTGACAACTTAGGTATTGGCTACCTAATATAGGGGAGGAAGACTATAAAGGCAGGAAGTGACTGCTTTACAAGTTTTCAAGAGGGAGTTTTGTTTCAGAGTGTGCAGGGGAAGGTAGAACCCCCACTGAATAATTTTCATCTTGTTTAGATGGGTCTGGTGAAAGGAGATGGGGATAAGATTCTTTTGATTCAGTAGAGAGTAATTGTCATCATGATTAATTTAAATGGTCATAACTATAAAGGTAGAAGTTTTGTAACATAAAAGGCAGAGTAGTTAATCTTACATTCCATGAACAGAAGACCCTGGGACCATCAAGAAAGAATAGCATGAATGAAACTTGGGCCATAATCAGAGAAGCAGTGACACCAGAGATGGAGGCAGAGGTGATGCATGGAGAGAGAGAGCTGCTGAGGACTCGAGACTCATGGAAAGAGAAAGGCTGTGTGCTGGTGGCCAGGAGACTGGCTTGCAGAATGTGCCCTTAAGTTGTTTAAATGTTTATATACTCCTACATGTTTTTGTATACATTTAAAAAAAATATAGAGAGATGCAAATATTATTAACTGAAGATGCATGGAGGGGATTGTAATCATTGTGATGAAACAAAATACAATAGAATGAGTGCAAAACTGATGTTCTCCCATGTAAACTATCACTCAATTCACATCTTGTGAAGACATCTTGTGAAGTACAGATTTAATGGCAAGTGAATCGACTTGCATTTTAAAGTATTATGGGACTGCACTGAAGCAGGTGAGGTGGGGAAAAGCAGCTGACTTTAGTAACTTTGGAAAACAGATTTTGACCAGAAGTTGAACCTCTAAAGAAAAAAGGAATTGTACATAAACACTTCATTCTATTTGGTAAATTTGTTTCTCATAAGGAAATTGTTCAACCATACTTGTAAAACTGCTGTACAAGTTGGATTGAACAATTAAGTAAAAGGATGGTGGATGGTGGGCAGATTTTCACTGCTAGAGAGGAAAGTTATAGATAAGCAAGAAATGAAGGCTAGCATAAACCCTGTGGTACTGGATTAGTGTATGAAGCCATCAATATGAACTTGTGTTTAGTTTGATATAGATACACAGATAGATAAAACAATTACAGATACATGGATTAGTATACCAACATATATTTTCTTGTTATGTTGATTGAGCCAGTAGAACATCCCAGTTTGTTGTTTGAGGTTGTTAAGTGCTGTCAAGTTGGTTCCAACCCATAGCAACCCTGTATAGGGTTTCCAAGGAGCAGCTGGTGAGCTTGAGCCACTGACCTTGCAGTGCAACATCACAGTAGCACACTCAAAATCTTGGTTTTAAATCAATTCTCCAATATAAAGAACCAGAGCTCCTAGGAGAAATGGTTCTTTCAAGAAGACTTGGGAAACAAAATATATAAAATGATCCTGGAGCATGATGTAGTAACAAAAAGTAAGGAAGTGCTTTAAAAAAATTTATATATTTATATTTATAATATTAGAGCATGTCAAAGGGAAGAGAGAGCCAACTTGAAAGAGCAAATACCCAGTGGTTAACGTTGGAATAACTGAGCAACAAAATAAATAACATAATGTTGGATTATAACCTAAATCTAAAATAAACATCATGAACCTATATGATCAAATTAGCGTAACAAAAGAAATCCGTATTTCAGAGCAAGTTCACACACCTAGGTCCAGGGGTCAGGACTTAAATACATATTTTGGGGAGACACAATTCAATCCATAACACTTGGTCACTCACTGCCAAAGGATAGAGTTGTTGTTGTTAAATGCTCTCTGTTTGGTTCAGACCCATAATGACCCTGTATAGAGTTTCTGAGGAGCAGCTGGTGAGCTTGAACTGCCAACCTTCTGGTTCAAACCGACTTTTCAGTCCAGGACATTAACCCACAACGCCACAGTCAGCATCACCAGAGGTGTCTTGTTGCTGTCATGCACCCCCTGATACAATGAGATAAGAAAGTTACCTCACCTCTGTGTTACTCTTCCCCCAAACTTGTGATCTGTCTCATCATGAGAAAAACATCAGACAAATCCAAACTATGGGGCGTTTTACCAAATGCTGTTATTGTTAAGTGCCTTCAAGTTGGTTCCAGTTCTTAGTGACCCTTGATAAAGTTTCTGAGGAGTGGCTGGTAGTATTGAACCACCAACCCTGTGGTTCAAATGGCCTTTGTGGTCCAGTGCTTATCCTATAGTACCACACCAGGCCTCCATTTTACCAAAATAACTAGACCAATATGTCTCAAAACTATCAAGGTCATGAAAACAAAACAAAGAAAGACCAAGAACTGTCACAGAACTGAGGACATTATGGAACATGACAATTAAAAGCACTGTAGTATCCTGAATTGAATCCTGACAAAAAGAAAAAACCCCAAGAGGTGAAATCTTAATAAAGTCTGCAGGTTAGTTAATAGTAAGGTACTCTTGTTGACTTCTTGGTGGTGGTGGTAGTTATGTGTCGTGGAGTTGGTTCTGACTCATAGCGACTTTGTACAAGGTTTCTTAGGCTGTAAATCTTTACGGGAGCAGAAAGCCTCATCTTTCTCCCGCGGAAAGGCTGGTAGTTTCGAACTGCTGACCTTGAGGTTAGCAGCCTAATTTGTAGCCACTATGCTACCAGAGTTCCTTATGTTGACTTCTTAGTTATGATAAATGTACCATGGTTATGTAAGATGTAAACAGTGAAGAAAGCGGTGTAAGGGGTATATGGGAACTCTCCGTGCCATCTTTGCAACTTTTCTGTAAATCTAAAATTGTTGTTGTTAAGTGGCATCAAATCGGGTCCAACTCATAAGCTTTCCAAGGAGTGGCTGGTGGGTTTGAACTCCAACCTGTGATTAGAAGTTCAGTGTTTATCCTACAGAGACAGACACTCCATGACTTCAATTTCAATGTCACATGGTCTCCTTCTGTGTCTCTGTTCTCTTCTATAAGCGTACCAGATAGATAGGCTTAGGGCCCACCCTACTCATGTAGGACTTCTTAATCAAACTGATAGCATCTTCAGAAACCCAGTTCCACACAGGGTCACATTCACTGACACAAGGATCAGCACTTCAATGTATCTTTTGGAGGACACAATGTCAATGACGACATAGAGTAAAAGATCAAAGCGACTTGGGAGCCATGCCATGGACTAATGCCAAGAGCCATGTAATGTTCCAGTGTCATGCACACTCTTGCATCTGTGTGACCTTCTTGGGACTCAGAGTCACAGCTATTTAGGCAAACTAACTTTGCATTAAGCCATAATGCCTAACCCACTTAAATCTGCATGAAGATAACATTTTAGTCTAGAAGACTGAAAACCAAGGGGTTGTTGCAATATATATTTACTACCCAGTGTTCCTTCAGCATGGATTATTTCAATTTGTTCTATTACTGGATACAATCTCTCCACTTATTTTTGAGACTCTAAATTTTTCCTCTCGCTACCACCAGACTTTATTTATTACTTCACAACAACCTCTTCAAGTTCTTTCAGGCATAGTAAATTTATGGGTCTAAATCTTTTTGGAGCTAGATGGTGATATTTGTAGCAAGACAGAACGGTATTTTTTGAGGCATGAAAAACATAACTGAAATTCACTTAAAGTTTTGAATGTATTCATTTATTCACTATCATTCATTCAAACACTGATTTCATCCATAAAATCCCAAGGTCTTAGAGATAGTCAGACCTAGGTTCAAAACCTTCTGGTGCCCTTAACCAGCTGTATGTCCTTGGACAACTTGCCTGTTTTTAAAAATAATCACTTATATCCATTTCTTCATCTGAAAAATAGGGAACAGGTTTATCTTGTAGCATTTTGTAAGGAGTAGCAATAATGTGTGGGAAGCACTTGAAACAGTGTCTGGGGCATAGTAGGCAGGTGTTTAACAAATAGATTAATTTATTCTTAATATTGTTAGTCTATTGTTCTTGTGGCAGCTACTAGTATAGATCTAGAAATGATGACTAAAACATGATCCTTGCCTATAAGGAACATATACACAATACACACATACTTATCTAAAATTATTGTTGATACAACTGGTGAGCTTGGTAAAAATGAAAATAACATGAAAGTACCAAAATGAAATATAACAGCCCCATTCCCTAATGCAAACTTTATTAGCTGTTTCTATTTTTCACTTTTCTGTGGTTCATTCCATAATTTAAAATAATAAACTTATTCTGTATTAGAAGCCCTGGTGGGGCAGTTATTAAAGTTCTGGTATGCCAACTGAAAAGTTGTTGGTTGACACCCACTACATGCTCTTCAGGAGAAAGATGTGGCCGATCTGCTTCTGTTACAGCCTCGGAAACCCCATGGCACCCCTCCACCCTGCTCTATAGGGTCATTATGAGTCAGGACTGAGTTGATGGCATTTTGAAAAAATCTCTTTCCTAATTCCATCAGCTTTAGGATAGTCTATTGATTTCTTGTCATGAAAATGAAGATTTAGGTAATATGACCATACCTGTTCCCTACTCCTTCTCTTCCTAATATTTGCTAGCTGTAGAACCAACTTGACAGCATTTAAGAGCATATAATTCAGGAGGAAGATTTTTCTTTGTTGGTGATGTTTTAAACTTTAAATGATAAACTTAAACTTCTATGTCTTGTGTCTTGTTCTATCAGCCTCTGTCAGTACTTTACTCCCCATTATGAACAACCTAGGAAGCCCTGGTAGCGTAGGTGGTTACAGGTTAGGCTATTAACCACAAAGCCAGCTGCTCCAAGGAAGAAAGATAAGGCCTTCTGCTTCCGTAAGGATTTATAGCCTTGGAAACCCTCTACAGGGTTGCTATGAGTCAAAACAGACCTGATGACACACAACAACCAACATGAACAATCTGGTGTGGCCCTATAGGATAAGCACTAGACTGCAAACCACAGGTCATCAGTTCAAACCCACCAGCGGTTCCTCAGAAACCCTATGCAGGGTCACTATGAGTTGAAATAGATTTGACGGCGCTTAACAATCACAATGAACAACTTGATAACACTTAGTAACAGCATGAAGGGTAAGCTCATAGTGCTGCTGAGTCAGAATTGACCTGATGGCAGTGGGTTTGTTTTGTTTTGTGAAGGATAAAGGAGCCCTGGTGGTACAATGGGTGGTTCAAAACTACCAGTCACTGCATGGGAGAAAGATGAGGTTGTTGGCTCCCATAAAGATGCACAATCCCTGGAACCCTAAGGAATGATTCTGCTTTGTCTGTTAGGGGCACTATGAGTGGAAATTGACTCAGGATCTGTGGGTTGTTGGTTTCATTTATGAAATATAAGTTCATCATTCTTTGCCTTTCATCTCTTGTTGTTGTTGTTAAGTGCCATCGAGTCGGTTCTGACCCATAGCGACCCTGTACAGGATTTCCGAGGCTGTAAATCTTTACGGGAGCAGAATGTCTCATCTTTCTCCCACGGGGCTGCTGGTAGTTTCGAACTGCTGGCCTTAAGGTTCACAGCCCGATTTGTAGCCACTACGCTACCAGAGCTCCTTAGCTTCTGTAAAAAGTAGACTGATTGCCCGAAATGTCATTTGATGAGGAATTAATTGAATAATAAATTTGCAGAATTTATCAAATTTAAGATTTTGACTTTTCAGATTGATGTGATTGCTTTGGAATCTTCCTCAGCAATTTCATTTTTTATGGGGAATGTAAGCCAACCCATTTAATTAATCTAGATCCCCTTTTGCCAGCTACACTTCTGCTTTTATGTTGCCAACCTTCATAAGATTTGCATTTGATTCGGCAATAAAGACTTCCTTGCTTTCCCTATGATTGCTTTAAAAAGTTATAGCCCACAAAAAAGGCATCTGCATCATTATAGCCAGATAATTACTGCTCACTACATGGAGTTCTGGTGTGGCGCTGTGGGCTAATGCATCAGACTGCAAAGTAATTTGAACTGCAAGGTCGGTGGTTCAAGCTCACCAGCTGCTCCTTAGAAACCCTATACAGGGTTGCTATGGGTTGGAATCGACTTGACAGCACTTAACAACAACAACAGGAAGGGAGGCTATGCTAAGATTATGAGTCTTTCTGCAGGCCCAGTGTCAGGACCTACCAGGGCCTTCTAGAAAGAAAGGAGGTATAATATCAAAGACAAATGGTTTTTCTTCTCTTTCAATGCCTCACTTACTTAAGATCATATTACATTTAACTTTGCTTTGTATTGAAATTATTACTTTCTTGTATAGCCTTTTATCTTCCTGACATTTCTCTTTGTGTTTACTCCTTCCCCCACCATCTCCCTGACTCCTTGCTTCCTTCCCTCCTTTCCTTTCTGACAAAAGAAGACCATTACTTCACTACAATCTGAACTTTACTGAGTCTTTCAATTATATCTGCTACTGCAGGGTCTCTGTCTTTCTGTGTTTAGATCCACTGCTTTCTTCTCTATAACTATTCTTCTGAAATGTTCTAGACAGCCCAGATTGACTCCACTATTTCCTGGATTCCCATGCCTTTCTCTTTCTGGATTGTTCACATTCATTTTTTATAGTGTGCATTCTTTAAAAACTTCTTAAGAAAGTCAGAAGTAGCTTTTTTTTTTTTTAATGCCTTTTCATCTGAAAATGTCTTTATTGATACCACTCACCTTAGATACACACCTTGGCTGGGTGGTGCTAATAGGGCAATGGGACTCTAAAGAAGTTTGAGGGATATCTAGAGAACAATTTATTTTTCACTGTGTCCAAGCCTAGATCACATATGGAACCTAGTTGACTTGTTTGTTGGGGCTGCACAGTGTATGGTCGGGAGTGTATTTTCTTGCAGATGCTTTCTTGGTGAATGATTAGACACGATTTATCAATGCTTTCCTGGACCATGTTGCCCCTCCAATCATTAACTTGATCCTTTATCTCCTCGCATGTGACCTCATCTCCTCCCCTTTGAAGCCAGCTGTAAAAGGATAAAGTCCTAAGAATTACATCTTAACCTTCTGTCTTCCTTAGAACCTATGTCGAGTTGACTGTTTCCAGGGAACTGCCCTCTTCTGGAGTTGGTGCTCTTCACCTATGCTCCCAGCCCCATACAGGCTACAGAACTCCCCTCCAGTGAGGTCACTTCCTTACCCCAAATCTTTACCACATCCCCATGACTCCAGAACTAATCTGCATTTCTTGCTCAGGACACCTCATTTGCCTTTCCAGATGGTCCTCCATAGCCAGGAAGAGCTATGAGCCTCTGTCCACAAATGCGTCCTGCACTGGAGTTTTGCTCATATTGCTTCCTTAGAATACCCTTGCTTGCCCATCTCTGCATATCTAAATACTACTAATTTTCAAGTTCAGAACCAAAGCCACTGATTCTATTCAGCCCTCTCTGATCTCACAGCTTTGACTCTCCATAGCAATACTAGAACACTACCCAGTCCTCACGAAGATCAATTACCAAGGAGGGCGTTCCACCATAACCCCATTTCACTCTCCACCTGTGAGTCAGGGACTGCTGTCTGGTGAGAAAGTAGAGACCCAGGAAGGTTAACTTGCCTAAGCATCTCAACTTCTGCATTCTAGAACTGGGGTAGGAACCAAGTGAATCTGAGCCCACAGCTCAGAGCTTTTCACCAATCTGGAATGCTTGCTACTTCCTCCAAGGTCCTTGTGTTGATGTTAAGTGCATCGGTTCTGACTCATGGAGACCCTGTATATGGTTTCTGAGGAGCAGCTTGTGGGTTTGAACTGCTGACCTTGTGGTTCACAGTCTAGTGCTCATCCTACAGCACCACAACCAATTTGTCTTCCCCCCACCTCAGTTGTAAAAGACTTAGCATCCTGCTGAGTAGAAGGATGTCCCATTCACTATTGTTTCTAACCAATTCTAGTTTGGTCCGGGTACTGAATAAAAGTGTAAGGGAAAGGGGGTTTATGCCTGGATGGGCAGCAGCATCCATGACTGTGGGGACTAGACTTCCTCTGGTTAGGGCTGGATGATGGGAGTTGTGTTGTTGTTAAGTGCTGTCAAGTCAGTTCTGACCCATAGCTACCGTGTATAGGGTTTCCAAGGAGCAGCTGGTGGGTTTCAATTGCCTACCTTGTGGTTAATGAGCTGGACTGCAAGGTCAGTTTGAACCGCAAAATCAGTGGTTCAAGCTCACCAGCTGCTCCTCAGAAACCCTATACAAGGTTGCTATGAGTCAGAACCAACTCAATGGCACTGTACAATGATCACCTTGTGGTTACCAGTCCATTGCTTATTCTACAATACCACACCAGAAGTCCCTCATTCTCCTTGTGCTGTGAGGGGCAAACACTCCCAACTGTCTCCACTATGTCTTGCTTCCCCAGCTTCCCCAGGGCAGAAAGTTTGAGTTCTGGCCCACCTTGCATCTCTTAGAAGGCAGTCCTCCACCTCCCAGAGCTTTGCTTCCACCCAAACTGGTTTGCACTCCTTCCTACCTCCATGAGTCTTTTCTTTTCTGGGCTCCTCCAGGCTGGAATATTCATTTCCTCCCATTGTGAAGTAACTGGTGAGTCCTCATGGGAAATAAAGCTTAGCCTTAAAGCCCTGTGTATCACCTGGTCCTCTAATCTCCTCTTTTTTCTATGGTTCTTCTGACCCTCACAACTAGGACTGTGGGCTGCCTCAGAGCTCCCTCTATTAGCACATATTTATCAAGGTCTTATTATACGTGGGCTCTTGGTGAGCAACAATGAACCAAAAGTCATTGTCCCTATCTGTTGAATGTAATGAACTATATTGGTTTATGGGTGTCATCTTGTCTTCTCATCTAGACTGTTAATTCCTTGATGGCAGAAACCTTGTTTTCTGGTTCTTTGTGGCTTCAACACAGCTTAATACAGTGCTGGGCACAACACAGAAGCAATTGCAGTGGATAATGTATAGTGAGCAATAAAGTAGTTGTCATTTGCAAAGTATTTTTCACATATACGGTCACGTATTTTAATTGAGTCCCTAGTCCTCTGCAGTAGACAGGACAAGACTGGAGAATATGGGCTCTGAACAGTTTAATGATGTTATCGTTTTTGAAACCCATTTCCAATAAATACTGTTCAGCATTTAATAAGTGAAGGTGGAAAGAATGCCTTTTGAGTTTTTATTCTCAGAGCAAGGGAATGAAATGAACCAATGACTTTTGGTTCCTTGGCGACTCACCAAGACCCTACATGTAATAAGACCATGATAAATATGTGGTAATACAGGGATGGATCAATCACCTGGCAGCCTACAGTTCAGAGGCTGCCCACAGTACTAGCTGTGAGTGTTGGAACATTGTGGCTAGGTGTCCCTGGGTCCATTTTTGACTCATTAGTGACCCATGTGACAGAGTAGAACTGCCTCCATAGGGTTTTTCAGGCCATAGATTGTACAGAAGCCCATTACCAGGTCTTCCTCCAACTGAATCACTGGGTAAGTTCAAACCGCCAATCTTCCAGTTAGTCAAGTGCTTAACAGTTGCACCACCAAGGCTCTTTTATATAACATTAGAAACATTGATTTTTATACTATATGCTGTGTTTTAAAAGAATCATACAGAAGGGTTTAGAATGACAAAAACAAAACAAAACAAAGCCTTACCACATCCTCACTCTTCCTTTCCTTTGCTCTATTTCCAAGGGACCATTGGTTTTAGCCTCTTTTTGTTACTCCTGCATACAAGAGAAATGTGAATCATTGTGGATGGGGAGCAGTGTCTGAGAGTGCAAATATGGCTACAAATTCCTGCTGTCGTGCTATGTTCATTCCTTTGCAACATGACTTTGCTGTTCCTCACATTGAGAGATGGATTCTTCTCCCCTTTTCTTGAATCTGGGCTGACCTTGTGCCTACTTGGGCCAACCTTGTGCCTTCCTTTGTCTAATAGCATATGGCAGAAGTGACCTTCAGAAAACTTGCAGTTTTTGCTTTGGATTTTTTAGGATGCTATCCAGAGTCCTTCAAGTAAGGAAACAGGACCACCCTATGGAAGAATGGAAGGCTATGCAGAGAAACCCCGAAGTGCTGCAGCCAACAACCAGCACCAATGACCAGAGAAACAAGTGAGGCCACCTTGAGCTTCCCAGGCCATGGGTAAACCCAATAGAAATTCACAGAACTGCCAGCCAAATCTTAGAATTATGAGAAATAACTAATTGTTGTTGAAAAATATGAAGTTTGAGGTTGGTTTGTTACACAGCAAAGGCTATCTGAAACACATTCTTATTGCTAAATGATTATGCTGACATATTCTTTGTTTAGTTTAGGTATTATCTTAGTTATCTAATGGCTGCTATAACAGAAATACCACAAGTGGATGACTTTAACAATCAGAAACTTATTCTCTTACAGTTTAGGAGTGCAAATTCAGAGTGCTGGCTGTAGTTGGAGATTTTCTTGGTGTTGGTTCTAAGGAAAGGTTCTTGTCTCTTTTCAGTATCTGTAGGCCCAATATTCCTTGGAGATCTCCATGTGTCTTGGTATTAATCATCTCCAGAATTTAGGAGCATCACCGTGCAGGGAACCCAGGTGCAAAGAACACACTTCCCTTCCAGCTCCTCTGTCTGGTGGTAGGAGGACCCTCTCAGCTCTGCTCACTTCATACTCTTTTCATATCAGAAGAGACTGACTCTAGATACAACCTAATCCTATAGATTGAATCTGACCCCGTTAGCATCATAGAGGTGAGGATTTACAACATACAACATGTAGGTTAACTACATCAGATCAAAACTGATCATATCAGCTCACATCATGGGAGGAATTGCATTCATATTAGATACTTTGGATATTATCAGGAGGAATTAGTACCTAGAGAAGGACATCATGCTTGCTAAAGTGCAGTGTCAATGAACAAGAGGAAGATCCCAATATGACAGATTGGCAGTGGCAGCAGCAATGGGTTCAAGCTTAATAATGATCGCGAAGATGGCAAAAGCTCAGTCAGTGTTTTGTTCTTTTGTGCATAAAGTCACCATGAGTTGATACCAACTTGATGACACCTAACAACAACAACAACAGTGACTCCCCACTTTTTATAAGGAAAACATTTTTGCTCTTATCTTTCTCTCCACCTATATCACTCCCTTTCACCTCTATTTATCTTTTCTTTAACAATTTTTTTAAATGAGATCATTTAAAATGTTCATATATATTCTCTTTGTTGCTGGCATATGGAAATAGAAGAATTTTATATTTAGTGACTCTGCTAAATTTACTTAATAATTACGGTGATTTATCTTTTGATCTTTTTATGTACACAATGTGTGCTAAATTGGACAGTATTGCTTCTTTCTTCCTAATCCTTGAGATTATTTTCCCTTACCTTATTGCATTGGCTAGAACCAGCACATTGATGAATAGAAGTATGGATAGCAGGCATCCTTGCCTCATTTCCAGCCTCAGAGGGAATGCTTTCAATATTTCACCATGAAGTAAGGTACTTGCTGTAGATGTTTTCATAGACACTCTTAATCAGATTTAGGAAGTTTACTTCTATCCCTTATTTACTAAGAGATGTTCCCAAATGCTTTTTCTCATCCTTAGATGAGATTAGATGGTCATATGATCTGTCTCTTCCTTTTTGTTGTTAGTGTAATAAATGATATGAATTGATTTGTAAATATTAAACCGACTTTGAATTTCTAGAATAATCCCTACTTGGTTGTGATATTTGAGTCAAAAGCATAACAATTAGAGTTACAGTTCATACATGCATGAGTTTATGCCAAAAAAAAAAGTGTGCTTAAACATGTCTCTGTAATCAGTGGAGAGCTCCAGGCAAGCTCTCTCAGAAATACGCTTATCTTCTGTTGTTGTTGTCAGGTGCCATCGAGTCAGAACCGACTCATAGCGACCCCATGCACAGCAGAACGAAACAATGTTCGATCCTGGGCCAACCTCACTACTG
>NW_006408522.1:13179797-13201594 GCF_000296735.1 Chrysochloris asiatica
TGGCGAGGTCCATGTGTATAGTCGTCTCTTATGCTGTCTAAAGAAGGTATTTGAAATAAACAAATCATTTGTCTTGCAGAAATCTATCATTCATTCTCCAGCATCATTTCTATCACCAAATCCAAATTTTCCAACTACTGGCCCCTCCTCTTTGCTCCCTACTTTTGCATTCCAGTCACCAGTAAAGAAAGAAGTCTTAAAAAAAAAAAAAAAAAAAGCCGGTTTAACTGAAACAGTGGCTTCCAAGGGAATCTAAAAAAAAAAAAAAAAAAAGCCGGTTTAACTGAAACAGTGGCTTCCAAGGGAATCTGCTAGGTCAGTTAAATTCAAAGCAGAGTGGTCAGAGCTGATGGATATGGTGACTGTTTTTTTTTTTTTTTTGGACTCCAAAGGGGTCATTTGACAGATTTTCTCAAAGGACACAGGACAATCATGGGGACTTATTATAAAGAAGCTTTAAGAAAATTGAAAACTGAATTGGTGGAAAAAAACCCAGGAAAGTTGTGCCCAGGAATTGTTTTCCATTACAACAACACACCTGCTCATTCTTCAAGGGTAACAAAGATAGTCCTAGGAGAATTTCATGGGGAAATCTTACTCCATCCACCCACCAATCCTGATTTTACCCCTTCAGACTTGTTTTTAGTCCCCAAACTAAAAGAGCATTTAAGAGGAATCCAACTCGAGTTCCCAAACTGACATTTTGATGTGGTATAAATTGAAGCATGCAAAAATCATAGGGGGAAAGTTGAAGAGATGGCAACACCATTTCCAAAAGTGTATACATATCGAGGGATGAAAGCTTCACATTATTACATTTTTGTTTAATAAAGGTTTCTATGGTTTTATAACAACACTTTTTGACATAGACTCATATGTTTCTTTTCACATGTCACTAGATTTGATTTCCATCACTCATTTGTCAGTTTGTCTTACTGTGGTAGCTTGCATGTTGGTGCGATTCTAGAAGCTATACCACGGGTATTTTAAATACTAACAGGGTCCCCACAATGGACAGGTTTCAGCTGAACTTCCAAATGAAAACAGACTAGGAAGAAGGAGAGACAGACTACTTCCAAATTGTTAGTCATTGAAAACCTTATGACCAGCAGTGGAACACTGTCAGCACCAGAATATTGAAACATGATGAAGAACACCAGAATGTTGTCAGATATAGTACCAGAAGATGAGCCCCTCAAGTGCCCAAAATATTCAAAATGTTGACTGAGGTAGAGCTGCCTCCTCAAAGTAGAGTTGACCATGATGACATGAATTGAGTAAACCTTCGGGACCTTCATTTGCTAATGGGGCACAACTCAAAATGAAAAGAAACAGCTGTAAACATCCATTAATAATCAGAACATGAAATGTACAAAGTATGAATCTAGTAAAATTGGAAATTGCTAAATAAGAAATGGAATGCACAAACATCAGTATCCTAGGCATTAGTGAACTGAAATGGACTGGCATTGGCCATTTTAAATCTGCCAATCACATGGTTTACTGTGCTGAGAATGATAAATTGAAGAGGAATGGTATCACTTTCATTCTCAAGAAGAAAATTTTGAGATCTAGCTTCAAGAATAATGCTGTCTATGATAGTATAATATCCATACACCTACAAGGAAGACCAGATACCTGGTATGGTGCTGTAGGATCAGCACTGGACTGAGAACCAAAAGGTCGATGGGTCAAACCCACCAGCTACTTTTCGGAAACTCTATACAGGGTTGCTATGAGTCAGAATTAACTTGACAGCATTTAACAAGAACAACAAAAAATGCATACCAGTTAATACCACTATTATTCAAATTTACACACCAACCACTAAAGTCAGTGATGATGAAGAATTCTACCAACTTCTTCAGTCTAAAATTGATCAAACGTGCAATCAAGATGTATTTATAATTACTGGTGATTGGAATGCAAAGGTTGGAAATAAATACAAAGGACCAGTTTGGAAAAATATGGCCTAAGTGATGGAAACAATGGTGGAAATATATGATAGAAATTTGCAAGACCAATGATTTCTTCATTGCAACAGAAAAGACAACTATACACATTGACCTCACCAGATGGAATACACAGATCTCAAATTGACTGCATCTGAGGATTGGGATGGTAGAAAAGCTCCATATCATCAGTCAAATCAAGGCCAGGGGCAGACTGTGGAGCAGACCATCAATTGTTCATATGCAAATTCAGGCTGAAGCTGGAGAAAATGAAAATAAGGCCAAGAGAGCCAAAATATGTCCTTGAACATATGCAACCTGAATTTAGAGATCATCTTGAGAACAGATTAAATGTATTAGATACTAAAGACCAAAGACCAGAAGGGTTGTGGGATGACATCAAGAACACTATACAGGAAGAAAGCAAAAGGTGATTAAGAAGACAAGAAGGAAACATCCAAATGGATGTCAGAAGAGACTCTGAAACTTGCACTCCAACATAGAGATGCTAAAGCAAATTGAAGAAATGAGGAGGTAAAAGAAAATTCCAAAGGTCAGTTAAAGAAGACAAAGTCAACTATTACAACAAGCAAAGTGTGCGAGAAAACCAAATGGGAAGAACACGCTCAGCATTTCTCAAGCTCAGGTCGCTGAAGAAATAATTCAGGCATTGACTTGCAATATTGAAGGATTATGAGCGAAATATTGAATGATGCAGAAAGCATCAAAAGAAGATGGAAGGAACACATAGAGTCATTATACCAAAAAGAACTGACCGATGTTCAACCACTTCAAGAAGTAACATGATCAAGAGCCATTAAAAGAAGAAGTCCTAGCTGGATAGAAGGCATTTATAAAGAACAGCACTACAGGAATTGATGGAATTCAAATAGAAATATTTCAACAAACTGATGGAGCACTGGAGGCACTCACTCATCTATGCCAAGAAATTTGGAAGACAACTACCTGGCCTACTAACTGGAAGAGATCCATATTTGTGCCCATTCCAAAAAGAGGTGACGCAACAGAATGAGGAAATCACCAGACAATATCATTAATATTGCATGCAAGTTAAATTTTGCTAACGGTAATACAAAAATGGCTGCAAATGTTTATTAACAAGGAACTGTCAGAGATGCAAGCCAGATTCAGAACAGGTCATGGACTGAGGACTATCACTGTTAATGTCAAGTGGATCTTGGCTGAAAGTAGAGAATACCAGAGAGATATTTACTTGTGCTTTATTGACTATGCAAAGGCTTTCACTTTTGTGGATCATGACAAGCTATGGAGAACATAGCGGAGAATAACTATTGTGGAACACTTAATTGTGCTCATGAGGAACTTGCACATAGACCAAGAGGCAGGTGTTCGAACAGAACACAGGAACACTGAATGGTTTAAAATTGGGAAAGATGTGCACCAGGGTTGCATTTTTTCACTATACTTATTCAATCTGTATGCTGAGCACATAATCTGAGAATTGAGATTATATTAAGAAAAATGAAGCATCAGGATTGGAAGAAGACTCATTAACAACCTGCGATATGCATATGATACAACCTTGCTTGCTAAAAGCAAACAGGACTTACAATACTGATGAAGATCAAACATCACAGTCTTTGGTATGGGTTGCAACTCAATGTGAAGAAAACAAAAATCCTCACAACTGGACCAATAAACAATATCCATATAAATGGAGAAAAGACTGAAATTGTGAAAGACTTAATTTACGGATCAACCATCAACACTCATGGAAGCAGCAGTCATGAAATCAAACAACATATTCCATTAAGCAGATGATTTGCTGCACAGGAGCTCTTTACAATGTTTAAGAACAAAGATGTCAATTGAGGACTGAGCCTGACCCAAGCCCTGGTATTTTCCATAACCTCATATGTATGTCCAGGTACAGATTCCTCATGAGCACAATTAAGTGTTCTTAAATACTCATACTTCGCAATGATGCCCAATGATCTCTTCCAACCAGTTGGCCAGATAGTTGTCTTCCAAATTTCTTGGCAGAGAGGAGTGAGTGCCTCCTGTGCTGCCTCACTTTCTTAAAAGATTTCAATTTTTATTCCATCAATTCCTGGTGCCTTGTTGTTCGCAAATTCCTTCAATGCACCTTGGACTTCCTCCTTCAGTATCATTGGCTCTTGATCATATGCTACCTCTTGAAACAGTTGAACATTAACCATTTCCTTTTGGTACAGTGAATCTGCATATTCCTTCCATCTTCTCTTGATGCTTTCTGCATCATTCAATAATTTGCCCAGAGAATCTTTCAATAATGAAAGTCAAGGCTTGAACTTTTTCTTCAGTTCCCCCAGCTTGAGAAATGCTGACCATGTTCTTCCTTTTTGGTTTTCTGATTCCAGATCATTGCACATTTAGTTGTAATATTTGGCTTTATCTTCTCAAGCTGATCTTTGAACAGAACATGGGAACACTGAATGGTTTAAAATTAAGAAAGGTGTGCAACAAGGTTGTGTTCTTTCACCATACTTATTCAATCTGTATGCTGAGCAAATAATCTGAAAAGCTGGGTTATATGAAGAAAAACATGGCATCAGGATTGGAGGAAGATTCATTAACAACTTGTGATATGCAGATGATACAACCTTGCTTGCTGAAAGTGAAGCAGACTTAAAACATTTACTGATGGAGATCAAAGAGCACAGCATTCGGTATGGATTACATCTCATTATAAAGAAAACAAAAATCCTCACCACTGGACCAATAAACAACATTCTTATCGAGAGAGAAAAGATTGAAATTGTCAAGGACTTCATTTTTCTTGGATCAACTATCAACACTCAGGGAAGCAGCAGTCAAGAAATCAAACGACATTTTGCATTAGGCAAATCTGCTGCACAAGACCTTTTTAAAGTGTTGAACAGCAAAGATGTCAGCTTGAAGACTAAGGTGCGCCTGACCCAAGCCATGGTATTTTCAATAACCTCATATGCATGTGAAAGCTGGACAGTGAATAAGGACGACTGTAGAAGAATTGATGCTTTTGAGTTATGGTGTTGTAAGAAAATATTGAAAGTGCCATGGGCTGCCAAAAGAACCAACAAATCTTTGTTGGATGAAGTGCAGCCAGAGTGCTCCTTGGAGGCAGGATGGCCAAACTTTGTCTCTCATATTTTGGACATATTGTCAGGAGGGACCAGTTGCTGGAGAAGGATATAATGTTTGGTAAGATGGAGGAGGGTCAGAGAAACAGAGGAAGATCCCCAAAGAGATGGATTGGCCAAGTGGCAGCATTGATGGACTCAAGTGTGGCAACAGTAGTGAGGTTGACCCAGGATCCGGCAGTGTTTCGTTCTGCTGTGCATAAGGTTGCTATGAGTCAGCACCGACTCGATGGCACCTAACAACAACAACAACATATGTGTGTGAAAGTTGGACAGTGAATATGGAAAACAGTAGAAGAATTGATGCATTTGAGAGTTATGGTGTTGGAGGAGAATAATACCATAATAATAAGTACAAACCAATTTGTGTTGGAAGAAGTACAGTCAGAGTGCTCTTTGGCAGCCAGGATGGATAGACTTCCCTTACTTCTCTTTAGAATTTATGCCCCTATTTTCATGAAGATTGGCTTGTGGGAATTTTGAGAGTTTAGGTTTTAGTTACTTTCATCAACAGTGAGTATTACTTTGTTTCCTCCAGAAACCACGGATTCTACCAAGGATACTTTGGCCCTCTTAAAGGCTACCTTGCCTAATGGATGCATTTTAACTTTAATTCACTTACCTTGCCATGCGCCCAAGGGTTAGTCTTTAGATTGCAGAGCTGTTATCAACATCTGCCTTTGGGACAATCTTGCTTTTACATCATTGCAGTCTCTTCTGTTTTGTTTGTTAATGCACAAATTTATATGTACAAGATAGGAAAGAAAGAGAAAATAATTACCAAACTAGAAATTGTGTTAGCATTATGCAATTAAAAAAAATTTTTTTTTTTTTTAATGATGACTATGCTTTGTTCTTTAAAGAAACATCAGGTGAAAAAAAGAGAAAAAGAGCTATCTGGCTAAGTATCATCTTTGAAACTATACTAACATACACACATACATCTTCCTCAACTTCTTTCTCCTTCTCCAGTGTATCCATACGAATTCGCTCCATCCATGTGTATGTGGGGGCTTCCAAAAGTTTGTGGGTGAACTCATTTTTTTTTTTTCACACAATTTTTGAAGCCTTCTAATATGGCACTGTTAAAAACAGTTTGTGTACGCTTTTTAATTAAAAAAAATTTAATTAAAAAAAATTTAAGACAGCATGTCAAGCATGAGTCAATATCCTGGTGATACAATTCCAAGTAAGTGACTACAACAGGGAAAGTTTGAAAGCGTTGAGAAGAAATTTAGGATAATAATTTTACAAGAAACAAGAGAACATGTGATATCCAAGAGACAAAGAGTCCACAAGGTATTCCATCAGATACAAGGCTGCATAATCCAAGAAAGGCAAGCTGAATACATCCTAGTTATCCTACCAGCTGCTCCGCGGGAGAAAGATGAGGCGTTCTGCTCCCGTAAAGATTAACAGCCTCGGAAACCCTGTGCAGGGTGGCTATGAGTCAGAATCGACTCCATGGCACATAACAACAATGATTTCTATAGTATTTATTTCTTAGAAAACTAAAATGGCAGTTGTTGTTGTTGTTGTTGTTAAGTGCCGTCGAGTCGGATCCGACCCATAGCGACCCTGTACAGGGTTTCCGAGGCTGTAAATCTTTACGGGAGCAGAATGCCTCATCTTTCTCCCGCGGAGCGGCTGGTAGTTTCGAACTGCTGGCCTTAAGGTTCGCAGCCCGATTCGTAACCACTACGCTACCAGAGCTCCTTATGTTTTAATGTACTTATTTACTTTTATTATTGTATTGAAGTAAGTTTGGCGCTGTGGGTTAATGCGCCAGATTGCAAAGCCGTTTGAACTGCAAGGTTAGCGGTTCAAGTGCACTAGCTGCTCCTCGGAAACCCTATCCAGGGTCGCTATGGGTCAGAACTGACTCGATGGCACTTAACAACAACAACAATACAGATTAACATATAGATTAAGAGTCCTGGTGTGGTGCTGTAGGATAAGCACTCAACTGAAAGGTCTGTTTGAACTGCAAGGTCAGCAGTTCAAACCCACCAGCTGCTCCTTGGAACTGACTCGATGATGCTTAACAACATACAGATTTGGAGTGTTTCTCTTAATTCCAGCTTTATTGTATGGTCTGTTCTTTTTATGATTATTACTAAACAAAATTCCACAGCGTGGTGGGTTTTTTTAGAAACACATGCTTCCTGAAGATTGAAATCCCTTTATCCTAATCACTGCTTTGCAGTAGAATTATTTGTGATTTTTCTTTTTCTGCTTGATCCTCTTTCTCCCCCTTTTTCCCTCCTTCCCTTTTCTCCTTCTCTGTTCCTCTTTATATTTTAAATAACTTTTAGAGATTTCCCTCACTTTCCTATGATCTCAGCTCTGTATTTGAATGCATGTTTGTTGTAATGTATGCAAGAATGAACTGTTAGTAGCAGGACTGCAGAATATTCCAGGTACTCGACTCCCACCAGAAAAAGTCTCTACCAGCGTTTCATCTTGCAGAAATTTGTTGAAATTTCTCATCCACTGATTGTCTTTTCTGATTCTCTTCATTGTTGTTGACTTTGCCTTTTTTAATTCCTTTATATTTACCTTAATGTAGACCCTGGAGCGAGAAGAGATCAGTAGTTGTGTGTGTATTCACATGCTAGTCTAAACTGTAAAGCATAATAGTTTTTTCAACCTTAAGATTTAAATACATTCTGCTTTGTTCTTCAAAGATGTTAATTGTGCACAAAAGACTTAAAATCAACATAAATGTCAATCTAAGCTTTAAGAAAAGCAGTTATCTTTTAGTTAATGAAGTTCAAAATAATGAAAGAAATGGACACTTTCAGAGACTAATTCCCAAAGTTTTTCTGTTTTTAAAATGTCTAATTTGCTGTATGAAGAGGGTCAACATCTTTTATTGTGAATTGAGTGAAGGTTTACAGACAAGATCATCAGTTTTACATGCAACAAGTCATACACTTTGTTTCATCTCAATGACTGCAATCCCCTCTGTGTAACAACAGTTATCCCACTTCCTCCCTGCGGTTCCTGTTTCCAGTCCTTCCAAACTTTGTCCTTAGGTACATGTTGCCCTTTTGATTTTGAATGATTGATCATTCCATAGTGAGCATGCCTTACTGGTGCTGTGGTCCCCACTATATACTTATCTACTGCTTGGCTGAAAAGTAAAACACGAGGGTGCGTTCCTTTCCAGACCTGAAGGGTGGTTGAGGGCCGAGGTCTCAAGTTTCTCCAATCTCTTTCTGACTAGTAAGTCTGGCGATTAAAAAAAAAAAAAAAAATTAATAATTTTGAGTTTTGCTTCACATTTCATCTCACTCTATCTAGATGAGAAGATATCTTACTGATGTTTTGATTTGCATACTGCCTAATGATCATGAACAATTCTCCATGTTTGTTGGCCACCTGAATGTCTTCTTTGATGAAGTGTCTGTTCACATCCTCTGTCCACTTTTTCATTGAGTCGTGGTTTTTTTTGTTTTTTCTTCTTGTAGAGGTGTTGTGGTTTTCTTTAAATTTTAAGTATTAGTCCTTTGTTTGATATGTCATTACAAAAACAGTTTTTCCCAGTTGGTGGGCTCTCTTTTTACTCTTTCAATGCACATAAGTGTCTAATTTTTCTATTGTAAATCCATATTCAGTTTGTATTCTGTATGAGAAGCTGTGCAGACTGGTTGAAAAACAATCCCTTCAGAATGATTTAGCACCATAAATTGACACTGGATTTATAACCACAAGGTTGGCAGTTACACCCAGCAAAGTGCCTGCTCTCCCATCACAGTGGTAAGGTGAGCAGTTGTGAGCTGCAGCAGAGTGAATTGAGAGCTAGCAGTACCAACCCGGGGACCTGGATTCAAACAGCCATCTTCAAACCACCAGTCACTTCTTGGAAGTCCTATACAATGTCGCTATGAGAATGAATCGACTCCACAGTACTTAACAATAACAACGAGAATACTACCAGACAATGTAAAGTTGAAAACGTAACAAGGATTTTGATTTATCAGGCATATTAGTCTGAGTCCAGTAAGAAGTCAGGAATTTCAACAGAACAATTTAATATGAAGAATTATTATTATGTTACCATAAAGTAATTATATCTCACAAGGAAATAATCCTTAAAGAGGAAATGTTGGCAAATACAACAAACAAACCGTTCAGAAGTATAATAACTTTGAATAATAAAACAATCTAAAGAAAATTGGTAAATTAGATGAAAAGGGGAAGACTTGAAAAAAAAAAAAAACAGACAGAATTGAAAAATAGCCTAGTTAAAATTCTGCAAATGAAAGAAACAACAAACAAACCTTTCAAAAAAACAAGTGGAATAGCAGATTAAACATGCCTCTGGTTACCAGGGGAATGTGAGGAATAAGAAAAAATGGTACCTTTATCTCTGCACGTCACCATACTGCCTTTGCAATATCAGTACGCTGCTTCATCTCTAGAGTCACTCAGCAAAATTCAACAAGGCTGTACCAGGTCTGGTCATCTAGCTCAAGTCAACAGTCTATCTCCTTTTTTTTTTTTTTTTTTTTTACTGAGTCTGTTCAGCTTCTTCTCCTAGTAAGCATTCAGGCGACTTCTCTATCCCTTCATCTGAAGCTCAGGACTGTCATCTGCATCTGTTTTCATTTGATTTTCCATATCTTTGGTGTAGAGGGTCTGTGTAGAGTTTCTGTCTAGTCCGCCATCTTGCGCAGACTGTTGCTTTGAACTTTTCTTCATTTATATAGTTCTGGTAGCATAGTGGTTACGAATTGGGCTGTGAACCTTAAGGTCAGTGGTTCAAAACTACTAGCTGCTCTGCGGGAGAAAGATGAGGCTTTCTACTCCCGTAAAGATTTACACCCTCGGAAACCCTGTACAGGGTCACTATGGGTCAGAACTGACTCAATGGCACTTAACAACAACAACAACAACATATAGTTATTTAATGCCATCAATTTCTTTTCTGTAAGTACTGCCTTATCTGCATTCCAAACATTTCATATTTAGTATTTCAGTATTCTTTATTTCTAAAATAGTTTCCAGATTTTTTGATCCCCAAATTACATATGTTATTGTTGTTAACTACCATTGAGTTGATACCAACTCATTGAGACACTATAGGACAAAGCAGACCTGCCCATAGGGTCCTTACCTGTAATCTTTACCGGAAGAGGTAAACAGGAACAGATCACCAGGTGTTTTCCTCTGCAGAGTCACTGGGTGTGTTCAAACCTTTGAACTTTTAGTTAGCCACCAAATGCTTAACCACTGCACCACCAAGGCTTCTTCAAATTATGTGTAAGTATACATATTTTTGTAAACATATTTATTGAAATATTCAATACACTCATAAAGGTATAGTAATCATAAAAGTATAAAAGTATAAAACTTTCCACAATGAGCACATCTGTGTACCCATTATCCAGATCAAGAATAAAACACAGATCTAATAGTCTTTTTCTTCAATTGCATTGTGTAGTCCTTATGCATTTTCAAATAATTATTGGTATATAAGTAATTATTGGGAGTCCTGGCGTAGTACCAGCCACTCCTTGGAAACCTTATACAGGGTCATAATGGGTCAGAATACTGAAAGTGCCATGGACTGCAAAAAGAACCAATAGATCTGTTTTGGAAGAAGTACAACCAGAGTGTTCCTTGGAGGCCAAGATGGCTAGGCTTCATCTCTCATACTTTGGACATATTCTCCAGAGAGAACAGTCGCTGGAGAAGGATGTCATGCTGGGTAAGGTGGAGGGTCAGAGAAAAAGAGGAAGACCCCCAACGAGATGGATCAGCCAGGTGGCATCATTGATGGCATCAAGTGTGGCGGCGGTAGTGAGGTTGGCCCAGGATCGGACATTGTTTCATTCTGCTGTGCATGGGGTCGCTATGAGTCGGTTCCGACTTGATGGCACCTGACAACAACAACAATGGGTCAGAGCTGACTTGCTGACACTTAACAACAGCAAGTGATTGTTGAAAACAGTTTATTGCTGGTTTTCATTTGTCCCATCTGTTGTTCTCTTGTAATTCCTTATTTCTTTTGGACTAATTATTATTATTATATTGTTCTCTTTTTCTAACTCCTGCTGTTGTTGTTGCTGTTGTTAAGTGCTATCAAATCAGTTTCTACAGGTAGTGAGCCTGGATAGGGTTTCTGAGGTGTGAATGATGAGTTTGAACCACCAAGCTTGTGGTTCAAACTGACCTTGCAGTCCAGCTCATTGGACCGCTGTGCCACACCAGGACTCTATTTAAAGTCTTATGTTATATTCTTCTTTTTGAAATTGCAATACATATCCTTGACTTATTATTGTGTGCCTTAAACTAGTACTTTCACTGCTTCCCAAACAATGCAAGAAAATTACAAGAAATGAATTGCACTTACTTCTCTCTGGCTCTTTGTGATATTGCTGTCAAATGTGTTATTTCTATATAAATATACAACCCAAAATACTATGCTTTACTCAGGGAATATTACTTTATATTTATTTGCATATTTGTCCTTTCCATTGCTCTTCATTTCTTCTTATACTTTCAAGTATCTATATGGATTCACCAACTTATTAATTATGTTGTTAAGTTCCATTATTATTATTGTTGTTGTTGTTAAGTGCCATCGAGTTAATTCCGTCAGCACACAGACCCTCTCCCTCCCTGAGCCCAGAGTCCCCAGCCACTCCGTCTCACCACATCATCATCTCTGCCTCCATCTCTGGCATCACTGCTTCTCTGGATAGGGTCCCATACTCTGTTCTTCTCCCTTGATGGTCCTGGGGTCCTCCACTCCTGGACTGCAATATCAACCACTCCCCTTCTTTTGTTACAAAACGTCTACCTTTACGTTTGCAACACTCACAGTCAGTCCTGATAGCAATTATTCACTATTGAACCACAAGAGTCTTATCTCCATCTCCTTTCATCAGCCCCATCCAGACAGGTTGGAAACCACTCAGTGGAGATTCTACTTCCCCCCACACCCTATCAAACTAGGCTACCTCCTGAAAGTTTGTAAGCCAGTCACTTCTTGCCTTTGTAGCCCCCAATTTTGGGTAACAATGTCAACCTTGTGTACCAAGAGGGTGGGAATGATCCTCACTGTAAAGATTCATTCTCTCTTTTGAGCTACTACATCCATAAGTTTAGGTCAAGTTCATGAAATTGTAGCAGATTACTTTTTTTTCCCTCTTCTTTCTTCCTCTAGTTGAGTTCTGATCATCCAGCCATTGAAGCCAGGTCAAATGGGTACTATCTGCAAGTATGGGTGTTCTTGCCCATCTCCCCTCGCTTCGTATCAGCTGGATGCTTCACCCTCTGCTGTAGTCCTCTGTGGCCATGTCCCTGTCCTTGGGCCCAGGAGTCCCCAGGACTCACCATACTGCTGGCCAACCAGGTCTCAGTCCAAGTTGACAGAAGTCTATTGTACGTGGTCAGACTTAGCTCACAACTTCATTGCTGTTTTTCCCTCACTTCCTGTAATTGGTAGACCAGCATGGTCACCAGCAAGATTACATGCCTGCTTGTGTATTCTCCTTGAGTCTCAGACTTGGAAGGGGGTTTGCCCTGAGGGGATGCAACTTCGTGCCTTCATAGTTTCCCAGTGAACAACTTGCTTGTTCTTATAGTAGTCAATCTGACTGCCATTACTGTTTTTGATTTTTCCTGCTGGTCTTTCTTTCAAGAAGTATCTTCTGTTCTTCTAGCAGCTCCAGGCTGGTCTGCTTGTCCTTTCAAGTGGGAATTTCCCACCTCAGAAGATTCTGAATGGAGATCAGGATAAGATCTATGGTCTTATGCAATACAAAGACCTATGGTCTTATGCAATACAAAGGCTCCACAGGAAGCCTCCTTCGCTGGGTAAGTTTTAACCCCATTTTAGATATTCCAATCAGTTATAGGCTGAAGATGGACTTAACAAGCTTTCTATGGTGACGTTTCTGGCTATTGCTTTCTCTCCCCCTCAAGTGTCTGTTTTACAGTAGTAGGCAAGGGAAACTAAGATTCAAAAGACAGCTAGACATCTTAACCTTATTTCCCCTCTTTTATCCATTCAAACCATACCTCAATCCCTGTATCCCAGAGCCCTATTTATCCAAGGTCAGGCATACATCACTACTTACCTCTGTCCTATTTAGCCCATGCAAACCTGCCTAAATGTTCTCCCATCCGCCTTGTTCTTCCATTGCCTCACACCAGGACTCTTTATTAATTATATTGTTGTTGTTAAGTGCCATTGAGTTGGTTCTGACCCACAGCATAGTTATTTTTTAATTTTTGTATCCTAGCACAAACATTTTGACCATCTATAAGTTTGCTTCTCTTGCTTGATTTTTCTCTTGGTTATTGGCTTGTTGTTGTTGTTAAGTGCCATGGAGTCAGTTCTAACTCATAGCAACCCTGTACAGGGTTTCTGAGGTTGTAAATCTTTACAGGAGCAGAAGGCCTCATCTTTCTCCCGTGGAACAGCTGGTAGTTTTGAACTGCTGACCTTGCATTTCACAGCCCAATTCGTGGTTATTGGCTTAGTAATTGTTTATTGTATGCTACTGTATATTATTTTTTAAAATAAGAGATTTTCCAGAACACTGCTGTTAGCAGGAGGAGTCCCTTTTTACTTTGTTAGGCAGCATTATGGATTGAACTGTATCTTCCCTTCACCCCTAAGTATGTGTCAGCTTGGTTAGGTAAGGAGACTCTGTATTATGTCATTAGCCTCCATTTTGTGATCTGAGCTAATTTTCCTATGTGTTGTAATTCTTAATCTCTATGATGTTAATGAGGCAGAATAAAAATCTCCAGGATTAGATAATATCTTGAGCTAATCTCCTTTAAAATATAAAGAGATTAAATAAGCAAGAAGAAATAAGAGGGAACTTTCACCATCAGGAAAGAAGAGCTGGGAGTGGAACACATGCTTTGGACCAGATGCCCCTGTGCTGAGAAGCTGCTAGACCCAGGAGAAGATGAATGACAAGAACGTTCACCACACCAGAGTCAGCAGAGAGAAACAGGCCTTTCTCTGGAGCTGGTGACCTGAATTAGGACTTTCAGCCTCCTAAACTGTGAGAGCACAAATTTCTATTTGTGAAAACCATCCATTGGTGGTATTTCTGTTATAGCAGCACTTCATAACTAAGACAGGCAAATAAAGCAAGGGACCAGTCACCTGAATCAAATCCTATTTCGAGTTGAGTCAAAGGTGGGTTGGATTTTTTAGTGAGGCTCAGTCCAACCTCAAATTTTTCATTGAGCACCTGACAGATTTATGTCTCTGGTAGCAAAGTGGTTACAAGTCAGGCTGCCAACCTCAAAGTCAGCAGTTCAAAACTACCAGTGGTTCTGTGGGAGAAAGATGAGGCATTCTGCTCCCGTAAAGATTTACAGCCTCAGAAACCCTGTGCAGGGTCACTTTGAGTGAGAACCGACTCCACGGTACTTAACAACAACGAGTAATAAAAGACCATAACTATAGCAAATTCAGTTCTGCCATTCATCAAAATCTGGCAAATGTTCTAAGGAAAAGGTTAACTATGCATGTGAGACAGGCTAACTTTCTCTAGTGGAACTTTTTCATTTGGATTGGAAGATGGTTAGAGATTTAATTTTGCATTTGGAGGCCCTTGACCTATTTCCACAGCTTTCCACATCTTCCCAAGAACTCAATCAACATGCCATGGAGAAAACCAGGCACATATTTGGGGCTTATCGAATGTTGAATCTGTCATGTATTACCACATGACCACCAAAATCCAGTGGAGTTCCTCTACATGGACCAGTTTGATCTTCATTCTGTGCTCAGAATTGTCAAATACCTTTAGGGCAGAAAATATCTGAAAATTGTCAAATCACCCATTATTTTTCCAAATATTCCTTTCCTAACGCTCTCTGTCCTTCTGAAACTGTTACTATTTGCATTTCAGAAAGGCTTCTCTTATCTCAAAACTGTTGCTTCTAGAATTCTTTGATAGCTTACAAATATGATTTTGTAATTTATCTGGCTTTTCCTTGTTGGAGTAGGAACACTGGTCTGCAACTACCTACTATAACTTACTTAGGAGCAAACAGTGGCTACCTTTACATTAAATACATACTCAATACATTCACAATTAGTCGATGTCACTATTCTTCTCTACAATATAAAAAAGTTTTATTTTCAATCACTAACTACCACCTTTCATATTATTTTTATCTAGTATTTAACTTTTCTGTATTTTTCCATCTAATACTTTTATTATTGTTCTTGTGTTTATAATAATATTGCCATTATTATTGTGTTTTATAATCAATGCTTGTTTAGATTTTCTTTCACTCATAGGCCAATTGGGAGACAGAAATTGCATCAATAATTTAAACAGGGAAATTTTAATTTGAAGAATCATTTACCAGTGGCAAAGGGTTAACTGGTGATTCTTATATTAAGGAATATATGTTGTTGCTGTTAAGTGCCGTCGAGTCGGTTCCAACCCATAGCGACCCTGAACAGGGTTTCCGAGGCTGAAAATCTTTACGGGAGCAGAAAGCCTCATCTTTCTCCCGCGGAGCAGCTGATAGATTCAAAGTGCTGACCTTGCGGTTCACAGCCCGATTCGTAACCACTACACTACCAGAGCTCCTTATAGGAATATTGCTGTTATTAAGTGCCATTGAGTCGGTTCCAACTCATACTGACTTTGTATAGGGTTTCTGAGGAGCAGCTGGTGAGCTTGAACCGCCAACCTTGCAGTTCAAACGGCTTTGCAGTCTGGCGTTATTAACCCACAGTGCCACAACAGGACTCCATATTAAGGAATACTGGAGTACAAAATGCATGGAGTAGCCACTACCTCTTAAAGAAAGGAACAAACTTGGCAAAGGGGCCTCCTAGACTGAGGAGCTGGTCTGTTACCACAAGGTCAGCAATTCAAACCCACCAGTCATTCCTTGGATATCTTATTCAGGATCCTTATGAGTTGGAACAGACCCAATGACACTTAACAACAAGATTGAGATTTGGTTTTCACCGAAGAGTATGTGCTTATGACATATGGTTGGTGGGAAGTTTGTTGAGGTACCACAGAAGATCTGGAAGACAGGAAAAGTCTCTGGTAGAATGCTGGCAAAAAAAAGGCTACCTGCTGGGATGCCACTGTTAAACTTTCTGGGACCACCCACTAGGATGTCAGTGGCACTAACCACTAACAAGGAAGCCAATCTGCTGGGATGCCAATAAAACTTTCTGGAGCGTGCGTACCACTGTGTCTCTCACATGCCACTACATGGTGGGCTAACTAATTGCAAAGGGTGCACCCACTGGCTGCTGTAGGAAACAGACTAACAAAGCAAGGGAACCTAGGAGAGAAGACTTGTTCTCTGCAGCCTCCTCCAGTGTTCTCTACCTTCATGGATTAACACGGTGACAATTGGAGTCCAGCTCCAAGTCACAAAGAAGAGTGGGTTAAGAGCCAAGAGGAATGACTTGGTAATGGGCACATAGTTTCTCATACGCTTACAAATTCTTTTGTTCATCACTGGGTTCTTGTGTCCCAATCCTTCTTCCGTGTTCAATATTTTGCTTTCTGAAGTACATCGAGCACTATTAAACAAGAATTTTTAAAACTTTGATTATCCCAAATTGTCTTTACTTTTTGCTCAGTCTTGAATAATAATTTAGAAGGATATAAAATTCTAGACTGGTCAATTATTTTCCCTTACTACTGTAGTGTAGTGATTATGAGTCAGGCTGCCCAACCTCAAGGTCAGCAGTTCGAAACAGCGGTTCCACTGGAGAAAGATGAGGCGTTCTGTACCCATAAAGATTTACAGCCTCGGAAACCCTGTGCAGGGTCACTATGAGTCGGAACTGACTCCACGGTACTAAACAACAACAACTATGAAGATATTATTTGTCTTCTTATCTCTGTGTATGTTATTGAGAATTCTGCTCTTAACCTAATTGATATTTCTAGGCAACCTGGTTTCTCTCTGGCTGTTTTCAGATTTTCTTTTTCAGTGTTCTGTAGTTTCACACTGATGTTTCTAGTTGCAGTTCATTCATTTTTTTGCTTGGGAATTGGTACTTCTTCCATCTGTGGAATCATTTAAAAACTATTTCTATCTATTTCAGAAAATCTCAATAAACTATAAGCACTGGACTGCTAACCACAAGGTTGGTGGCTCAAACCCACCAGCCATTCCTTGGAAATCCTATACAGGGTCACTATGAGTCAGAATTGATTCAATAGCACACAACAACAGAAACAACCTTTCCAAGCATTGCTTTTCTAATTGTCTCTGTTTTGAACTCTTGAAACTTAGTATCTACTTCAAAGCTTCTCATTATTTTCTTCATGTATCTTATATTTACATCTCTTTACTTCTGTGCTGATTTCCGAGAAAACTAAGTTTTTCTAGTTCAGTTTTTTCTCTACAGCCATGTTTAATCAGCCAATCAACTCATCTTTAAAAAGGTTTGTTTGTTGATGTTGTTTTCATTTGCAGAATTTTAACTAGAGTATTTTTCAATTCTGCCTGTTTCTTTCTTAAGTCTTCCCCTTTTCATCTAAATTTACCAATATTCTTTAAATGTGATTCTTTTTTCTTTTAGATAATTTTATTATTCAAAGTTACTATACTTCTGAGTTGCATGCTTGTTGTATTTGCCAACACTTCCTCATTAAAGATTATTTCCTTGAGAGATTTTTTTACTGTAAATCCATATTCAGTTTGCCTTTTCTGTGAGAATGCTGTGCAAACTGGTTGAAACGATACCTTTAGAATGATTTGGCACCAAACAATAGGCACTGGACTTATTACCACAAAGTTGGCAGTTCAAAGCCATCAGCCACTTCTTGGAAACTCTATACAGTGTTGTAGGAACTAACTCCACAGCACTCTAAAACACCACCACCATTATCAGACAAGGTAAATTTGAAACCTTATCAAGGCACAATAGACTAGGGTTTAGATTGATCAGGCATATTGCTCTGAGTCCAATAAGAAGTCAGGAATCACACACTAACTTGAATCGAATAGTTTAATATGGAGAACTATTACTATGTCACTAGAAAGTGACTATAAAGATATAAAAAGAATGTTGTTTTGGGACTCTTGGGTAAAGAGAGCATACTCACAGGAGAACACACTTAGAAGGGATTCTTTCCCCAAGGCTTTTACTGAGAACGTTGTGGTTGCAGCTCACCAGAAGGCAGAGGTTTCTGGGTTGTCCTTACCAAACCACAAGTAGGGCAAGCAGAAAACAACTCGCTGGAATGCCAGGTAAGTCAAGACTATTATAGTGATTCTGGAATTTATTGTGGACATGAAGTCTGGAGCACTAAGTGTCTGTGTTTCCACAGCACAGGGACCATGAAAAAATGGTCACCGGGCCTGGATTGGGGAATTGAGGTCACCAAGGGACTGTGCAGACCACCACTGGGTATCCCTAACCTGCTCTTCTGAACAATTATGCAGTACTAGAAAGAAAAAGCCAAACTTAGCACATAGGAACCAGGAAGAGAAGCCCTTTTCCTCCTGCGATGTCTCTTTAATGTTTGCTCTACTGAAAAAGTATAAAATCACACTTACTGTAAAGGAAAAATGTTTATGGTATCCAATCCATATTGGCCATAGCAGGTACTGAAAGGTGAATTTGGAGCTCGGTGGTGGTGGTGGTGGTAGTGGTGGTGGTTATGTACTGTGGAGTCGGTTTTGACCCATAGCGACCCTGTACAGGGTTTCCGAAGCTATAAATCTTTACGGGAGCAGAAAGCCTCATCTTTCTCCCATGGAACAGCTGGTAGTTTCAAACTGCTGACCTTGAGGTTAGCAGCCCAATTTGTAACGACTATGCTACCAGAGCTCCAAGAATTTGGAGATTAGAGAAAATAAAATTGATAAGTAGCACATAAAGACTGACATTGACATTTTCCCCACCAGAATGTGAGCAAAGACACAATTCCTTGATCTCTATTCCAGAGGCTGGACTACTGCCAGTCTATCTTTCTCTGAAGGTATAGCTCTCTGCGAGTCCTGGTTTGACACATGAGTCTTCTTCCAACTCCCACTTCCTATAGACTCTAGATCTCCTTTCCTGTTCTCACATGACATTAAAACCCAAGTTCCTAAGAAATGGTATCAGTACCCCTTCGTCAATTGGGATGTTCCACTATTCATCTATCAGTTTGTCGTACTGTGGTAGTCTGTGTGTTGTTGTGATGCTAGAATTATGCCACTACTATTTTAAATACCAGCAGAGTCACCCCTGGTGGACAGGTTTTTGTGGAGATTCCAGACTAAGACAGACTAGGAAGTAGGAGAGGCAAACCACTTCTGAATGGTTGCCCATTGAAAACCGTATGAACAGCCTCAGAACACTGTCAGATATAGTGCCAGAAGATGAGCCCATTAGGTTGGAAGGCACTCAAAATAGGACTAGAGAAGATTTGCTACCTCAAAGTAGAGTTGACCTCAATGATCTTCATTTGCTGATGTGACACAACTCAAAATGGAAAGAAACACCGCAAACATCCATTAATAATAGGAATGTAGAATGTACGAAGAATGACTCCAAAGGTATCAGTTCCAGAACTTAGGTACACCTGTCCCAAGCCATTGTATTTTCAATTGCTTCATATGCATGCAAAAGCTGGACAGTGAAAAAGGAAGACAATAGAAGAACTGATGTATTTGGATTATGGTGCTGGTAAAGAATATTGAAAGTACTATGGACTGCCAGAAGAACAAACAAATGTGTCTTGGAAGAAGTGTAGCCAGAACGCTCCTTAGAAACCAGGTTGGTGAGGGTTTGTCTCTCAAACCTTGAACATGTTATCAGGAGGGACCAGTCCCCAGAGAAAGATATCATGCTAGGTAAGGTGGAGGGTCAATGAAAAAAGGAAAGATTCCCCCATAATGGGCTCAAACATAACATTTGTGAGGTTAGCACATACCAGGAAGTGTTGTGTTTTATTGTTTTTTTTTTTTAACTATTTTATTGTGAATTATGGATAGTTTACATGGGAGAACATTAGCTTTACATTTATCCTATCATACATCATTACATTGCCATGGTTACAATCCCCTCCATGCATCATCAACCAACCAAGGGAACACCCCGCAGTCCTGCCCCTCAGTCATCAGCACATAGTCCCTCTCCCTCTCTGGGTCTAGAGTTCCCTGCCGCTCCATCTCTCCACGGTGTCATCATCTCTGCCTCCAACTCTGGCATCACTGTTTCTCTGGGTAGGGGTCCTGCACGCCGCTCTTCTCCCTTGGTGGTCTCAGGGACCTCCGTTCCTGACCTGCAAAGTCAACCACACCCTTCCTTTTGCTACAAAATGTCTACTTTTACATTTCCAACCCTCACAGTCAGTCCTGATGGTAACTATTCACTATTGAACCACAAGAGTCTTATCCCCATCTTCTTTCACCAGCCCTGTACAGACAGATTGGAAACCACTCAGTGGAGATTCTACCTCCCTCTGCACCCTATTCAACTAGGCTCCCTCTTAAAAGCTTGTAAGCGGTCACTTCTTGCCTTTGTAGCATCCCCATTTTGGGTAGCCAATGTCCAAGTTACCCATTCCTGTCTATCCTCTGTATCGAGGGGGTGGGAATGATCCTCGTTGTAGAGATTTGTTCTCTCTTTGAGCTACTGCATCCATAGGTGTAGGTCAAGTTCATCAAATTGTATGAGATTACTCTTTTTTTTCCTCTTCTTTCTTCTTCTAGTTGAGCTCTGATCATCCAGCCATTGAAGTCATGTCAAGTGGGTATTATCTGCAAGTGTGGGTGTTCTTGTGGATCTCCTCTCTCTTCTTATCAGCTGGACACTTCACTCTCCACTTTAGTCCTCTGTGGTTATGTCACTGACTCTGGGCCCAGGAATTCCCAGGTCTTGCCAAACTGTTGGCCAACTAGGTCTCCACCTGGGTTCACAGGAGTCTATTGAACATGGTTGGACTTAGTTTGCAGTTTCATTGCTGTTTTTCCCTCACTTCCCATTATCGGTAACAAACGTGGTCACCAATCAGAGTGTGTATTCCCATTGAGTCTTAGTCTTGGAGGGGAGTTTACCATGATGGGACCTGACTGCTTTCCTTGATATCTCCTGGGCGAGCAACTTGCTTCTTCTTGTAGTAGTCATTTGGACTGCCATTATTGTTTTGTATTTTTCCTGTCAGTCTTTCTTTCAAGAAGTATCTTCTGTTCTAGCCACTCCAGGCTGGTCTGCTTGTCCTTTCCAGTGGAAATTTCCCACCTCAGAATATTCTGGATGGGGTTCAGGATTCCACCTATGGTCTTATGTAATGCAGAGGCTCTGCAGGAAGCCTTCTTCACTGGGCATGTTGTAGCCTTATTTTAGGTATTCCAATCAGTTATAGGCAGAAGACGGACTTACAAGCTTTCTATGGCAATATTTTTGGCTATTCTTTTCTCTCACCCTCAAGTGTCTATTTTTTAATGGTATGCCAGGGAAACTAAGATTCAAAAGACAGCCAAGCATCTTAACATTATTTCCCCCCTTTTGCCCACTCCAACCATGTCTCAATCCCTGTATTTCAGAACCTTGTTCCAAAGTTGTATATACATCATTATTTACCTCGGTCCCACTTAGCCCATGCAAACCTGTCTAATTGTTTTACCATCAGCCTTGTTCTTCTTTTCCCCTCCCCCTTCTTGTGTATTGCCCTCCTCTCCAGTACCCAAACTATCATGTGTCTATTCCCTACCCTGTGCTCCACCTTCCCCC
>NW_006408522.1:13202509-13204007 GCF_000296735.1 Chrysochloris asiatica
TCTTCTGGTGAAGTCTTTTGATGCACATATGTTTTTAATTTTAATATGTCTCACTCATCTATTCTGTCTATTTTTGTTTGTGTAGTTTTCAAAATGTTTGGTAGTCTGTGTATTTCCTGAATTAGAGCCTTCACATTTGTCCCTATTTTTTCTTTGATTGCCTTCATAATTCTGGGATTCACATTTAGGTCTTTAATCCATGCTGAATTGTTTTTGTATAAGGCGTGAGGTAAAGGCCTTGTTTCAATCTTTTGCATATCGCTTTCCAGTTGGCTATGTTGTGTTTTGCTGTGCATAGTGTCACCATGAGTAGAAATCAACTCGATGGAGCTTGGGATAGTTCCGGTTTTGTGTTGGGCCAGGATTCTCAGTGGTTTGACAGTTGAAATGTAGTTATCTCCATAATGAGAGCTCATACAATGTAATTAATTCTATGATGGGTTCTTCTATGAGTAACCAATAGATTGAAAGACTGTTTCCTTGGGGTTGAGGTCTGCTTTCAATATATTAGACATTCAGGCAAAGCTTGTTTACTTTCTGCTAGGTATGGATCTTGCGTCTGACTTGTCCTCTGACCTCTACTTCTTTGGACTTGAGCCAGTGACCTGCTCTATTGCCTGCCAGGCCTGCCTGTAGGTCATCTGACTTGCCAATCTTGGTTCATCTGACTCTCTCACCTCGCCAACTGTGTGAGCTATTTCCTTGATATAATTGTCTCTTTATATATACATGTATATGTTTCATTGGTTTTACGGCTCTAGAAAACTCAGCCTAAGATAGCATCTAACAACAACAACAATTGGTACAGTACTCAGTCAGTTCCATCAGCAAATGAAGGTCACGCGGGCTGCTTTACTCCCACAGGTTTTACTCTATTCACGTTATCATGGTCAACGCTACTCTGAGGAGGCAGCTCTTCCCCAGTCGCACTTTGAGTGCCTTCCAACCTGAGGGGCTCATTTTCCAGCACTATATCTGACAGGGTTTCTCTGCTATTCATAAGGTTTTCAGTGACTAAATATTTGCAAATAGTTTGCCACTCCTTCTTCCTAGTCTGTCTTCATCTGGAAGTTCATCTGAAACTTGTCTACCATGGGTGGCACTGCTGGTATTTAAAATAACCATAGCATAGCTTCCAGAATCACAGGAACTCACAAGCCACCATAGTACAACAATCTGACAGATAAGTGAAGACTCCTTATCAACCTGTGATATGCAGATGATACAACCTTGCTTGCTGAAAGTGAAGAGGACTTAAAATATTTACAGATGAAGATCAAAGAGCACAGCCTTCAGTATGGATTGCATCTCAATGCAAAGAAAACAAAAATCCTCATGACTAAAACTATAAACAACATTCTTATCAACAGAGAAAAGATTGACGTTGTCAAGGACTTTATTTTCTTGGATCAACTATCAACACTCATGGAAGCAGCAGTCAAGAAATCAAACGAAGTGTTGCATTAGGCAAATCAGCTGCACAAGACCTTTTTTAAGT
>NW_006408522.1:13205022-13215176 GCF_000296735.1 Chrysochloris asiatica
AGACCAGGGAACCTGTAGACAAGTCGGTGTTGTTGTTAGATCCTGTTGAGTTGATTTCTGACTCATAGGAACTCTAGGTGACAGATAAAATAAATAAATGGAAACTGTCCCATAGGGTTTCCTAGGTTATAAACCTTTCAGGAGGAGATTGTCAAGTCTTCTTCCCACAATGCTTCTAGGTAGGTTCTAACAGCCTACCTTTTGGTTAACAGCTGAACACATCACCATTGTACCACCAGGGATCTTTGAAACACAGGCTAGAACAAACACATCAAACCTTCACAGCCACGGAGTAGATTTCAACTCAACGTGACCCTCTAGAGCAAAGCAAAACTGCGCCATGGGGTTTCCAAGGCTGTAAATCTTCACAGGAACGGACCACTCCATCTTTCTCCCACTGAATGGCTGGTGGGCATGAACCACTGGCCTTTCTGTGAGCAGTCTAATGTTTAACCTACTGTAGCACCAAGGTTCCTTTGAAAGACATGCTGTTGTTAAGTGCTGAGAGTCAGTTTTGACTCATAACAACCCTGTATAGGGTTTCTAAGGAGTGGCTGGTGGGTTTGAACCACCAACTTTGCAATTAGCCATCCAGTGCTTATCCTACAGCATCACTCCAGGACTCCAGAAAGACAGGAAAGGGCTTTTCTAAATAGAAATAAAATTACCCTCACTTCCACATGCATTATTCTGTTTCAGTACATCAGCTGACTATGACTACTAATTTCAGGTGATTTTGAACTCAAGTCCTGATGTGCCACTGTAGGATAAGTACTTGACCACAAGGTCATTTGAGCTGCAAGGTCAATGGTTCAAACTCAACAGCTGCTCCTCAGAAGCCCTATACAGGGTCACTATGAGTCAGAACCAACTCAACGGTACTTAACAAGAACAACAAATGAACTCAACTATCTCATAACTTTCGTCCATGTATTTTATGAAAGTGGTGACCCCATGTGACTTTCATACATACATTTTAAAAACACACTAGCAAGCTGAGATTTGAATTTCTTCCTGAGGACTTTGCATGCTTCAGTGGGTGTGTCGCCAATTTCTATTTCATTAGTTATGTGAAATGTCACTTGTTTCATCCTTATTAACTGGAACCACAGTTCTGATTAGATATTGGACTTCCTTTAGTCTAATGTTGGAGGTTGGAATATTATTTTACTGGAAAGATGAATGCTCTGAAAACATAATGAATTCCTCCTCTGGGCTTCTGACACATTTTTCATGCATCTAGACAATATCACTTATCAACTGTGTTGTCATTTTTGGGGTTTTGGTGAAAATTTCCTCAGGATCATGAGAATAGGATCTTGTTATTAGCCTAAGGCCTAGTACAGCTCCAGAAAAGATTATGTTTAAACATTTATTGAATCAATAATTTTTGCCTGGATGAATACAGTGAGGAGTAACTCGCCATAATTTATTCAGGAAACCACTAGACTTTGGACTCCTGGTGTGGAGCTATAGGATCAGCACTAGACTTCAAACCACAAGGTTGACAGTTCAAATACACCAGTTGCTCTTCAGAAACTCTATACAGGGTTGCTATGAGTCGGAACCAACTTGATAGCACTTAACAACAACTAAATTCCAGTAGTTTAGTACAACCGGGGCAAAAAAACATGAACAGAAATTGTAGCAAAGGTAAAACCAGATGGTTATTGCTGTTAAGTGCCATAGAGTCAATTTCTACTACTAGCAATCCCATATGATAAAACAGAACTGCCCCAGAGAGTTCTGAAAGGCTAGAATCTTCACAGGACCTGATCACTAGGCCTTTCTCCCATTCAGCCACCACTGGGTGGGTTCAAACAACAAATCTTTGGGTTAACAGTTGAGCACTTCGTCATTATACCACCAGAGCTCAGAATTCAAATCTTGGAATGTCTTGTATATATCATGCTAGGGTTTTGCAATTTTCATAAAGCTATGGGGAACCATTTAGAAATTTCAATCTGCGGCAAAGCATGATCAGAAATGCATTTTAGAAAGATTCCTCTACTGGTTTATACAGGACCATGTGCTATGCAAATGGCTCTCATTAAATATCGGTGGCATGAGAAGGGGTAAATGAATGAACCAGGAAGGCATGCCACAGGCTTCCACAAATACCCTTGGTCTTAACCAATGGAGACAGAAAGCCTTAAAAAACTGAGAATGAAGGAAGGCAAAGAAGGAAGGGAGAAAGAGAAGAAGGAAGAAACAAGAGAAAGAAGGAAATAAAGAAATTAAATCAGAATCTCTGAGGTAATGGTATATAATATTTTATAACCTCCCAGTGATTTTAAGATACCATCAAGGTAATAGCCTCTGATAAAAATTGCTTACGAAAATGTTATCCAGCCTGTTTTTACCATAGGGGACCTCCAGCTACCTCCAGCTCTAGGTTTCCAAATATGAGTGTTCTTTTGTCCCTCTTCTCCCTAGGTCCCTGTGGTTTTGCTGGAGTCAAAATTCAGTCACCTTTGCCTGCATCCAGAACTGAGCCAGCAGGTCTGGGCCTCAGTCCTGCTTCTGCGTGTTTTGTTGTCCCTCCTGTTTCTGGTGTACACAGAGGTTTATTTAGTTCCTGAGCCTCAGTATGCTCTATATGTTTCCTCTCCTCGTACTTTATTGTACATTTCTGTATGTTGGAACCAAGAAGTTGCCTCCAAGTGTAAGCATATAGAAATGTTTTCCGTCTCAGACTCTTAAAAGCACACTTTCCCCGCTGAAAGACTGCTATTGTGACATTAAGGGAACTTTTGCTACATCCTTGTAAATAGCTTCTTTTTGTGTTGTACTTTTAAAAATGAAAACTGATTGCTTTTTACTCACTTCTAAAATCATTCATGCTTGTGATAAAAAAGTTCATGCTGTAGAAACAAATAACTTAGAAAATAAAAGTCTCCTATAATCATCTCTCGGCAGGTGATTACTGTAAACAATGTTGACTATATTTTTCCATATTTTTACAAAATAAAAATAGAACCATATTGATGAACTGTAGGTACAGTTGTTTTCGTACTCAGTATATCATGCAAATTTTTTTTTATGTTAAGATCTACTTTCATTCTTTCTTAATGGACATATAGTGTTCCTTGTATGGTTGGACTTGAATTCATTTATGGATAGCCATTTGGCATGTTTGGGGATTTAACTTCACAGTTGTCGTTGAGACCAGTATTCTTGTCTGTATGCCTTGGTGTGCTTATGCAAGGTCAAAACCTGCTCTATCTCCTTGGAACCTGCATGTCCCATTGAAGCCCTGGGTTAAGTGCATTTGCAAGGGGAAGAAGAAATAGCCCACAGTGTGCAGAGGATGTCTAGGTTCTCCCCAGCAGTCAGGAGTAGGACACTGAGGTGCTTCTTAGGGAATCAGCCTATTAGAATTAGTTTCCTGAGTCTCAAGACTCCCAGCACTGTGCACACTGGGGCAGATTTCCTTTGCTTCACCTTCTCCCTAGCCTTTCCTCTTGTTGAACACTACCCTCTGGCAGCATAACTTGGAAAGATTTAGTATTTAATTTGATGTTTTTCAAATTGCAGGATGGTGACCCATTAGTGGGTTGTGAAATCAAATTAGAAGGTCACAAACCAGCCACTAAAAGAAAACTACAACAGAAGTATGCAAAATAATAGAGTACATTATATGAAAATAAGTATAAACATTGTTTCTGGAAATTGTATTTCGTATGAAAACATTTCGTGTGAATGAAGTAACGTCTTAGATTTCCTAGAAGTGGAGCCCAAGGGAAGGATTTAGGTTATGGACCCTATTAAGGGAGCACTCGCAGAAAAAAGGAACTGAGGGAACCTGCATAATGTAGGGGAACAGCTAAGCAAGAATGTAGTCTCAGTGTCATGGGGAGCTCTGAAGTCTGAATTGGACCTCAGAGTTGGTTCTGCCTGGAGGCAAGGGGGCTAGCCTGCTGAGCAGCCATGTTAACACTCCGCTGAGCAGCTCTGAGGTGGTGGAGGAGGAGTTCAGAACCTCCTGAAAAGGCCTTGGCAATCCTCTAAAGAAGGAGGCAGCAAGGAGCTTTAACAGCCAATACTTATGGCAACTGGGGAATGGGTGCATCCGCCTGGCAGATAGCATCTAAACGGGGTTGCCAACAGCGTCTTCTACAAGAGATGATATATATATTCCTTATTCTTGGAAACTCAGGGTAGCTATGAGTCAGAACTGACTCAACGGTACTTAACAACATTGTAGGTTATGGTAAAAATGTTTGAGGAACATTGGTTTAGAAGAATTCAGTCCATCAACTTGTGTGAAAGAAAATGAGGACGTTGCCACATTATTTTATTAGACAAAGACAAATCCCCATACACAGTTGGAATCTATCCCTGTAAGAGAAAAAGATTCACTGTAGTTCCTTGGAAGGAAATGAATCAAAGGCAGGAAAGAGATACAGAGGGTGTTCTTGATGCTTTTATCTTCAACCTTAAGGAAGCATAGAGCTGTATTTCCTGGGTTGGAGTATACCTGACCCCCTCAGCACTGGGGATGTGGAGAATGGTTGGATGTTAGGTCCTTGAAACCATACATAAGCATTACATATGTTCTTGAAGTATTCATTTTCCTTAATGCTAAATATTTTTTAACTTTTTTTTTTTTTTTACAATCATGGATAAAATAAAATTACAAAGATGTTTCCTATTGTCGATTACCACTTTAGACTGCACTTCCAGACTCCCAGAGGTTCTTGCTCATTTGCCTCCACAGTTAAGCACTCAAGTAGAAAATTATAAAAGCAGTAGTTAGAGTAATTTCATTTCCCTTTTCAGGGGATCATTATCATGGAGAGTTGGGCCTTTGAGTCCTCCAGGATCTAAGCACTTTGTAGGGAGTTGACATTCATGCCAGCAACAGTCTTGGTTGCCAATGCTAAAACACCAGAACCATTCAACAGGTAGTTATTTAGCACCAACTAGGCATCTGCCTGGGGATAAAATGGTGAACAAGACAGACAATCATACCCTGATGGGTCATTCTGGTCAGCAACGACAGACAAAACCAAACCAGTGATGCGGTAGGCGTTACAGCTGCTCCTCATTTCCAGAGTTCTGCCTCTCAGGCACGTCAGGAGTGCATTCCATGGTTGGTGAGACCGTTGATTAGTTCTGGCCAATGATCATGAATGGAAGTGATGTGTGCCCCATGTGGGCTGGGCAGTTAAGTATCCATGTTAGGCTCTCTGGACCTCTCTTTTTCTCTGGGATAGTGACCAGGGCACTGCTTCATTAGCCTAGTTCCTGAGCAACAGACCAACAATGGACATTTCATATGAAAAAGCATTTAATCTTTGTTGTTTGAAACTCTTGAGATTTGGGGGTGTTTATTACTGTATATAACCTAGACTGCTTGACTAATGTAAAAAATAAAATAACATTGTTATAAAGTACAATCACTGCTATTAACAAAATGAGTAAGTTGCTAATAGAACTTGACATAGGGTAGCCTCCTGATGTATGTAGCACTGTGGGCTAATGAGCTGGACTGAAAAGTCATATGAACCACAAGGTTGGTGGTTCAAGCTCACCACCTCTCCTTGGAAACACTATAAAGGGTCACTATGGGTCAGAAACTACTCGACAGCACTTAACAACAACAACAACACATGGGTGGAAATGCTTCTGTGAAGATATGAAATTGAAACTGGCACCAGTGAATCTTGGTGGTGAATAGTTCCATAATGTCCAAGAGAATCTTAGAGTCAGGACAGGTAGAAATGTAGGGTCTTTGACTTGGTCCACGTCACACAGATCATTGGCAGCAGAGGTGATGCTATATCATCAGCACTGGAACTCTATACCAAGACAGAGACAAGGGTATGGCAAGGGAGGCACAGCATTTAAGTAAACACTCACTCTTAGGGTTGATCCTGCACTTGTACGAATCTGAGACTGAATGTCCCCCTAAAAATGATACCCCGCATACCTTACTCTTAAGTAGGTGGCACTCACAGGAACATGCAGGCTTGGCCCCTCAAAGTGAGTGCTGCCTTAAATTTTGTACCCAAAGTGCCTTGCTTGCCTTGCCATTTTCCCTGTTCTGTTCTACACTATTGTTTTTACTGCCAACAACATGCAGGCACTTAACATTTGGATGACATTCTGGCTGTGTCTGTTGATTGATCTGACCATGTGACGGAGGACACAGCATTTCAAGATTAGAAACAGTTTGGCGGCTGCCCCAAGCTGACTTTCCCACAATGTCCTTTTTAGATAAACAAACAAGGTGACTAGGAAGTGAGATTTAGGAGTTTCCAGAAGGACTGCAGGCTAGCCTGCTGCCCATTTTCACATTGGAAGGAAAAAAGTCTTTTTCCTCAGCTTTGAAAAAACTGATTTCAAAAGCAGAGAAGAAATTTAATAAAATTCATTCTCACTAAAGTGTCAAAGATTGATAGTGCCCTCTTTCCCGAAAGCAGATTTAGGAACTAATAGGAGAGAGGATGCTAACAGTTTACATTTGTAAAACAGTCTCTGTGTGGGAGGCTCTGGGCTGTGTGCGTTACAAACATCGAACCTCATTTATTCTTCCTCCGATCAGTATTTGGAGGCTTTTTGTATTATTCCCACTTTCACAGCAGGGGAAAAACTGATCTCTTAGAATCTAAGAAACCAGCTCATTTGAACACAGGCCTGTGTTACTCTTGAGGACATGAGTATCACAAAGGGCAAAATGCAGTGGCCAGAAGTAGAGTGGAGGACCGACTACAATATACTGATAAAACTGTCTACTTGACAAAATTATCTTCACCCAGGCCACTTTCTGCTCCCGTAAAGATTTACAGCCTCGGAAATCTTGTACAAGGTCGCTCTGAGTTGGAACCGACTCCATAGCACATAACCACCACCGCTCCTGATTTTGAATACAAATTCAGTACTTCCTGAGTCATTTTTTCTTTTAATTTGTGTGCTTAGATTGCTGAAAAATTGGGTGTCTATTCAGCAAAACTAAAAATCTGTAAACTTTCAGGGGCATGGAGAGTCTCCATTTTGCCACACTCTTATTCTTTATGACAGACTTGTTGTTGTTGTTAGGTGCCATTGAGTTGGTACCAACTCATACATAGCAACCGTATGCACAGCAGAATGAAACACTGTCTGATCCTGGGCCAACCTAACTACTGTTGCCACACTTGAGTCCATCGATGCCAATCCATCTCGTTGGCGGTCTTCCTCTTTTTCTCTGACCCTCCACCTTACCAAACATGATATCCTTCTCCATACAATACAATATGTCTGAAGTATGAGAGACAAAGTTTGGCCATCTTGGTATAATTTGGCCAAGGTATAATTTACAATCTGTGGAATTAATTTAGTTTAAGTGTATAGTTTGATGATTTTCCATACATGTCTACATCACCAATTCTATCATCCCCCAAAGTTCCCCATTGTGCCCACTGTGGTCACTGCCTTTTCCTTCCCCAGCCTCAGGCAGTCACGGTCTATGTTGTGCCGCTATAGTTTTTACTTTACTGGAGATCTCATATATATGGAATTACACATTTATAATCTTTTGTGTCTGATTCTCTCATGGTATTGTTAGGTTTCATCCAGTCATCCTGACTCACAGTGTCCCTAGGTACAACAGAACAAAACACTACCCAGTCCTGCACCAGTCTCACATTGTTCCTATGTTTGAACCATTGTTGCAACCATTGTGCCAACCCGTATCCTAGAGGCTCTTCCTTTTTTTTTTTTTACTGGCCTGTACTTTACACCCTACTTCTCCATGAACTGATCCCGCCTTATAACACGTCCAAATACCTGAGATGAACTCTCACCTTTCTTGTTTCTAAGGAACATTCGGACTGTACTTCTCTCACATTGTTGTTGTAAAGTGCCGTCGAGTTGATTCTGACCCATAGCGACCCTGTATAGGGTTTCCAAGGAGCTGGTGAGCATGAACCACCGACCTTGCAGTTCAAATGGTTTGTAGTCTGATGCATTAACCCACGGCGCCACACCAGGACTCCACATAGAATACTGTTTTTGAGGTTCAGCTGTGTCATTGTGCATTATCAGTATTATCTCTTTACATTTTATGAATAGGTCACATTGTGTTTATCCATTCACTAGGTGACAGACATCTGGATTGTTTCCCGTGTTGAGCTACTACTGTGAATAATGCTGCTTTGAGCGTTCACATATTAGCATCTGATGACATCGGTTTTGATTTAAAAACATTTGAGGAAAACTTCCATTTCCTTTCCATTTCATTTTTCCATGAACGTTTTGAAGCTTCCTCATATTTAGGAATGAAACTACATGGGTATGTGTTAGGCATATGTTGAACTTTTGGTATAGTCACACTTCTTGACTATAACTATTTTGATTACTGTGTAGTGATATCACATTGTGGTTTAATTTGCATTTACCTAAGGTCGAATGGTGTTGAACATCTTTTCAAGTGTTTAACCATTTGTATATTTTCTTTGGTGAAATATTTATTCAAATCTCTCATTCTTGTTATAAACGTTGTTTAAATTTTTCAGATGCCCGTTTTTTATCAAATATATTAATTAAAAACATTTTCTCTCATTTTTAAATTTTATTAAAGGGATCTTTTTTTTAAAATTGTGAATTATGTGGGTTTACATGGGAGAACATCAGTTTTACATTCATCCTATCGTATTTCGTTTCATTGCAATGATTATAATGCCCTCCATACATCATCAGACAACCAAAGGGTACACCCCACAGGCCCATGCCCCGGCCATCAGCACACAGTCTCTCTCCCTCCCTGAGTCCAGTGTCCCCAGCTGCTCTATCTCTGCACGTCATCATCTCTGCCTCCATTTCTGGTGTCATTGGTTCTCTGGGTAGGGTCCTGCACTCGGCTCTTCTCACTTGATGGTCCCAGGAACCTCCGCTCCTGGACTGCAAAATCAGTCAGTCCCCTCCTTTTGTTACAAAATATCTACTTTTACATTTCTGACCCTCACAGTCAGTCCTGATAGCAATTATTCACTATTGTACCACAAGAGTCTTATCCCCATCTCCTTTCATTAGCTCCCTCCCAACAGATTGGAAACCATTCAGTGGAGATTCTACCTTCCCCCGCCCCATCTGGAACTAGAGTCCCTCTTGAAAGCTTGTAAACCAGTCACTTCTTGCTTGCCTTTGTAGAACCCCACCCCATTTTGGGTAGCCAATGTCAAAGTTACCCAATTCTGTGAACCCTGTGTACCAAGGGGGTGGGAGTGATCCTCGCTGTAAAGACTTGTTCCCTTTTTTGAGCTACTACATCCATAAGTATAGGTAAAGTTCATCAAATTGTAATGGGTTACTCTTTTTATTCCCTCTTCTTTCTTATTCTATCTAGTTGCATTCTGATCATCCAGCCATAGTAGCCAAGTCAAGTGGGTACTATCTGTTCTTGTGCATCTCCCCTCACTTCATATCAGCTGAACGCTTTGCTCTCCACTCTAGTCCCCTGTGGCCATGTCATGGCCTCTGGACCCAGGAATCCCTGGGTCTTGCCATACTGTTGACCAACAAGGTCTCCACCAGGGTTCAGACGTGTCTATTGAATGTGGTTGGACTTAGCTCCCAACTTCATTGCTGCTTTTCCTCCTCTTCCCCCAACATGGTCACCAGACAGACCACACGCCTGCTCATGTTTTCCCCTTGAGTCTTAGTCTTGGAAGGGGGTTTTCTCTGAAGGGACTCGGCCACTTGTCTTGTTGGCTCCCAAGCTTATAGCTTACTTGTTCTTGTAGTAGTCAATCAGACTGCCATTATTGTTTTTATTTTTCCTGCCAGCCTTTCTTTCACCAAGTATCATCTGTTCTTCTAGCCACTCCAGGCTGGTCTATTTGTCCTTTCAAGTGGAAATTTCCCACCTCAGACGATTCTGGATGGGGTTCAGGATTCCACCTGTGGTCTTACGCAATGCAAAGGCTCCACAGGAAGCCTCTTTCACTGGGCAACTTCTAGCCACCGTTAAGGTATTCCAATCAGCTATAGGTTGAAGATGGACTTACACGCTTTCTATTGTGATGTTTCTGGCTATTCCTTTCTCTCCCCCTCAAGTGTTTATTTTACAATGGTAGGCAAGGGAAACCAAGATTCAAAAGACAGCCAAGCATCTTAACATTATTCCCCTCTTTCACCCATTCAAAACATGCCTTAATCCGTGTATCCCA
>NW_006408522.1:13219194-13234560 GCF_000296735.1 Chrysochloris asiatica
TGACCTAACACATGGTCAATTCTGGAAAATGTTCCATGTGCACTGGAGAAGAATGTTTATTGTGCTATTGTTGGGTTGAATGCTCTGTATACATGTATGTGGTCAAGTTGGTTGATTGTGTTGTTTAATTTCTCAGTAATTTTGTTGAGTTTCTTTCTGGTTGTTCTGTCCATTTTCAAAAACGTCATATTAAAATCTCCCACTATAATTGTAGATTTTTCTATTTCTTTCTTCAAATCTATAGCATTTTCTTCATATATCTTGGTGCTCTTTCATTGGGAGTGTAGATATTTATTATGGTAATGTCGTCTTGCTCTACTGATCCTTTGATCATGATATAGTGTCCTTCTATATCTCTTATGCTGGTTTTTGTCTTAAAGTTTACTTTAGCTGAGATTAGCATTGCCGCTGCTGTTGTTGTTGTTGTTAAGTGCCTTCGTGACAGTTCCAACCCATGGTGACCCTGAACACGGTTTCCGAGGCTGTAAATCATCTTTCTTCTGCAGAGCAGCTGGTAGTTTTGAACTGCTGAACTTGCGGTTCGCAGCCCGATTTGTAACCACTGCACTACCAGAGCTCCTTACTGCTTGTTTATTATTGCAGTTAGTTTGCTATATATTTTTTTCCATCTTTTAACTTTTAGTCTGTTTTTGTCTTTGTGTGTAGTGTGTCTCTTGTAGGCAACATATTGAAGGGTCTTGTTTTCTTAGCTAATGGTGCCTTTTTAAGAGCCAAAAAAAATTTTTTTTTCATTTTGATGAAACATAAATCATCACATTTTTCTTTTATGGATCTTGATTTTGGTGTCAGATCTAAAATATATATATATAGAGAGATGTCAATCTAAGGCCACAAAATTGTTTTCAAGTATTTTCTTCTTGAAGTTTTGTGATTTTAGCTCATACATTTAGTTTTATGATGTATTCTGAGTCAATTTTGTGTGGCCGCTTCTTTTGAACCTTTCTCTTGACAGATGAAGAAACCAAAGCCAAGGCAAATGAGTGGTAGATCTACTTGTAAAAGAGGTGATTGTTAGGGTCCCCTCCAGCTGTAAGATTGCTTACCTTTTGTCTCTAACCTCACTTGTGAAAGTCCGGACTTCTGGTATGGTGCTGTAGATCAACCCTGGACTGTGAACCATAGGGTGACAATTCAAACCCACCAGCCACTCCTCAGAAACGCTATACAGGTTCTTTATGAGTCAGAACCGACTCAAAGGCACTGAACAACAACAATGCTTGAGTCAGGTCTTTCTGATCAGCACAAATCCATCTTTTCTGTTCCTTGACTCAGTGGAAGCATAGTTGCTTAGTATCATCCTTTATATACGTGGAGCCAGCTAGTTCATTCCACCTGAATTTCTTCTTCTAACTAAATAAATTTGATTCACTTCCTCCCAGGGCTTCTGTCTACCTCTCTAAGTCCTTGCACTGCTTCTTGACACCAGTGTCCATCCATGGCATGTGCCCCTTGGTATTTGGATGTGACAGCTTTAAAAGCAAGGGTAGACTAGAAACATGTAGTTGAATGGATTTCTCAGAGGATGCTTCAGGGAAAACAGCTGCTGAACTCCATTCCAATTTTCACTCAAGACAGCTAGAATTGTGTAGGCTCTGTTGTTCCTTGGGCTCACTTGGGGAATAGGAGGGCCATGGTAGAGAGACTGGTGAGAAAAAGATGGATCAAGAAAACCCATGAAGCAAATGTTTACTAATTTACACATATGAAGAGCTGGTGGCTTACCCCCTCATTGTGCTTTTGTCCCAACTATGATACCTGTTCATTTTATCTGATTCTGAAAAGCCCACTTCAGTTATTATTTTCCTTTGAAAAAGCAAACATTTAAATTCTATTCAAGTAGTGTTGATTGGCAGCAAGGAGTTAGAGGTAACTTACATGTCCCTCTCTAGGGGATTAGAAAAGTAAAATCTGCTATAGGCATGCTACAGAATATTTTACAGCAGGTGGATGCTCAAACCAGGTGGGCACTCATATAGTAACATTGTTGTCGTTGTTAAGTGTCGTCGAGTCGATTCCGACTCATAGCAACCTTGTATAGGATTTCCAAGGAGCAACTTGTGGGTTTGAACTGCTGACCTTGTGGTTCAAAGTCTAATGTTGATCCCACAGTGCTACACCAGAAGTCTATATATACTAATATGTTGCTGTTGTTAGGGCCTGTCGAGTCAGCTCCAACCCATAGAGACCTTCTATAGGGTTTCTGAGGAATGGCTGGTGAGCTTGAACTGCCTACCTTGTGTTTCAAACTGGCTTTGCAGTCCAGCATATTAGCCCACATGGCAAGCCCTTAATAAAAAACACATACACTCCCAAACAACACTATGCATTATACCCAGGCCATATACCAAGCACATGATAGCTGATGTCCAGTGTAGAGAAGGGAGTCCTGCTGTGGCGTTGTGGGCTAATGCGTTGGACTGCGAAGTCATTTGAGCCACAACATCAGGGGTTCAAGCTTGCCAACTGCTCCTCAGAAATCCTACACAAGATGGCTATGGGTTGGAACTGACTAGAAGGCACTTAACAACAGTATGGAGTCGAGTTCTGGTATGGCTCCATAGCATAAGTGCTGAACTGCTAATCTCAAGGTGAGCAGTTCAAATCTATCAGTCACTTCTCAAAACCCCTGTACAGGGTCACTATGAGTCAGAGCCAATTGGAGAGCACTTAACAACAAGAAGTGTGGAGAGGTAAACAGGAATGAGGTTCATCTTAGTTTCCTGTGGCTACTATAATGAATTAGCACAAACTGCCAAGAGGCAGTATTTGAGCAGAACAAGGGGAGACTGAATAGTTTAAAATCAGGAAAGGTGTGTACCAGGGTTGTATGCTTTCACAATAGTTATTTAATCTGTATGCAGAGCAAATAATCCAAAAAGCTGTAGTATATGAAGAAGAACATGGCATCGGGGTGGAGAAAGAGTCATTAACAACCTACGATATGCAGATGGACTATCAACTTTGCTTGTTGGAATCAAAGAGTACTTGAAATACTGATGAAGATCAAAAACTACAGGCTTCTGTATGGATTGTACTTCAGTGTAAAGAAAACAGAAATCCTTACAACTGGACCAATAAATAACACTATGATAAATATGATAAATGAAAAATAAATGAGGTTGCCAAAGTCTTCATTTTTCTTGGATCCACAATCAACACTCATGGAAGTGGCAGTCAAGAAATCAAACAATATATTGCATTAAGCAAATCTGCTTTACAAGACTTCTTTCAAGTGTTCAAGAGCAACAATGTCACTTCAAGGACTGTGATGCACCTGATCCAAATCATGATTTTTCAATTGCTTCATATGCATGTGAAAGTTAGGCAATAATAAATAAGAATTGATGCATTTGAATAATGGTGTTGGAGAAGAATACTGAATGTACCATGGACTGTCATAAGAACAAATAAATCTGTCTTATTAAGAAATACAGCCAGGATTCTCCTTAGAAGCCAAGATGGTGAGATTTCATTTCTCATAATTTGGACATGTTGTCAGGAGGAACAGGTCCCTGAAGAAGAACATCATGGTTGGCAAAGTGAAGGTCAGTGAAAAAAAGAAAATACCATGAGGTGAATAGACACAGGGACAGCAGCAATGGGGTCAAGCGTAGCAATGATTGTGCGGATGGTCCAGGGCCAGACAGTTTTCTCATTCTCTTTTGTACAGGGTCATGAAGAGTTGAAACAGACTCGATGGTGCCTAAGAACAAAAACATATATAGTTATATGCATATTATATGTACATACGTATATAAGAAGTCCTGGTGTGGTACTATATAGGATAAGCACTCTACTGCAAAGTCGATTTCAACCGAAAGGTTAGCAGTTCAAACTCACCAGCCGCACCTCATAAACCTATACAGGATTGCTATGAGTCTGAACCAACTTGAGGGCACTTAACAACAATAACATTGTATGTATATATTGTTGTTGCTGTTGTTAAGTGCCTTCGAGTCAATTCCAATTACGACCCATAGTGACCCTCTGTAGGATTTCTGAGGAACAGCTGGTGAGCTTGGACCTCCAACCTTGTGGTTCAAACCGACCTTACAATTCAGCACATTAACCCACAACACCACACCAGGACTCCAGACTGCAAAGTGGTTTGAACTGCAAAGTCGGTGGTTCTAGCTCACCAACTGCTCCTTGGAAACCCTATACAGGCTCGCTATGGGGCGGAATCGACTCTACAGCACTTAACAACAACAACAACATACATAAGTAGTTTTCTTTTCCCTGTACAATCTTTTTTTCCCCAAATTGCTTTTAAAAAAAATTTTTTTTTTTTAAAGAAGTATTTGTTGTTTTGACCTGTTTACTATTGGAAGCTTTCCTAATACGTTTGATGATTCTTGGCTGCCTGTACATTTTAAGAGTACAACATTGAAAAGCTGACTGAATTTTATTTATCAGGTAAATTGCTTCCGATTTCCTGCCTGAGGAAGCAAAACCTAGATTCCAGGTTCTGTTCCAGAATTCACTATGCAAACTTCCATTTAAGCCTCATGTTTTCAGTTTCATTCCCTGCCTTCAACATTTCCTGATATTCTTCAGTCTAGAAATAGTGTGTTAGACCCTCTGTAGAGAAAAAGCTCCAATCTTCTGCTAGGGTTGGGGAGGAGGTATTTCTTAGCTGATCAATGTAGGAAGCAGGGTCTGAAGATCTAACAGCTTCTTAGATGTTCTTACAAAGACTTTAGCCAATTCTTTCATTTTTAGCTTCTTCTTTACCCCTACTTCTAGTTCTATCTGATGTCACCAATTTCTGGGCTTTTGGAGGTCCTATAGTGAATGGTTTCAAATTAAGAGAGGTATGCAGCAGGGTGGTATTCCTTCACCATATTTATTCCACCTGTATGCTGAGCAAATATCCAAGAAGTTGGGTTATATGAAGAAAAATGTGGCATCAGAATTGGAGGAAGACTCATTAAGAACCTGCGATATGTAGTTGATACAACCTTGTTTGCTGAAAGTGAAAAGGACTTAAAATATTTACTGAAGATCAAAAACCACAGCCTTCTGTATGGATTGAATCTCAATGTAAGAAAACAAAAATCCTCACCACTGGACCAGTAAACAACATTCTTATCAACAGAGAAAAGATTGACGTTGTCAAGGACTTTATTTTCTTGGATCAACTATCAACACTCATGGAAGCAGCAGTCAAGAAATCAAACAACGTATTACATTAGGCAAATCTGCTGCACAAGACCTTTTTAAAGTGTTGAAGAGTAAAGATGTCAGCTTGAAGACTAAGGTGTGCCTGACCCAAGCCGAGGTATTTTCAATAACTTCATATGCAGACAAAAGCTGGACAGTGAATAAGGAAGACCATAGAAGAATTGATGCCTTTGAATTATAGTGTTGGAGGAGAATATTGAAAGTTCTATGGGCTGCCAAAAGAACCAACAGATGTGTGTTGGAGGAAGTGCAGCCAGAGTGCTCCTTGGAGGCCAGGATGGCCAAACTTCGTCTCTCGTACTTTGGGCATATTGTCAGGAGGAACCAGTCACTAGAGAAGGATATTGTGTTTGGTAAGGTGGAGGGACAGAGAAAAAGGGAAAGACCCCCAGCGAGATGGATTGGCCAAGTGGCAGCATCAATGGGCTCAAGCATGGCAACAATTGTGAGGTTGGCCCAGGATTGGACAGTGTTTCGTTCTATTGTGCATAGAGTTGCTATGAATTGGTACCAACTCAATGACACCTAACAACAACAGTATAAGATAAATTGGGATGCTTCTTGCCTTCTCACTTTGGTTGGTTGGTTGGTTCTGACTCATAGTGACCCAGTCGGCATAGAGTTTCCAAGGTTATAAATCTTTACAGGAGGAGAAAGTCTCATCTTTGTCCTGTGGAGTGATTGGTGGATTTGAACTGCTGACCTTGGGATTAGCAGTCTAACACGTAACCTACTAGACCACCAGGGCTCCTCATTAATGACTTAATTTTCAGCTTTCTCAGGTTATGTAAGTTAGTTACCATCTGTAATTTTGCCTTCCAGCTCCAAAGATGCTGCTGATTTCTCCTCAGTTCTGTTCTTTGGCTTATAACTTCAGGCTTCCTTCTACCCACACTTCGTCATCTTTTTAGTGAGATGCAAGTTGAATGTTCAGAATGTATCTATATGTTTTCTGTTGCTACCATAACAAATTTTGGTGGCTTAAAAGAATACAATTTTATTATCTGACAATTGTCATGGCTAGAAGCCCAATATAGTCTCACTGAACTACATTCAAGATGTTGGCAGGGCCATGTTCCACCCTGGGAGCTCTAGGATAGAATTTATTTTCTAGCCTTACCTAGCTTATAGAAGTTGTCTTCATTCCTTACCTTGTGGCTCCTTTTCTGGATTTTCATAGCCAGTGACAGTGGATCAAGTGGAGCCCTTAGCACACTGTACTGCTGTGCTCTTCTCTTCTGTTTCCTCTTCCACTTTTGGTGATTATATGTGCTCACCTGGATAATCCTGGCTATCTCCCTACTTTAAGGTTGGCTAATAAGCTGGCCTTAAAATTCTATCTGCAAACTTCTTTCCCTTTTGCCATGTAAAGTAGCATTTTTACAGATTCCAGGGATTAGGGCATAGACATCTTGGGTAGAAGGGTATTATTCTTTCAACTCCAGCACCATTAATTGGGATTTAGCAAATTTTCCAAATTGCCAAAACAATTTTATTTGCCATCATCTTCTCTCAATACTTAAAGTGACTCTAGTTTCCATAGAAGCATAAATCCTTGATAAAATCCACATTTCTTAAATTTTGTATTAAACAAGTAATGCTTCCAAAATGTCTGGAAAATGAATATCTGTTATAAAGTAATTTCACTCATACTTTTAAAGTAGCTTAAAATGTTTTGCTTGAAGAACTCAAGGTAATCTTTTGGCCAAATTCTTCCAACAAATAAATACTCGGACACAAGTCATGGTTACTTCATTTTATTCAAAGTGACTATTTGTTCACTGTTACAGCTGCCTATATAATATTTGAGATGTTTAGAGGCTGTGTCTATAAAGATAAAATAAAATTGAAATTATTTATGAAAATAATCCTTTGTTTTATGCAGGAAAGAAAACATAACATTAAATGAGTCAGGCTCTTTGCTAAATGTTTTACCATTGTTATTTTATTAAATCTTTATGTCACATGATGAGGCAGATACTATGATAAATCTCCATTTTATAGGCTTGGAAATTGTAGCCTAGAGGGATTAAACAAAAGACAAAAGATCTCTGGTGTCACTGCTTCTCTGGTTAGGATCCCACATTCCACTTTTGCTCTTTTCTCTTGATGTTCCTAGGGTCCTCTGTTCATGAAACGTAAAATTAACTACTCCCCCCTTTTTGTTACACAACTAGGAAGAGGTGATGGGATGGAGACATTGAGCAGCTGAGGACGCTAGATTCATCAAAAAAGAAAGGCTGTGTGCTGGCGGCCAGGAGGCTGCCTTCCAGAATGTGCCCTTTGGTTGTTTAAACAATTCTATATCCCTTTGTGGGGTTTTTTTGGGGTGGGGGTGGGGAGGAGGGGTGTGCATTAAAAAAAAAGAGTTTTTTTTTCCTTGATAAAAGAAAAAATCTATGATGGTTTTTCGGGGAGGAGGAAATTATATATACGCTAGAGGGTAAACACACGTTGACATGGGTGATGGGGCAGGCAATATACAACCCAAGGGACGTTGGCCGAGGAAAGATGGGGTTAGTGGGAGTCACCGGGAGGAATGCAGTGGTTAAAATGAATAGAGGTAAATGCTGTTAACTGTTGGTGCATGGAGGGGATTGCAACCATGTAATGAAGCAAAGTATATGATTTGTTGAATATAAAGCCAATGATCTGCTCTGTAAACCTTCTCCCAATTTTACAATAAAAAAGTTTTTAAAAAAAACAAAAGAGCTAACATAGGTCTTTCAAAACCCTAACTAAGCATTGTGCCATCACTCATCTACTGTACTGTGGTAACTGACATGTTGCTATGATGCTGGGCACTATGCCACTAGCACTTCAAATACCCGCAGGGTCACTGATAGTAGACAAGTTTCAGAGGAGCTTTGAGACGAAGACAGATTAAGAAGAAATGGCTGGTGATCTAATTTAGAAAACCAGCCAATAAAAGCTGTGTGGCTCACAACAACATAGTATCTGATATAACGCTGGAATATACGAACTGAAAAATGACTGAGACAATGAACTCAAATTTTCATTAAGATTGCATAGGACACATTGTGTTAGATTTCATGTGGGGTTGCCAAGACTTGGAGCTATCTTAATGGCAACTAAAGCAACAAGTATCTATGCCAAAAGATCCAGATTGGAAAAGAAAATGATCAACTCTTCTAAATAATTATTCAAGTTTCTCCTTTCTATTTTCTGCATGGGAAAACGTCCCTATAGATAACCCTGAAGGTTTTAAAAATGAATGAGGTGACTACAGCTAGAAGTTTCCCTTCAAATTTATATTAGGCTTTCTCCTAAGTGAAGCCGCTAAGGGCCAAGTCATTTTAAAAAATGTGTTCAAAGCTGCTTTATGCGTATTACTGATACTCATTTGATTAAGAAAATTCTCTTTCCCTACTGCTATGCTTTTGTCAGAGATAGGGAGGGATAACGGAACTGGCAGGCAAAAGGCTTAGAGAACTCATTACAAAGATAAATAGAAAAACTGAACTTTGAGAGGTGCGTGGGAACTTACTAAGGTTGGCAGCAACTACTTTTTGTGGTGTCTACACACAGCCACTCAGAAAATGAAAACAATTGGATTAGCCTGATGTTTAGCAGTTTATTGAGTGGATTATTTTTATGGGCATCTTTCCTTCCTTCCTTTTATTTATTTATTTATTTTTGCAGGCCAATTTTAAATAAAACTAAAGTCAACGCCTGTGGGTGACTCAATGCCAAGGTCACTATTGTGTTACCACCTTGAGTAGAAACCCATTTCACATCTTTATTATTCAAATTAAACAGATTTTTGTCTCTCACTATTGAGATGTCTGTTTTTACTCCAGGAACTCTCATCGTGGTGATGCGTTTACTCAGTTCACAGACTTAAGGCTGGTTATGGTCTTTTTGTAATTCTGAGTGGTGCAAAGCTTGCTCATTGACAGGATGGGGTTTTATCTAGTCTCTGGAGAACTGGGAGCTCAGAATCTGAGAATGGGTCACTGTCCCAATCTTGCTGATGTTACCGTTATCACAGGTGTATGTGGGCAAGGCAGGGTGATGATGGGGGAGAGGAAACGTGCAGGAGCCTTGGGCTATCCCTTGCTCAGGCCTGTCTCCAGGGCTTGCAGCCCTTCCCCTCCACTCTCAGGACCATTCCCAACGATCTCACACACAATTTTCTCTTCCCTTGGAAATTCGTCCTTATATACTTCCTAGCTGATACCAATACGCTTCCCAGGGTCTCGGCTGGTCAGACTAAGCATGGGGGATAGGATATCTGTGGCCATGCAGGTTGGAGTTGTGGTATAATGGACAGTGGTCGAAAACACAATTGATGGGCGGGGTACAGCCAGATCAAGGCAAATCTTTAACATTTGGCCAAGGACTCCTCTCCATACAAGGGTTTAGAATTGAAAGTAAACCATCTGCCCTGACCTCTTTCCCACCTTCCAGCCACTGAAACTATGTCTCAAAGGTCTTGGTTTTCTAGTAGAAGAGTGTTCCTAGGCGTCCCAGGTGGGAAGGTAGTGACACGCAAGTTCACAAGCCCACATCTATTAACTCACTCAGTAGGTCTTCCTTCCTTGGGGTCTGTGATAATTAAGGTTTATGTCAACTTGACTGGGCCAGGATGCCCAGTGACTTGGCAGTTGAGATGTGATTATCCCTTAATATGTTGTCGTTGTTAAGTGCCGGTTCCGACTCATAGCGACCCTGTACAGGGTTTCTGAGGAGCAGCTGGTGGACTTGAACTGCCAACCTTGTAATATTTAGTCCCGTGCTGATCCTAGAGCGCCACACCAGGATCCAGCCCCAATATAGGCATAGTTAATTCTATGATGATTGGCTATGAATTGTTGTTGTTGTTGTCAGGTGCCATCGAGTCGGAACCGACTCATAGCGACTCCATGCACAGCAGAACGAAACAATGTTCGATCCTGGGCCAACCTCACCACTGCTGCCACCCCCGAGTCCATCAATGATGCCACCTGGCCGATCCATCTCGTTGGAGGTCTTCCTCTTGGCTATGAATAGGCGTACTTAACTTTAACTGTTTGATGATTGGCTATAAGCAGCCAATCAGTTGAAAGCATGCTTCCTTGGGGGTGTGGCCTATGGACGTTCTTTCATTTCTCCTGGGGACCTGGGACTTTACAATTGTGAGACATTTCCTTGATGTAAACTTCCATATATATGCAGGGTCACTATGGGTCAGAAGCAACTAGATGGCACTTAACAACATATATATATATGGTTTTGCTTCTATACAACCCAGCCTAAGACAGTCTCTTCCCCCCAGTCATTTATCCTATTTCAGATTCTGTGAATGAACTGGAGGATGGGGGAATCTATCAACACCTTCATTACAGGCACACCTCGGACATATTGTGGGTTCGCTTCCACCGCAATAAAGCGAATAGCGCATTAAAGTGAGTCATACGCATTACTTTTTGGTTTCCCAGTGCATTTAAAGTGATGTTTACACTATACGTGATGTTGGAGACTCTCCTCCCATTTACAAAATCAGCTGTTGACTGGATCTCCCCACCTCTCTTCCATTCTCTCTTCAGCTGCTGTTTCAATCAAGGCTATGTATGAGTTAAAGAAGGAGGATGGAGGGAAAGCTATATTGAGGATTTCCTTTTTGTTCAAGTTTCAGAGGTGAGCCTGGAGGGGTGTGCAGTAAGCACCAACTGTGGGGTCAGACGTCTAGATCTGGGAAGAGGCTCACTGATATACCTTGATACTTCCCTAAGTTCCCTTACCTGTAAGATAAGGAGCTTACTCAAGATCATTTCCAGGAAATGCAGCTCATTATAACAATCAAACATGTGGAATTTTATAAACCTACTTACTTGCCATTATTTTCTGAAAACTTGACATTCTGGTGGCAGCTCCCTCTTTTTCTGTACCTCGAGGGTACAGATCGGCATTTGAATCATCTTGACACTGACATATTTTAGAGTATTTTTTATCCCAGAGACTCTTTACAATGATAAAGAGAAGTATACATTTGATATGAATTATGGTTTTTAATGTAACTCTTTGCTCTCTCCCTCTGCTTTGTCTCTACCATGCATGTTTGCATCTTTTTATACCTACCTTTGCATGAAAACTCCAGGGATGCTCAGCTACAGCATGTCTGAGATGGTTGGGTGCTTCGAGGAATGGGGTGCTATTCTGCTCACTGCTTCAAAGGAGAGGACAAGGTGAGGAGTCCCTGAGCAAAGCCCCCAATCCTCATTTTTTATTTCTTAAGTCCAAGATGTCCCAGCAGCCACCTCTGCCACTACCAGCTCCAGTGACCTTGAGTGAGTTACTTGACCTTACTGCACCTCTGTTTCCTCTTATGTAAAGTGGGGATCATAGCAGTAGCTACCTTGTGGGAGTGTTTTTGGTTTCCTGCTTTAGAATCCCCTGAAGTACTTGTCCAAAATTTAGATCCCTAAGTCCCTGCTCTCTGCAGTTGGGGTTCCAAACCTGTGTTTTCAACAATTCCCAAAGTGATGCTTTTTAATGTTCTAGACCAAGAACCCATGCCTTAAGTATACAATGTTTCCCAGTATACACAGCCTTTTGTTGTTGTTGTTAAGCACTGTCAAGTAGGTTCCAACTCATAGTGACCCTATATAGGGTTTCCAAGGAAAGGCTAGTGAATTTGAACTGCCGATCTGGTGGTTCAAACTGACCTTGAGGTACATTATTCTGTGGCGCCACACCAGGACTCCTAGTCAGCATGAACTCACTTAAACTTTACCACAATACTGAGAATCAAACTAGGCAGGCCTCTATTCCTTTTTATAGGTAGAGGGTTCAGTGTGTGGTCCAAGATTGCTTCCACAGTGGCTGAAGAACTCTGTCTTAAAACCCCAACACCCAACATCCCTTTCCACTTTCTCTCTTACTGCGCAATCTTTTTGCAGAAAAGAATGCTAATAAACAGCCCACCACAGGAATGGGCTTGACATTTTTTTCATTTCTTCTTTCTATTTAGTGGGTGAGTTTGGCAGATAGCCATCACATTGTCTCCCTTTATAAATGTTTCTATCTGCCACTGCTTTTATCTTATCAGACCCATAGTATGTCTCCGTCTGTCTGTTCCTAAAGATATTTCCCACTTTGCTATATGTCATATGTGTCATTCTCAGTCATGGCTCAAAATAACAAATAAATTTGTTTCCAGGATAGAGAAAAGTCTTATAAAGCCCTGCTTAGGTAGAGCAAAGATTCTAGCTTTGACCCTTCCCTTTCCAGAGTTGTTAAGTCACAAAACACAGTCTCAATTCAATTGTACCCACAACTGAAGGGACTAGCTCAAATCCTAAACTTAATTGCCCCTAAACTCACCTCCACCCCTGATTCACTCTTGCTAGGCAATCAGCAGTTGTGCAGGAGAAAGATGAGGCATTCTGCTCCCGCAAAGATTTACAGCCTCGGAAACCCTGTGCAGGGTCACTATGAGTCAGAACCAACTCCATGGTATTTAACAACAGCAACAAGGGTCAGTGAGGAGGAACAAAGGAGTGCTAGAAGAAGAGCTGACCATTGTCAGGAGCTGGCCTCAAGTCCTTTGGGTCAGCAGATACTGAATGCTGTTCTCATCTTGAAAGAAAGCCTTGGTCATCTACTGCCAAAAGCCAGCTATTGAAAATCCTATGGAACACAGTTCTACTCTGGCACACATGGGGTTACCATGAATTGGAATGACTTCAATTGCACCATTCCAATGATACTGCTTTTTCTCATGAGGTGCTTCCCATAGGTTCCTCCAAAGTTCTCATTACTGGGGAGCTCTTGAAGATCCCTTGATATGGTGATTTTATCTCTCTTCCAAGCCTTTGCTAATGACTCTTCCTCCACTTTTATGCATCCTGAGTTTATCCCCAGCTTCTTGCTGGTAAGCTCCAGGTAGCCATATTGGTCAGGGCTTTGGGGAGTTCTTGCTGGCCTTCTCAGGCATCCTTTGTCCACTACCACCTTAACTCTGGGCTTGTCTGGAACACAGTAAGTATAGTCACTTTGATTCTCAATTGTAGCTTTAAGAAGCATGACTTGAGTGCTAGCCCTATCTCAGCTGCAGGGCACTTGTATTAAAGCTCCCTGAGAAGTCCCAGAAATCAGTGGTTCAAACCTACCAACAATTCCTTGAGAAGAATATGTGTCAGTGTATTTCTGTAAAGATTACAACCTTGGAAAGACTATGGGGCAGTTCCATCCTGTCCTATAGAGTTGCTATGAGATGGAATGTGCTTGCTAGCCGAAGAACTCTTTGTTTGTTTATTTGCTAATTACCCATTCTAGGATTCTCCCATTTAGCACATTGGTACTCTTCCAAGAAGTAAAAAGCAAAAGTCAAAGATGTACCCTGTGAATCTTGTTCTTAAGGGAACCAACCAACAGCTGTCTGTTGGCCTTGGGCTACTTCTGAATATGCAGTCGGTGGGGGAGCAAAGTCATGTGGAAAAGTGGCATATTTGTGATACACACACGCTGATAGCTGGGACTGCAATCATCAGTTTCAGATGTCAGAAAAGAATTCATTGAAATAACTCACATTCACACTGGCTGGTGTTATATTATCCAAGTTACAAAATGTAGTTTTAGATTTCAAGTTATTAGTGTGCACCACTAGTCCCACACAGAGAGGGATAACAGCTTTTAAGGATGTTACAATCAATTAATTGTTGTGTTTCCCTTAGTTTGGTGGGAAACTGTGGGAAGGAAAAAATATTGAAAATTGTTCTTAAAAAAAATGGGCCTCAGGAGAAAGAATTTGATCTCTCTCTAGTTTCTATGGGTGTGGCAGGCCATGGATGGGGTGATCCATTCTGACTATGGGGAAGTTGGGGACGGAGCTGTGTCATGGGGCCTCTCTGGAGGACATAGAAATCTACTCCCTGCACTCATGTAGAGGAAGTGGCCTATAACAGAAATGTACATCTTTTGGCACTTTGTGGTTTAGTGCTGTTGACTCAGTGCCAACTCACAGCAACCCTGTATAGGGTTTCCAAGCAGCAACTGGTGAGTTCGAACTGCTGAATTTGTGGTCCAAATTGACCTTGTGGTCCAGTGCTTATCCTAAAGTGCCACACCAGGACTCCCTTTTGGCACTAGATCCATCCAAACATATCCGATCTAAAACCTGTGTTTTGTCCTCTGCATTCTCCTCACTCAGCTAAGCAAGGCAAGATCATACAATAAAAGCGTAAGAAAAGTGTCAGTAACAATACACAATATACAGCCAACCCCTACTATGTATTGGGAATTGTTCTTAGGAGCCCTGATGGCGCAGTGATTAAGCTCTCAGCCACTAATCAAAAGGTCAGTGGTTTGACCCCACCAATTGCTCTGAAAGATGTGGCATTCTGCTTCTGTGAAGATTTGCAGCCTAGGGAGCACTGTGAGGGCAGTTCTACTCTGTCTTATGCATCCAGTCACTGATAGAGCTCTCACAGCCATCCTGTGAGCTGAGTACCACAACTACCCCATTACACTGATGTGGAAATGGAGGCTTAGAGAGGCTGGGACACATGTCCCGGTGGCAGAGACAGGCGAATTGACTAGTGCAGAGATTAGAAGCACTAATTTTGAATTCAGAGCATGAATTGCTAGCTGTTTGAGCTTGGATGAATTGAATAAGGTGATTGAGTTGTAGGGTTTTTTTTCATCTATGAAGCGGGAATAATAATAGTTTCTATATCTCAGACATGAGGTGTTAGTGTTGTTGTTATTATGTCACTTGTATGCCTGGAGGATCCCTGTGTGGTGCAAAAGGTTTGAGCTAGCCCAAAAGTTGGAAGATCAAGCCCAACAAACAGCACTGTGGAAGGAAAGCTGGTAATCTTATTCCATAAAAATGACAACTAAGAAAACTCCAGAGCTGAGCCCTACACTGGAATACATAGGGATGGGGAATGTCCAGCCCGCGAAATCAAGGTAGGTGTAGTACTAGCCATTACATGTGTATGTAGTCATGCCATCAAATCCATTCAGACTCATAGCGACCCTGTATCAGGTTTCTGCAGAGTAGCTGGTGAGCTTGAGCTGCCAATCTTGCAATTTAAACTGATCTTGCAGTCCAGCACATTAGCCCGCAGTGCCACACCACACCAGGACTCCATCCATAACCATCACATTTGTTGTTGTTGTTAAGTGCCATCGAGTCAATTCTGACCCATAGCG
>NW_006408522.1:13234935-13239708 GCF_000296735.1 Chrysochloris asiatica
TGTTAATTTTGTATGGCTCATGAATTGTGTTATAAGTTTTGGCAGAAAAAAAGTACATGACCCCAGTAGACCATGGTTTGGGTGTGGGTTTTTGTATGGAAAACAAATCTCCTATTATTTACTACTTCCTGGGATCTTTTCAAATGACCGGGGTGGTTAAGTGTAGCATTACTAACAGAAAAGTTGACGGTTGAAATTCATTCAGAGGTGTTTCAGAAGAAAGCCCTGGTGACTACTTCTAAAAGGTGACAGTCATTGAAACACATGGGGTCACCAGGAATTGGGATCCCCTGGGTAACAACTGGCTCTGGCTGGCTATTTTAAGCGGGCTTCTAACCAGGATAGAAAAGGAAATGCTCAGCAGGGAGTCAACCAGCATGAACCTGTTGAAAGTCCTGCTTGGTCATCTTGATCATCCCAGCTGCCCCCCCTCCCCAGTCCTCCCTCCTTGAATACCCATATCATTGCCATTTAAAGCCTGTGTATACATGTCACATGTGTGTACATGTGCACATGTCTGTGTGTGGCAGGTATAGGAGGGAGATGGAGACATGAGCCAGCCACTCAGAATTCAGTCTTGCCCTGAGGACTATGCAAGCATCCCTGGGCAGCATCTGTCTGTCACTGTTTGTGATTTATTTGGATTTGATATCCAGGGCTGCAAGAGGGTGCAATGTGGGCTTGTTAAGAACCAATATTTGGTGGCATGTGAATAATGCACTTGTGGAATTAATGAGCTTTGTCAGTTTGGACTAGTTGCTATGACCACAGAAAGCCATGTCTTGTGCAAATCAGAGTAAATCAGGGGCAACACCCTATCACTTCTACTCGCTTTTCTCAATCGCAAGGCTCCGCACAGCATCCCACTCCTCTATGTCCATGACATGGTCTCAGGCACAGGTGACAGTGTTCATGGTGACAGAGGCTTTCCTATGCCCCTGGGTGGTGGGAGGAAACTGGCTCTTCATCCTTGGTCTCTCAGGGATCATGTATATTTTAAGGTGGTAGTTCAAAGACCAGCAAACTGGTCTGGGAACGAGCAGTATCACTAACATTTTGTTTTGTCATGTAAGTGAATTAAAGAGCAAAAAAAAACTGCCATAATTTGATATAAGGACAATTTAACACGAAACTGTCCTGTGATAAGATGCAATAAGAGACCTGGTGTGGCGCTGCAGGGTAAGCACTGGGCTACAAAGTTGGTTTGAACCACAAGATTGGCAGTTCAAGTTCACCAGCCACTCCTCAGAAACCCTCTACAAGGTTTATTGTATATTATAGACACAAGGTTTATATATATTGTTGTGAAGTGTTCCGACTCATAGCAGCCCTGTAGAGCTTATGTTGTTGTTATGTGCTGTGAGTCAGTCTGAACTGTGAATCAGTTTTGACTCATAGCAACCCTGTATAGCATATGTTGTTGCTATGTGCTGTGAGTCGGTTCCGACTCATAGCAACCCTGTATAGGGTTTCCAGGGGAAGGCTGGTACATTTGAACCACCAACCTTATGGTTAGCAGTTCAGTCATACAGAGCCACACCAGGACTCATACACACACACACACACACACATATATATGTTGTTGTTGTTATGTGCCATGGAGTCGGTTCTGACTCATAGCGACCCTGACCAGGGTTTCCGAGGCTGTAAATCTTCACGGGAGCAGAAAGCCTCATCTGTCTCCCACGGAACAGCTGGTAGTTTCAAACTGCTGACCTTGGGGTTCGCAGCCTGATTCATAAACACTACACTACCAGAGCTCCAGAGAGAGAGAGAGAGAGTGTGTGTGTCCTGGTATGGTGCTGTGTGTTAATGTGCTGGACTGCAAAGTTGGTTTGAACTGCAAGATCGGCAGTTCAAGCTCACCAGTCATTCCTTGGAAACCCTGTGGCTGTAGACATTAATCAACTTTTAGAAAAGACAAATATATCATTTTTTTTTTTTACATAATTGCCTTACTTTTCAATATACTTTGTCCATTTGTCAATAAGCTTTCTTATTTCCTTATTTAAAAATGTATTAGACTAAGCTGCAAGTTAAGAATACAATGTTGTCCTCACTTCTTCATCAGAGGAGAGTGAATCTTAATCCTCAAAGGTATGCTTTCAGGGGACCAAAGAGGTGAAAGTTCAATGGAACAAGATCAGGACTATAGGAAGGATGCTTTAAAACCACAAATGGCAGTTTTAGCAGTGTGGATGTGCACTGTCATGCAAGATCACAGTGCCCTTGGATAGCAGTCCTCTGTGTTTATTCCGAAGTTTAGACTTAGCTCTTCAGTGAGTATCACTGTAATGTTGCTGTTGTTGTTGTTGTTGTTGTTGTCAGGTGCCATTGAGTCGAAACTGACTCATAGCGACCCCATGAACAGCAGAACAAACAATGTCTGATCCTGGGCCAACCTCACTACCGCTGCCACACTTGAGTCCGTCAATGATGCCACCTGGCCAATCCATCTTTTTAGGGGTCTTCCTCTTTTTCTCTGACCCTCCACCTTTCCCAGCATGACATCCTTCTCCAGTGACTGTTCCCTCCTGAAAATATGTCCAAAGTATGAGAGATGAAACTTTGCCATCTTGGCCTCCAAGGAGCACTCTGGCTGCACTTCTTCCAAAACACATCTATTGGTTCTTTTGGCAGTCCATGGCACTTTCAGTATTCTCCTCCAACACCACAATTCAAAGGCATCAATTCTTCTATGATCTTCCTTATTCACTGTCCAGCTTTCGCATCCATATGAGGTTATTGAAAATACCATGGCTTGGGTCAGGCACACCTTAGTCCTCAAGCTGACCTCTCTGCTCTTCAATACAAAGTTCCTGTGCAGCAGATTTGCCCAATGCAACACGTCGTCTGATCTCTTGACTGCGGCTTCCTTGAGGGTTGACAGTTGATCCAAGAAGAATGAAGTCCTTGACAACTTCAATCTTTTCTCCATTGATAAAAATGTTGTTTATTGGTCCAGTGGTGAGGATTTTTGTTTTCTTGACATTGAGATGCAATCCATACCGAAGGTTGTGCTCTTTGATATTCATAAGTAAATGTTTCAAGTCCTCTTCACTTTCAGCAAGCAAGGTTGTATCATCAGCATAACGCAGGTTGTTAATGAGTCTTCCTCCAATCCTGACGCCATGTTTTTCTTCATAGAACACAGCTTCTCGTATTATTTGCTCAGCATACAGGTTGAATAAGTATGGTGAAAGAACACAACCTTGTTGCACACTTTTCCCAATTTTAAAACATTCAGTGTTCCCATGCTCTGTTCGAACAACTGCTTCTTGGTCCAGGTACAGATTTCTCAGAAGTACAATTAAGTTTTCTGGAATACTCATACTTCTCAATGTTGTCCATAGCTTGTCATGATCCCCACAATCGAAAGCCAATGACCACTGTTAATTGTTGATCCTTTTTCCCAACAGTGTTCCCATACAGGCCCTTGAGAATCCCAGAAAACTGTTAGCATCAATTTTCCAGCTGATGGTTGACTTTGGAACTGTTTCTTGGTTAATGAATAAGGGTACTTCTATTCCATACTCTGCCATTTATTCTCAGGCTCATAGTGATGAATCCATGTCTAGTCACCAATAATGTTTTTTTAAAAAAGAAAATTTTGCCTATGAGCAGCAATCCAAATTTTGTTTGCAGATGTCCAAATGCTTTTGTTTATGCTCTTCTGTGAGTTGTTTCGGTACCCCTCTCACACAAACTTTTCAAAACTAAAGTCTGTCTTGGATTATTTCATAGGTAGAGCCATGGCTGATTTGCAATGTAATCCACTGTCACTCATCTATATGACAGGATTATTTCACATGAGTGCTCAATGTTGTCATCAGTCTTGAACATGGATGGACATTTTAGTATAACCAGAATGCTTCTCGACTCACCCTCATGTGTGCATGTGTGTGTGCACATATAGGGCACAGGTGGTATAATGATTGGTTATGCTTTGGACTCCTATCCAGAAGGTCAGCAGTTCTAATACACCAGCTGCTCCTTGGGAAATAGATGAGACTTTCTGCTCTGTAAAGATTTACAGCCTCTGAAATCACAAGATCTCTGTTTGTTAGAACTGACTCAAGAGCTCAAAACAACATGTGTATGAATATATACACAAAATATATTTGTATATACCCAAAGTCACTATGGATCAGAACTTATTTAACAGTACTTAACAGCAACAACATACTATGTAAGTTATATTGTTCAGTCAGTTCTGATTCATAGTGACCCCATATTGGGTTTCCTAGGAGCAGCTGGTGGGTTTGAACAACGGACTTTGTATTAACAGTCTAGTACTTATTCTACAGCACCATACAATATGTACGTTGTTGTTGTTGTTGTTAGGTACCAAGTCCGTACCGACTCACAGAGACCTTATGCACAACAGAACGAAACACTGCCCGGTCCTGGGCCAACCTCATAATTGTTGCCACGCTTGAGCCCACTTTGCCAGTCCATCTTGCTGGGATCTTCCTTTTTCTCTGACCCTCCACCTTACCAAACACAATATCCTTCTCCAGTGACTGGTCTCTCCCGACAATATGTCTGAAGTATGAGAGATGAAGTTTGGCCATCTTGGCCTCCAAGGAGCACTCTGGCTGCACTTCTTCCAACACAGATCTACTGGTTCTTTTGGCAGCCCATGGAAGTTTCAATATTCTCCTCTAATACCATAACTCAAAAACATCAATTCTTCTACAATCTTCCTTATTCACTGTCCAGCTTTCACATGCACATGAGGTGATTGAAAATACCATGGCTTGGGTCAGGTGC
>NW_006408522.1:13240679-13259061 GCF_000296735.1 Chrysochloris asiatica
TGAGAAAGAAATAGGAGGCTTTTGGTTCCCATGAAAATTTGTGTGTCCTGGTGTGGTACTGTGAGTTAATGCACTAGATTGCAAAGTTGGTTTGAACTGCAAGGTTGGCGGTTCAAGCTCACCAGCTGCTTCTCGGAAATCCTGTACCGGTCGCTATTGGTTGGACAGACTCGATGGCAGTTAACAACAACATAACAACATATGTATATTAGAAAGATGAGGCTTTTTGCTTCCGTGAAGGGTTAAAGTCTTGCTTGGCAACTCTATACAGGATCGCTATGAGTTGGAACCAACTTGTAGGCACTTAACAACAACAACATGCTCTTGTATGGACTCCTGGTGTTGCACTGTAGGATAAACACTGGACTGCAAATGACAGGGTTGACAGATGAAACCCACCAGTTGCTCCTCGGTAACTCTATATAGGGTTGCTATGAGTTGGAACAAATTTGACAGCAATTAACAACAATACTCATGTACATAGAGAAGCAATCAGACAGAACACTTGAAATAGTGCTTCATTTGGAATTGTGTTGTTGTTTAGTGCCATCAAGTTGATTGTGACTCATAACAACCCCGTACTGGGTTTCTGAGGTTCATCTTTTTCCTGCAGAGCAGCTGATGGGCTTGAATCGCTGACTTTGTGGTTCACAGTTCAGTGCTTATCCTCCACAGCCACCACAATTCCATTTGAAATTACAGTAAGTGTGATTGTATGAGGGCAGAACAATTAGTTACTCAGTGCCTCTGTAGTCTCTGTTATAAAACAGATAGACCCGTTCCCGCTTTGCTTACTTCATAGGGTCGTTCTGAAGATGAACAAGATAAAATAGGTGAAAACAAATGCTAACCTATGATTTTGTCTGGGAGTTCTTCAAGGGCAGTAGCTGTGTATTTTCTTTGGTGTCTTAATATCCGTTTTATGGAAAGTTGTCAATCCAGGTTATTGAATAACTACGATAGCAAATCAAAAGAATAACTGATGGCAGAATTCAAACCAGACAGGAGGGCGGGGCATTATGGCTACTAGGGGCCCAGCTATGCCGCGCTTCTTCCAGGTCAGCAGCTGCATACCCAATTCATAAAAAGTATGCTCAACATTTTCCTTGATTCAACAAGAGTCTTCTTACATCGTCAACAAACTCCCTCTGTTGTTTCTGGAATCCAGTTAGTTTTCTTTTCCTAGGGGAAGCCCTTTTAAGTACTGCTTGCTATGAGGTCTTGTGGTACATAGGATAAGGAACTTTGGAATGAACTGCCTAGTTCAAATATTGACTCTTCTACTAGCTTCATGCTCTTTGGCAAGTTACTTATCTTCTCTGTGTCTCCGATTCCTCATTTGTAAATGGGGATAATAACAGAAATCCCCTCTGTTAGTTTTTATGAGGTTTAATGAGTTGTTACTTGTAGTTGAATTGATTCCAACTCATATGACCTCATGTATGCAGAACGGAACTATGTGCCATAGGATTTTCAAGGATGCGACCTTTCAAAAGTAGATTGCCTGGTCTGTGTTCTGAGATGACTGTGAGTGGGTTTGAACTGCTCCTCTTCTTGCTAATAGTTGAGTGCAAAGCCATTTGTACTCCTCACAGTCTCTGTTAAATGACCTAGTATGTGCCACATACATGCATAGTGCCTGACACATTGCACACTCACTCAGTAAACATTGTTTTTGTTGTTAAATGCTGTTGAGTCAGTTCTGCCTCATAGTGACTCTGTAGGGTTTCCAAGGAGCAGCTGGTGGATTTGAACTGCCAACCTTGAATTTAGTAGTCCAGTACTTATCTTACAGCACTCCTCCAGGACTCCATTACTCAGTATTATTAACCCATGAGTAAGCTCAAAGAAAGGATCTCTGGTAGCGTAGTGGTTACGAATTGGGTTGCTAACTTCAGGATCAGTAGTTCAAAACTATCAGCTGTTTCGCTGGAGAAAGATGAGACTGTCTGCTCCCGTAAAGATTTACAGCCTCGGAAACCCTGTACAGGGTCACTATGAGTCAGAACTGACTCCACAGCACACAATAACAACAACAACAACAAGCTCAAAGAACAGGGAGACAAGATCATCCTTTGAAGGTCCAACTGGATCCAGAAGGGAAAACTTGAGAGAGAGATGGTTTGGCTCCCAACTGACGAATATGATTGAATGTTTTATGTGTTTAAAGTAAAGTGATGTCAATCACAAGGACACAGTCACCGTGGCAACAGAAGAGGCACTTGAGGCCAAGGTGGGCAATGCCCATCTGAGCTTCGTCTTGGTTAATGGATGTGGTGGGAAGGTTAGTCACCATCCTTTACAGGTTCCAACCCTATTAAGTCAGACTTTCCTGTGGAGGTGATCACTCCAGGCAGTCTTAAAAATTGCCATCTTTCACCTACCTAATACCTGTTCTGATCCAGGACCACCTGGAAGGTTGCTTCCAGGTGGGTTTCTCTCCCAGATCCTCCTTCAGCAGGAGAATGGCTGGAAGCATCAGTCACCTGATCTTGATCAATTGCTTTCTTTGTCTACTCTAAAGCCAAAGGTTAGGTCATGCACCGTGGTCAAGTCACCACTTGAATAACACCTACACTGGAAGTCACAGAAGGAAGGCAGCTGTCAGCCCTTCTTCAAGTCAGTATTTCCATGCAGACCCTTTGCTTATTGAACTTTTGTAGGCAGAAGTAAGTCTCTCTCTGTCACCTGACACAGACAAAGGGGCAGATCCAGAGTCCATGAGAGGTGCCAGTATCTAGTGAATTGTGTGCATTCCCAGCAGGGGCACCAAGTGCCTTGACTAGGACTAGACTCACCTGGAACCAAAGTCCCCAGGTGACTCTTCTACCCAGCCATTAGTTCTGACTGTTGGGCCTGGAAGATGCTGCAGGAACCTCAACGTTCTTTATTAGAATTGATTTAGGAGGTGAAACAAGTCACATCAAGCCTCTGTTTGTCCTAGAACAAAAAGACTAAATCCACAGCTTTGGCTCCAGTTGCCACCAAATAAATACAATCTTCGAGACAGGAATAGGAGCACTGCTATTTCTGGTTCTTATACTGCCCTGGAGCCTGCAGTAGGGAATTAGATCTTAGTCGTTGAGAAGGAACTGGAGAGAAGTCAAAGAACTTTTCTCTTCTCCAAACATTGAGGCCATCCCTGTGCAGCTATTTCTTTGATTTCAAATGTCTGTTTTCCTGGTCTCAGGCCCAGCCTTCAAAGCTCAGCCCAAGCCACAAAGCAGGAGGGGACACCTAATCCAGTGGTTCTTGACCCTTTCATGGCCCCAGATTTTTGATTAGTTTACTTCATAAGCCCAATGTTTTGATAGATTTTTGTCTTTCAAACAGCATGTACCTAGTACTAAAGCATTAATTAACCAAGTGCTTATAGAACCACCCAACTGAACTTCTAATTAGCATGACATAGCCATGCTGAACTAATCTAAATCCAAAGGAAAAAACAACAAACACCTTGATACGCTTGGCTGTCTGGGGCAGCCTGATCTCCAGTAACTGCGTTCTGACATGCAGAAAAGAACAGAGGAATCTCCCTATCCTGCGTGTGACCTCATCGAGAACTTGCATCACCTTTGTAGACAGTGCCACCATTCTCGTTTACCCGATAAGAAAACTGAGTCACTGAGACGGTAATTCACTTTCTCTAGGGCAAATAACTGAGTCCTGGTGTGGCTCTGTAGGATAAGCACTGGACTTCTAATCACAAGGTCGGAAGTTCAAGCCCACCAGCTGCTCCTCAGAAACCCCATGGTGGTGTGCTATCGAGTGTTTCTGACTCATAGTAACCCTGTATATAGCATTTCCAAGGCTGTAAATCTTTACGGAAGTAGAAAGCCTCATCATTCTTTCACAGAGCAGCTGGCAGATTCGAACTGTTGACCTTTCAGTTAGCAGCCCAATGTGTAACCACTACACGACCAGGGCTCCTTGGAAAGCCTATGTAGGTCAATGTGAGTCAGAAACGACTCAACTGCATACATAGCAACAGGGCAAATAACTGTCATGTGACTGAGTCAGAACTCTGATCCATGTTTCTTTTGAGATATGATTCACACATCATACAATTTGTCCATTTAGTGTGGACAATTCAGTAACATTTAGTATATTCCCAAGCTTGGGCAATCATGGCCACAACCAATTTAAAGCATTTTTGTCACTCCCCAAAGAAACCTCAGACTCATTAGCAGTCTCTCCTCATTTCCCTCCTATCCCTTCAGCCCTGCATAGTCATTCATCTGCTTTCTGTCCATCTGGGAGAGCTTGCTTATTCTGGACATTTCATATCACTTGACCCAGGTTTTTAGACTCTAAAATCCATGTACATTAAGCTCTTGCCCAGAAACCAAGGCAGATTGCAAATCCTTTGCATAATTTGTAGATGATTTCTGATGTTCCTTTGAAAATACACAGAATGCACAAAAGCAGCATTCTTTATATTTGAAGTGCATATTCAAAATGCAAATATTATTCCATATTAGGGCAAACAATGGCGTGCAATTAGTTTGCTGTCAAATACTGAACTTGAGTGACTTCACTTTGCAGTCTCTCTAACAGTTTTCCCAGCTAACCACTCAGCACTGAAAGACCTCTCTCGCCCTCTGTTAAACCTTCTCATCTTAGTGCATTGAGCCGGGTCACTGTCACGTCACTGCCTTTGGGGAACTAGGTGTGTTTCCCTCTCTGGGTCAAGGGGTCTTGGCCCAGGTAGTGATGAAGTCCTCATTCCACCTAAGAGACAGGGTATTCTTTCGATTTTTGCAGGCAAGGAAAGGTTAAGGGGAAGCTCCCCTGCTCAATTCTCCTTAACCTTCCCTTGCCTTCAAATTGCAGTTGGCAACATGATTTATTCTCCTGCCACAGATGCTGGAGATGTTTAACACCCATGTCTAATAGTTTTCCATATAGAATTCCCCTTTTGTCAGCTTCTTTGTCTCTTGGGTTCAGGTCCCATTTTCCCAGGTGATTAATTATTTCTACTAGGTTCATCCTTTTATATTTCTGAGGTCTGTTCTGAAAGTCTGTCTTGAGTGCACGTGTCTCCCTTGTGTCTCAAGGGTGTTGGTGACAATAGCTTATGCTCTGCAGGTTAGACAGATCGAAACAAGCACTTCACCATGAGTAATCACCCCTTTTCTGTTAGTTCATTCATTCATTCGCTCACTGACTCACTCATGTGTTTGTCTGGCACACACTGAGAATCCTCAATTTCCAGGCTCACTGGGACTAGGGGACGCTGCCTCACTCCTCATACAATGCTCCTTCCACAAGCCTCTCTGCTCATCTGGTGAACAAATGCATCTGAAGTACAGACTTGGGTCTGAAATGGAGCTCACGAAACTTTCAGATAATCGTAGGGCATTTCTCTGGAGGGTCAGATTTATTGCATGTTTCAGGAGGGAACTTTGATATTAAAACAAAACGTTTCATATTTAAATACTAAAGAGTTAAACCATCTTAGAATAATTAACCATTTGCCATCAAAAGGACAACAATTACCCAAGGACTAAGTTCAGAAGAGTTGAAAAGAAGGAGGGATAGAAAGAGGAAACACAGGGAGTAATTAGAGTAAGTGATCTTACACGGAGGGAACTGTAACCTGCAGATCAGAAGATACGGTGAGTTATTAAGAATAAAGACCACTTAACACTTAATGAGACAAAATGTGTATGAATTATTGAATGTAAAACTGATGATCTGCTCTGTAAACCTTTCCCCCCTCAAAAAATGCTATGCAAATAAAAACTAAAGATTGATTTAATATGTTGTTGTTAAGTACCATGGAGTTGGTTCCGACTCATAGTGACCCTGCACAGGGTTTCTGAGGGTGTAAATCTTTACGGGAGCAGAACGCTTCATCTTTCTCCCTTGGAACCGCTGGTAGTTTCGAACTGCTGACCTTGAGGTTGGCAGGCCAACTTGTAACCACTACGCTACCAGAGCTGCTTTGATTTAATAATATAGGTAAGAGTTAAAAATTAGTGTGGTGTGGTATTGTAGGATAAACACAGGACTGCTAACCACAGCTAACTACAAGGTTAGTGGTTCAAACCCACCAGTCACTCCTCAGAAACCTTGTACAGGGTCGCTATGAGTCAGAACAGACTGGACGTCACTAAACAACAATAACAAATGATCTTTAAAGGTAAAATATGAGACTTTAAAGACACTTTTGGGCTTGTGGATATCGTCTTTGACTCCAACCCTCCAGCCCCACACTATCACATACACATCACACCCACAACTAACTCACCTAGACACTCACAACCTCTTTGACAGACATAAGGGCTTCAATGTCCAGGAATATGAAAAAAATAAAAAGCTGTTGATTCCCCTTCTCATAGTATTCAGCTTGGAAAAATCTGTAGGCAAGTCTCAATAAGGTATTTGGAACAGGATCTTCTTCATTGGGTCTCTCTGACAGGCATCTGGCAACAGTTTCCTTCACGGACTCAGGTCACTCATTGAGCCCCTACACCTGCACTAGGACCTAAAGAGATGAACCCTCTTCAGTGGGTCTGAACTACCAAATCTCTTTGATCCATAGGGCTGGTTACACAGAGAAAGGAGCCAATGCCAGTTGTTGAGTCCATTCCAACTCATAGCAACCCTGTACAGGGTTTCTGGGGAGCAACTGGTGTGTTTGAACCTCTGACCTTTTTGTTAGCAGTTCAGTACTTACCCTACATCATCACACCAAGAGTGCTAATTAAGCTAATAGGTGACATCTCCTAAAACCTCCTAATGGGCTAGATGTGTCATCTAGTGCTCATTCAATGCACAGAACAGTCCTATGAAGTATGAACTATTGCTGCTGTTGTAAATTGCTGTCGAGTGGGTTCTGACTCATAGTGACCCTGTATAGGGTTTCCAAGGAGCAGCTGGTGGGTTTCTGCCTTGTAATTACAGTTGAACAAATTGGCATCGAGAAGCTAGAGCACATGCCCAGATTTGCTCAGATTCATCCACCGTATTCAGAACCAGGCTGCTGCTGTTTGGTCAACCAGCAGTCAGGGGAGAGGTTTTCCTCTATTTGGATTATTGTTAGGAACTGTTGAGTCCGTTTTAGCTCATAGAACCTCATGTGGCAGAGTAAAACTTCCCCATACGGTATTGCAGGCTGCAATCTTGACAGTAACAGATCGCCAGATCTTTCTTTCATGGGTTCCTGGGTGGGTCCAAACTCTTCATTTTCCCGTTAGAACCGAGCACTTAACTACTGTACACCAAGTCTTCTTCGTTTCGGATTACCAAGGTTTGTTTATGTTCCTTTCCTTTTGGTATTATGTTTAGTTTCTGCTTCTCAGAATGTGTGCATGTGTGTATTACTTCAAGATACATCAAATTTATTTGATTTCTTGTATTTGTGAAGAAAGACTTATAGGTTATTAATTCCTCAAACACTGACATCCTTAGGTACCAGTGTATCCTGTTGGGACACAATTGGAAAGTCTCATCAAGTCAAAACTATTCAGTGATATAAGAGTTTAAGCACCTCATGTAGCTAACAAGAATTTCTCTTAGAAGCCTGCCATTTACATCTTCCCTCCAATAACTATAAATGCATACCATTCTTTCTCTTCTGGTTCTAATTCCTTTGACAAGTGAATTAATTCCAACAGTTTGGGAAAATCCCAAACCCTCTACTTTGGGAGAAAGGAAAGGGACCTTTGCTTGTACAAAGAAACCCCCCTTTCCCCTAACTAGAGAAGGCTGTACATCCTTGGGCTCTTATTTGAGCTCTTCGTCATTTGAGCCCATAGTTTTTAATGGGGACCCTTGTTTTAGTCTGTTTCCAGGTACTTTTTATCTCTTCTAAGAGTTTAAGGGAGTCCTGGTTTGGCACTACAGAATAAGCACTGGGATGCTAGCCTAAAGGTCGATGGTTCAAATCTACCATGAGTTGCAAAGGACTTGACAACACTTAACAACAGTGACAACCAGAATTGAGGCACCTGTAGAATAAGGACTGGACTGATAACCACAATGTCAGCAGTTCAAACCCACCAATAACTTCTCACGAGAAAGATAGGCATTCTGCTGCTGTAAAGATTTATAGCCTCAGAAACACTATACGAGGTCAGTATGAGTTGAAATCAGGTAGATGTTAATGAGTCAGATTTTGGTTTTTGGAAGAGTTTAGGAGACTTAAGATCAAACTCCCTTCTTTGTGTTAAGAGGTCACCTGAGCCATTACTATAATCCAGATTTGAATCTCTCTCTCATAAAAGAGCTCATAAAAGATGTTTGATCAAGACTGACTAATTCAATGACTTTGAAACCCTCTGTTCTCCATTTAAGTATATCTATTAGCTTAATTCAGATCTGGGTCACTGATTCTTTAGGTTTCAGGTGTAGAGGTTTAAATCTTTTTAAAGTGGAAGGAACTCAATATGAATCTTATTTTTCTTAACCACAGAACAGATAACATTACTTGCTTCATAATTATTTCTATACATCTATGCCATCTCAGCCTTAAGATCTGGATGTTAGAAACGGAAGGAGATTATAGATCATCTGGACTCACTCATTCACTTTAAAAGAAGGAAACTGTGAGTGATGAGTTGGCCAAAGTCACAGAGGTAAATGGTTGGTTACAAAATATTATATTTCCTATCGTGTCCTGATGTAGCACCATAGGCTAATCGTTGGACTGCTAACCATAAGACCAATGGTTCAAATCCATCAGACAGTCCTCAGGATAGTATAGTATAGGATCACTATGAGATCAATATAGGATCACTATGAGTCAGAACCAATTGGATGGCACTTAACAACAATTGTTGAACTGCATGGTTGGTGGTTCAAGCTAACCAGCTGCTCCTTAGAAACACTATACAGGGTCACTATGGGTTGGAACCAACTCGATGGCACTTTACAACAACAACAACAAAGTCATATTTATGAGCCACTTTGTTATAACTTGGGGAAAAGAGCAGAAAGTAAGAGAACGCTTGAGATATTCAAATCAATGACAGAAAGTAAATTGGGACAATGTGTGGGAGGCAGAGTCAGAGGTTACCAGTAATCAAAGTCAAAGATGGAGTGCAAACAGAAGACATAGTTCAAAAGCCAAGGTTGGAAATTCATGAAGAGTTGGTCAAGTACCAACTTGTATAATTGAGAAAAGAAATTTGAGGATCCATCAGGCCAAGTTCCTAATTACAAGATCTCCTCTAATGGACTTCTCTCTTGTAAAAATAAGTTTTATGTTTAATCTATATGGTACCCATTTGACATGGCTTTGATGGCTAGCTGATCAGAACTCAACCAGAGGAAGATAAAGAAGTTTAGTACAGGAAAACAAGTGTAAATTGCTGCAATTTGATTAACTGGACCTTTGTTTTATGGATGTGGTTGCTCAAAATTCCAACAGAAAGGACAAGAGTCTTCATACCAAGGATCAAGCCTTTCCCCTCAATACACAAGGCTGATAGGGAACAGCAACTTAGATATTATCAAAAATGGGGAGCTATAAAGGCATGAAGTGTCTGCCTTACAAGCTTTCAAGAGTGTGCTTAGTTTCAGAATGAGGTGGGTAAGGTAGAATCCCCACTGAATAGTTTTCCTCTTTTCCAGATGGGTTTGGTGAAAGGGGATGGGGAAGATGGGGATAGGATTCTTTTGATACAATAGTGAGTAATTGTTATCATGACTAATTGTGATTGTCACAAAAGTAAATATAGAAACAAAAGTGGGGGTGTAGTTAATCTTTCATTTCAGGAACAGAGGACCCTAGGACTATCAAGAGGGAAGAACATGAGTGGAGCATGGGATCTTAACCAGAAAATTGGCAACAGCAGAAGATGGAAGCAGAGGTGATATATGGAGAGATAGAGCCGCTACGGACTCTAGACCCCTGGACTGAGAAAGGCTGTGTGTCTGTGAGCAGGAGGCTGGCTTGCAAAATATGCCCTTTGGACATTTAAATAAATATATATTTTCTGAGTGTTTTGTGTACATGAAAAAAAAAAAAAAGTGGTGGTGGGAAGTAAATACTGTTAACCGATGGTGCTTGGAGGATATTGTAATCATTGCAACGAAACAGAAGATTTGTCGAGTGTAAAACTTATGATCTGCCCTGTAAACTATCACTCAATTCACAATAAAAGCTTAAAAATAAATAGAAATAATATATAATGATATATATTAGTAAGACGTCAATCCACAATGGCAGTTCTATATGCTTCTTTGGTGAGTAGTAACGGTGGTCTTTAAGACTTGTGAGCAGTCATCTAAGGTACAAGTATTGATCTTTCTCCATCTGGAAGAGAAAGTAGTTAAGAAAATCTAAGGCTCAAGGAAACTGTTAGTCCAAGAGACTAATGGATCACATGAACTCCTGAGACTATGGCTCTTAGACACCCTTCAGGCCTGGAACTGAGCTTACCATAGTAGCTGAATTTTCAGCCAAATGATAGATAAGTCTATAAAGTGAACAGTAACCCCCAGGAGGTCATTGTCGAGAACAATCAACTGTAAGAGATCAAAAGGACAGCAACTGCCCAGGGATATAACTCAGAAGGCAAGAAGGGCTGGGAAAGGATGAATTGAAATGGTAGACATTGGGAGGATGTAGGGAGAGTGCTATTACATTGTGGCATTGCAATCAATGTCGCTGCATGAAAAAATTTCTTTTAGAAAGATCAGGCTGGCCCCTAGGAGGTGGCAGTTGAAAATCTGACTTTTCCAATATGTTTTATCACTAAATAATCCCTACTATAAATTACCATTCCTTCCTTCCATCACGTCCCAGACTTCTGCACTATTCTTAGAGAATTTATAGCTGTCAACAAAATGCCTCACACAATTGTGGAGGCTGGCAAGACCTAAATCCATAGTTCAGAGATCAGTCTGGAGGATTCTCTTCACCCATCTAGTCTCAGGAACTGAAGAATCCAAATCAGCAGGTCAGGAAATAGGCTGTAGATGCACAAGGCTGTGAAATTGGTGAATCAAGTCGGATCACAAATCCCATGACCTGGAGGTTGAATGAGATGGGCCAAATACAAGATCCAGGGCCAGACAGCAAACTTTGCTGAAGCATTCCTATATATTTGGACTCAGATCATGCCCCTAAGGAAAACTAAAGGTGATGACTTGAGTCACACCATCTACAAATGCAAGGGCATTCTTAATCTTTGTTGTTGTTAAGTGCCCTTGAGTTGGTTCCTACTCAGAATGAGTTTCCGAGGAATGGTTTCTGAGGAATCGTTTGTGAGCTTAAACTGTTGATCTTGTGGTTCCAACAAATCTTGTCGTCTAGCACACTAACCCGCAACACCACACCAGGACTTTAGTTACACCTTAATCTTTACTGCTTAGCCCCACCTTAATCTTTACTCCTTGTTTCTGTTGGTAAATGCCATTAAGTCAGTTCCAACTCATAGAAATCCTGCATAGGGTTTCCAAGGAGTGACTGGTGGGTTTGACTACTAACCTTGTGGTTAACAGTACAGTGCTTATCCTACAGCACCACACAAGGATTCCTCAGTACCACCTTAATCCTTGTTGTTCTAAAGGACCATAGAGTTGTTTCCACCACTCCTCTGTCAGTTTGTCATACTGTAGTTGCTTGCATGTTGCTGTGATGATGGAAACTATGCCACTGATATTTTAAATACCAGCCTGGTTACTCATAGTGGACAGGTTTCAATTGAGCTTCCAGACTAAGACAAACTAGGAAGAAGGAGAGACAGACTACTTCTGAATGTTTAATCACTGGAAACTTTATAAATAATAGTGGAACACTGTCAGTAGCACCAGAATATTGAGTACTGAAACATGAATAGCACAAGAATATTGTCAGATATAGTATCAAAAGATGAGCCCCTCAGGTTGAAAGACACTCAAAATATGACTGGGGAAGAGCTGCCTCCTCAAAGTAGAGTTGACCATGATGATATGAATGGAGAGATGGAGTAGTTCCTGGAGAAGAACATCATTCTTGGAGAAAAGTAGAGGGTCAATGGGAAAGAGGAAGACCCCCAATGAGATAGACGGCACAGTGGCAGCAGCAATGGGCTTGCAACAGTTAAAAGTGTAACAATAACTATAAGAATGATGCAGGACCTGGCAGTGTTTAGTTCCTTGTGTGTAGGTTTTTATTGTTTTTGTTGTCAGGTGCCATCGAGTCAGAACTGACTCATAGCGACCCCATGCACAGCAGAACGAAACAATGTCCAATCCTGGGCCAACCTCACTACCGCTGCCACACTTGAGTCCATCAATGATGCCACCTGGCCAATCCATCTCGTTAGGGGTCTTCCTCTTTTTCTCTGACCCTCCACCCTACCCAGCATGACATCCTTCTCCAGCGACTGTTCCCTCCGGACAATATGTCCAAAGTATGAGAGACGAAGCTTAGTCATCCTGGCCTCCAAGGAGCACTCTGGCAGCACTTCTTCCAAAACAGATCTATTGGTTCTTTTGGCAGTCCATGGCACTTTCAGTATTCTCCTCCAACACCACAACTCAAATACATCAATTCTTCTACAATCTTCCTTATTCATTGTCCAGCTTTCGCATCCATATGTGGCTATTGAAAACACCATGGCCTGGGTCAGGCGCACCTTAGACCTGAAGCTGACATCTCTGCTCTTCAATACTTTAAAAAGTTCCTGTGCAGCAGATTTGCCCAATGCAATACGTCGTCTGATCTCTTGACTGCTGCTTCCGCAAATGTTGATAGTTGATCCAATTGTTTTTAGGTGATGTCAAGTTGGTTCCGACTCATAGCGAACCTATGCACAACATAACAAAACACTGAGCCATCCTCACAATCATTATTCTTGAGACTATTGCTGCCACTGTGCCATCCATCTCATTGAGGGTCTTCCACTTTTTTGCTGACTCTCCACTTTACCAAGCATGGTGTCTTTCTCCAGGGACTGTCCCTCCTGACAGCATGTCCAAAGAACAAGAGAAGAAGTCTTGCCCTCCTCTCTTCTAAGGAGCATTCTGGCTGTACTTCCAAGACAGATTTGTTGGTTCTTCTGGAAGTTTATGTTACTTTCATATTATATGCTAACACTATAATTCATATGCATTGATTCAACTATGATTTTCCTTATTCATTGTTCAACTTTAAAGTGCATATGAGGTGAGAAAGGACAATTTATTGCAATAAATGCGCACATCCAAAAAGAAAAAAGAACCAAAATTAACACATTAACACAGCTTCTCCAACTATTAGAAACAGACCGACACAGGGAACCTACAGTCACCAATGAAAAGAAATCATAAAGATAAGATCAGAAATAAATGATATGGAAAACAGAAAAACTATAGAAAGAATCAACAGGACAAGAAGCTGGTTCTTTGAAAGGATTAATAAAACTGACAAACCACTGGCAAGCCTAACCAAAGAAAAGAAGGAGAAGACATGAATAACTCACATTAGAAACCACACAGGCAATGTCACAACAGAACCAAATGAAATCAAAAGGATAATAACAGAATACTATGAAGAGTTTTGCTCCGACAAATTCGAAAACTTAGAAGAGATGGATGCATTTTTAGAAAAACACAACCTACCAAAACTTACACAGAGTGAAGTAAAAAACTTGAACAAACCCATAACACAAGAAGAAATTGATCAGGTCATCAAAAAACTCCCAACTAAAAGAAGTCCAGGCATAGATGGCTTCACTGGTGAGTTCTATCAAACATTCAGGAAAGAGCTGTCACCAATTCTACTCAAATTATTCCAGAATATAAAAGAGAGTGGAAAACTTCCTAATACTTTTTATGAAGCAAGCATAACCCTCATACCAAAACCAGGGAAGGATGTCACTAAGAAAGAAAATTACAGACCAATATCCCTCATGAACATAGATGCAAAAATTCTCAACAAAATCCTAGCCAACAGAATCCAGCAGCACATCAAAAAGATAATACATCATGATCAAGTGGGTTTCATAAAAGGGATACAAGGATAGTTCAACATTAGAAAAACAACCAATGTAATTCACCACATAAATAAGGGAAAAGAACCACATGATCTTATCAATTAATGCAGAAAAGGGATTGAAGCATGGTTTTAAGGGGTAAAAGTGGGGGATAGTGTTAAGATGCTTGGCTGTCTTTTGAATCTTCTGTTCCCTTGACTACCATTGTAAAATAGACACTTGAGTTTGGGAGAAAGGAATAGCCAGAATCATCACTACAGATAGCTTGCAAGTCCATCTTCTTCAGCCTATAATTGATTGGAATACCTTAAAGGGGGCTAGAAGTTTCCCAGTGAAAGAGGCTTCCTGTGAAGCCTTTACACTGCACAAGACCATGGGTGGAGTCCACAGCCCCATCCAGAACTGACTGGGGTGGGAGATTTCTGCTGGAGGGGATGAGTGGACCAGACTGGAGTGGCTAGAAGAACAGAAGATGCTTCCTGAATGAGGAAAGGACTGGCAGGAAAGGTCCGAAACAATACCAGTGGTCTGATTAATTGCTGCAGGAATGGGTAAGATGTTTAGCCGGGAGCCGTCAAGGCAAGTGGTCAGGACCCCTCAGAGCAAGCCCCTTCTAAGACTGAGACTCAAGGGGAATACATGAGCAGGCATGTGGTCTGGCTGGTGACCACGTTGGTCCCTGGTGGAGGAAGTGGGGAAAAAACAGCACAATGAAGTTGTGAGCTAAGCCCGACCACATTCAATAGACCCTTGTGAGCCTGAGTGGAAACCCGGTACGGCAAGACCCGGGGACTCCTGGGCCCAGAGGCAGTGACATGGCCACAGAGGACTGGAGTGGAGAATGAGGTGTCCAGCTGATGTGAAGTGAGGGGAGAGGCACAAGAACACCCATACTTGAAGATAGTGCCTACTTCACCTGGCTTCGATGGCTTAATGATCAGAACTCGACTAGAAGAAGAAAGAAGAGGGGGGTGGGGGAAAAGAGTAACCTGCTACAATTTGAAGAACTTTACCTATACTTATGGATGTAGTAGCTCAAAAAAGGGAACAAATCTTTACAGCAAGGATCACTCCCACCCCCTCGGTACACAGGGTTGACAGGGATGGGCTACATAGCCATTGGCTACCCAAAATGGGGGGAGGGGTCTATAAAGTCAAAAATGACTGGCTTACAAGCTTTTAAGCGGGAGCCTAGTTCTAGACTGGGTGGGGAAGGTAGAATCACCATTGAATGATTTCCAATCCATTGGGACCGGGCTGGCGAAAGGAAATGGGGATAAGACTCTTGTGGTACAGTAGTGAATAATTGCTATCAAGTCTGACTGTGAGGCTAGGAAATATAGAGGTAGATGTTTTTTGACTAAAGGAGGAGAATGATTGATTTTGCAGCCCAGGAGCAGAGGTCCCTGGGATCATCAAGTGAGAAGAATGGAGAGCGGGGCCCTACCCAGAGAGGCAGTGACTCCAGGGATGGAAACAAAGAAGACGTGGATATATGAAATGGCTGGGGACACTGGACTCAGGGAGGGAGAAGGGCTGTGGCCTGGTGGCCTGGGGAGGGGGGGGTCAGGCCTGTGTGGTGTACCCTTTGGGGTTATATGATGATGCATGGAGGGGATTGTAATCATTGCAATGAAACGAAATATGATAGGATGAGTGTAAAGCTCATGTTCTCCCATGTAAACCTTACAATAAAAACTTATAAAAAAAAAAAAAACTGTATATGAGATGATTGAAAATACCATGACTTGGGTCAGGTGAACCTTAGTCTCAAAATGACATCTTTGCCATTAATCCTTTGTCTCACCTTAATCCTGTCCCATTAACAACTCACTTTGAAATGGGTCCCAAATCACAGGCATGGAAGCTAGAAATTACATTACAGATGGAGGAATATGGTTAGAAGGGCCATAATAAATAATTAACTTCCCAGTTACAAAACAAAATGTGTATAAACTATTGAATGGAAAACCAATTTGCTCTGCACACTTTCATCCAAACCACATAAAAAGTTAGAAGAAAAGAGAAATCAGATAATGCTAAAAATCTTAATCTAGAAAACAGTAGATTCCTGTACAACCCTACACTAGCTGCAGGTCCTATGCCAAAGAAAACTACTTTGAATTTTAGCTAGTTTTTGTGGTCGTTACCATCACATTTTTAAATAATATGCATATATCACAATTTTAAAATTTATAAATTCCCTGAGAGGTGAACTTTCTAATATCACCACTTCTCCTCCCTCATTCTCTTTCTAAATTTTGCCTTCACTTTTAGTCCCATCAGTAATGTGTTTGCATTATGATGACAATGAAAATACTGTTCACTGTAGAACGTACTGTTATTAAATGTCCTGTTTGTACAGTCTTTTGTTATTTGTTAAATTAATAATTCCCAGATGTTGCATCCTATCATCTGCCATATCACCCTCTTTACTGGTAAACCTTTTCCTAGAGACTCCCTTTCTGAAGTTCCCTATTTTCTAGCAGATCTGTTAGCGTAGTGATTACGAATTGGGCTGCGAACCACAAGGTCAGCAGTTCGAAACTACCAGTTGCTCCGTGGGAGAAAGATGAGGCTTTCTGCTCCAGTAAAGATTTACAGCCTCAAAAACCCTGTTCAGGGTCGCTTTGGGTCAGAATCGACTCGACAGCACTTAACAACAACAACAACAACATTGTGGACTGATGTCTCTCCACTTCTGCCACAATTTTTATCCTGAAACCTTCTCTTAATAGCACTTCTAGATTGGATCCACTGTTTCGGAGATGCCATCTCTTCCATTTTCCTACTCCTTTGCCTCCAGTCACTTTCTATGAAAAGGAAGTCAATTTTTGGAGTCTGTGTTGTCGTTAGTTGCCATCAAGTAGATTCTGACTTATGGCAACTCTGTGTTACAGAGTAGAACTGATCCACAGGATTTTCTTGACGAGAATCATGTTGTTGTTGTTGTTGTTATGTGCTGTGGAGTCATTTCTGACTCATAGTGACCCCGCACACGGTTTCCAAGGCTGTTAATCTTTATGGGAGCAGAACGTTTCATCTTTCTCCTGCAGAGCTGCTGGTAGTTTCGAACTGCTGATCTTGCAGTTCGCAGCCTGATTCGTAACAACTACACTACCAGAGCTCCTTTACGCCTATTGCTAGGCTTGTCTTCCTTGGTACCGCTGGGTAGCTTTCATGGTACCGCCACTTTTTGGGTTAGCAGTGAAACACAAATCATTTGCACCACCAAGGGATTGTCTGAATCTACAAACCAGAAAACAGCTCTTGGCCACGGAGTCGATTCTGACTCACAGGGATCCTCTGTAGGGTTTCTGTGATGGTCAATTTTATGGGAGCAGACAACCTCATCTGTCCCCTTCATATTTGCAGGTAGGTTTGAACCACCAACCTTACTGTTTACAGCCCAATGCCTAACTCACAGTGCCACCAGGGCACCTTTCTAGATCTATATATGTCTGAAAATGTCTTCATCTTGTATGCGTAACTGATTGACAGTTTGACTGGATTTTAAATTCTAGGTTGAAAATTTATTTATTTATTTAGAATTTTGAAGACATCGACCCATTGTTTTCTGTTGTTGGTAATGCAGTTGAAGGAGTCCTGGTGTGATGCTGTAGGATAGTTCGCGGTTCATACCCACCCACCACTCCTTGGAGACCCTATACAGGGTTGATGTGAGTCCGAAATGACTTGGCAGCACTTAGCAAGAACAAAAGCGACAATATCATTCTGATTGAGATTTGTTCCTCGGGAAGCTTTTAGAATTACTCTGTAGTCCTAAGGTTCCAAATGTTCATGTTTCGGGGTGAAATATGTTTTTAAATTCATTTGCTGATAATTCAGTAGGCTTTTGATAGTTAAGTGTACTAAGTCTGGGGTCAGATTCAAACCCTGGCTCCACTACTCACTAACTATTGATGTTGTTGTTAAGTGCCACAGAGAGAGTTCTGACTCCTGGAGATCCTGTATAGGGTTTCTGAGGAGTAACTGGTGGGTTTGAACTGCAGACCTTGCAGTTAGCAGTCCAGTACTTAGCCTATAGTGACACACCAGGACTCCTTACCAAGCATGCCGCTGCTGCTGTGTATTGTCGAGACAATTCCAACTCATAGCAACTCTATATAGGGTTTCCGAGGAGTGGTTGGTGGTTTTGAACCACCAACCTTGTGGTTCACAGTCCAATTCTAATCCTACAGTGCCATATCAGGGTCCAAAGGGAAGTCACCACTAAAGGAGACAGAGGACAGACACTGATAAGGTGTCTGTGAAATTACTAACCCTTCTGTCCACTATGATGAGGAACCTCATGGCATTGATTTGTGAGGATTGAAAGAAATGCTGTTAATGCAGCATTTAGGGTTGTGCCTGGCATATGATGGCAAATTGATACAATTTTTCCCTTTAATTGTGTGTGTATATATATAGTGTTTATATATTATATATTGTGTTTATATATTATATATATT
>NW_006408522.1:13259176-13264706 GCF_000296735.1 Chrysochloris asiatica
TGTGTTTACATATTATATATATATTGTGTTTATATATTATATATCGTGTTTATATATGTGTATACATATATACATATATTGTGTTTATATATATGTGTGTGTGTGTGTGTATTGTCGTTGTGTGCTGTTGAGTTGGTGCCAACTCATAAGAGACCCAGTGTAGAGTTTCCAAGGGGTGTCTGGTGAGTTGAACTGTCAACCTTGTGGTTAGCAGTACAGTGCTTATTCTACAGCACCACATCAGGACTCCTTTACATGGCAAAACATTTGTCTTTCCAGCATTCAGTATGAGTTTCCGCTGTATGGATATTATAGTCATCATCAGCATCTGTCTATGGACTCAGTGTACCAGCCCCAGCTTTGCCTGGCTACCATTTATTAACACCATGCACCAACCACGTGTAGATGCAGAATGACATAGCTGGCTGTGGAGGGGAGAACTCAGTTACTGGTGGCTTCTATCGCTGACACCATCATTGTGCAGCTCTGCTTACTTGGCAGGCCAGGCCTGATGTAGCAGCTACTCCTGTCTGTTAGCTCCTGCCATAGACATTGTCTGTTTCCATGGAGGCATTAGACTCTGTGAGTCCACTTGGCACCCACACATGCCTGTTGGCTTCCTGAGCTGAGACTGACAGACTGTAGGTGGACATGAAGGCCTATGGGAGTATCATTGGCCAGTGCCTACTTGCTTGGAAGATGCTATGATTGCAATGAGATTCAACTTCTTTGGTGGCCTCTGGAAGTATCAGATGGAGAAACTAGAACTGGGGAGGTGCCAAATTTGGCCAACGGGACAAATTTGACCAATGGAAAATGGAAGCCAAAAGAGAAGTTCTCCCTACTTCCTCCAGGCTCATTTGAATTGGAATCAATGGGTTTGGTTTGCATTTTCCTCCTGCCTGAAAACTGTTCAGAAAAGCAATCAACAGTGCTTGTTACAAATCCAGGGTCAGTTTGGAAATACCCTCTTGTATATTTGCTTCCCCTCCTTTCCACCGTACTCCATCTTTCCCGTCATTCCTGCTTTCTTAGAATTGCAGCCCCCAAGGCAGGCTTAGGAAGCAAACTTTGCCTTTTGTTCCATTTTGTAGAGAACTCAGGATGAGAGTTCAAGAATTTGGGCTTTGGATCTAGATTCTGTGAGTTTGAAACCTGGTTCTAACCTTGCTGGTCACAAAAGACTGGGGAGGTTACGTCAACCCTCTGCACTTCAATTTCCTCATCTTTAAAATGAGGAGAATAGTAGTAGCTCCCTTTGGGATTATAAGGAGCATTGGTAGCACAATGATAAAGTGTTCAGCTGCTAACACAAAGGTTGGAAGTTCAAATACCCCCAGGGGCTCTGTGGGCAACAATTCTGGTGAGCTGCTCCTATAAAGATTACAAAACAATTCAGGATTACTGGGAAGATTAAATGAGTTAATACTTATAAAACATACAATAAACACTCAAAAAATTGTTGTTGTCATTGTTAAGTACCATGGAGTCAGTTCCGACTCATAGTGATCCTGTACAGGGTTTCCGAGGATGTAGATCTTTACAGAAGCAGAAAGCCTCCTCTTTCACCCGCAGAACCGCTGGTAGTTTTGGACTGCAGACCTTGAGGTTAGCAGCCCAATTTGTAACCACTATGCTACCAGAGCTCCTTATTCAATAAATGTGACTTATTATTACTTCATTCTATAAACATTTCAATATCATTTTTGGACAATTTTCTTTCTACTGTTTTCTGAAATGCCTATTAGGTGAATAATGTTATTTCTGAATTGGCTCTCTAAATCTCTTATACTTTCTGTCATATTTTTCATATTTTCGCCTTTTCTTCTATTTTATGAAAGATACCTTTTTATGTATTCTAAGTCTAATAACTTTTTATTTCGGTTATCATGCTTAAAATTCCCATGATTACTTTCTCACTTGCCAATTGCTTCCTTTTTTATTGTTATCATATTCTGTTCTTTTTTGGGTAAGAACAGTATAAAAGAGCCTCTCACAACGTATTTGAGGATAATTAAAAGTTTTAAAATCTTCCATCCCCCCTCCCCCTTGGGTCTAGTTTCTTTTTTGTTTGTTTATTTTGGTCTCTCTCTCTCTCATGGGAAGGGAAGGGAGGGGAGGGGAGGGGAGGGGAGGAAATTTCCTCCAACAACTATAATTTTGGTAATTTACCTGCATGGCATCAATGAACTGACTGGAAGGTCTTTACGTTATACTTGTGCATTGTGGGAAGGAGAAAACCTCCAGGTGAGGCCATTCCTCTCTCTGGAGGGCATACCTCCTCTGCTCTCCCAAGGCTGGAACTTCAGTCTCTGTTCAGGGTGGAAGAAGATGCTGGAGGCTTTCATCATTTCATTTGTAAATTTTTTATTGTTTCATTGTTTTCAGTTGAAATCATTTACTCCTGTCCTCTGCTGTACCTGGAGTTTCTAGGACTGTGCATGCCTCTGCCTGTCAGTTTCTACAGAGACTTAACCCTCTGGTCTCCTTTCCAAGGGTTACCAAGCTGGCCAGTGTTGTTCTATGTGAGAAGGGTGGGGCTATAGAGCTCCACTATTCAATGTACAGACTCTCAAGCAAGCCGCGGCCCCTTCCTCTGGCACACCTGGCCTTGCAGGCTCCTAGGGCTCTTTCTGAGGGAGCTCCTCTAGTCCTCTAGAGTTGTCACTTCTCCTCCACCGACCTGCTCTCTAACTACTAGAAATCGGCTACAGTCCCTGATCGCTTCATTCCCTCTCCTGTTGTTTTGATCTTTTGATAGGAGAGGGTTGATTTATCTCTGCCTTATCTATCTTTGCTTTATTTGAGCAGGCCTTCAAGAAGAATTTTGCCCTCTTTTAAAAGGCAAAGAAAACCACCATTTAAGAGAACTTACTTGACTCCCCCAAATCAATAAAATAGTTTGCCGTGCCTGGTTGTTCACTCAGAAAAGCTGAGAAACTTTCAAGTGTTTTGGAGGAATTTGTGGAGATTCTGCTGCTGGATACGGCATTTCTTCTTCACCATGCTGCTGTGCGAACTTTTCTTCCTCCAAGCTGTGTGGCCAGCTTGGTTCTCCTTGGTAGGGAGACCAAAGGGTTAAGTCTCTGTAAAAACTGGCAGGTAGAGGAGTGAATACTGCTGATCCAAGTTCTTGTTCTTATGCCTCAGTGTCAACACTTCTCTCCTCCTCACACAAATCTTCCCTTTCTCTTTCCAAGTGTAGGCTTACCAAATTTAGCAAAGAAAATTTCAGGATACCCAGTTCATTTGAATTTCATATAAACAATGGATGATTATTGCAATATAAATGTGCCCCTTAAGGAGCCCTGTTAGCGTAGTGGATTACAAACTGACTACTGACTACCAGGTCAGTAGTTCAAATCTGCCTGTCACTCCATGGGAGAAGAATGAGACTTTCTGTTCTCTTGAAGACTTACAGCTTCAGAAACTTTGTGCAGGGTTGCTAATGAGTTGGAACCGACTTGGTGGCACACCACTACCACCACCACCATGCCCCATACAATCTTTGGGGGGCATACTTACATGAAGGTTTTTCAGTGTTTATTTGAAACTCAAAGAATTAATTGAAATCTCCCAAATTAAATGGTCATCTTGCATTTTACTTAGCCCTTTTACCTCAGTACATCAAGGTAGGTCTCTGTTAGTAGCACAAAGGGGCCTTGTAGTCATACTATTTCTTAACAGCACTTCCAGCTATTTACATAACATATGGCAGTCTAACACCCATACAATTGTAAATTAGAGTCTGCTTATTCATTGTCAAGTTAGGAATTAAACTTGGATTTCTCAGCTGTCTTCAGTTCCCCAGCCTCAGATTCAATAAATAAGTGTGTTGTCCTGATTGTGTTTTAGTTATCATCAAATGGCTTTTGTTTATTGTCTGCACCCACTTGGGGCCTTAGCTCTCAGGAACCCATCCTCTAGTCTGCACCATTCACGATAATCCTCCCACCCCAGTATGTCCTTGTCCTTCAGGGTGAGCAGCTTTGGTTCTTTTTCAGGTGTGGAGAGATCATTTTGCCCCACCAGATCTTGGTTTTTAAGAATTTATCTTACTTCAATGGTTTCTTCATCAACAAAGCTCTGGCAGGTGACAGGTGCACCAAGCAGAAAATGCTAGCCCAAGAACAATAACTCAAAAACGAATACTTGCCTGTTCTAAAGAAAAGCTAAATTATGATGAAACCAATTATACAAAATAACACTGGAAGTGCCTATAAAATACTCAGGAAGGCAATTCACCAAATAACATTAACATTTTTATTTAATCGCTGTGGAGTCTTCCTTTTTCAGGTTATTTCCTTAAAGACATTTTTATTCTTTTCAAGTTATAAGGCTGTACATGTTATTTCACTCTTGACTTCCTGTCAAGAACTCTCCAGGCTACATTCCTGAGAAGATCCAAGGGGGTCAGCTATTAACAGAGCCAAGCCAGGCTAAATATATCCCTGACAGGAAGCAGCAGCCTTGCTCCCCTCTATATCCTCTGTCATCTGAGGCTCATTTTCCTCCTGCTTCTCTACCATCCGCAGCCTAGTGAGAGACCCTAAGGGTCAGCTCAGTCTCCAAAGAGGTCTGCATGATGAGCCACAAGAACTCTTAAAAAGCCCTGTTTATTTATCCAACAGCTTTTGCCCACCAGTTTCCCATCATCACTACATTCAGCACACTCATTTATATATCTATTCCATATCCTGTGAGGTCCTGGTGTGGCACTGTAGGACAAGCATTGGACTGCTAATTGCAAGGTTGGCTGTTCAAATCCACTAGCTGCTCCTCAGAAACCCTCTATATTGTATAGTATACAAGGTTGCTATGAGTTGGAATTCATTCTATGACACTGTACAGCAACATGTATCCTATAATGACCTCTGGTGGCACACTGCTTAAGTGCTCAGCTGCTAGCCAGAAGATTGGCGGTTTGAACCCACTAGCCACTCTGTGGGAAAAAAGGCTTCAGTAAAGATTTCAGCTTCTGAAATCCTGTGGAGCAGATTCACTCTGTCCTTTAGGGTCTCTGTGAGTTGGAATCCATTCAACAGCATGCAACAACAACATCTACTCTGTGGGTCCTTGGGGAGCCCAAATGGTTTGCACATAACCTAAGTATTGGTGGTTTGAACCCAGCCAGCCAGCACCATAAGAAAATGCCCTGAAAATTATTTCTATAAAGATTACAGTCAAGAAAACCCTACAGAGCAATTCTAACCTGTAACTCTTGGGTTCACTAGGAATCCGAATCAATGCAATGGGTTTAAGTTAGTCTATCTCCATGTAAAGTATAAAACACAACCCTAATCTAACAGCAAACCTTTGCACTAAAGGAGGGTCTCTAGGCTTTGAATTTGTGGAGCCTTTATAGAGTTTCCAAGGAATGGCTGTTGGGTTTGAACCACGAACTTTGTGGTTAAGCAGTCCAGTGCTTATCCCACGGTGCCATACCAGAACTCAAATGGAGAGGCATCTTGCATTTCTTCCTGATGGAATGAAATGAAGACATTAGAGCAGAGTCAGAATTCTGATATAT
>NW_006408522.1:13264919-13268501 GCF_000296735.1 Chrysochloris asiatica
CCGATTCGTAACCACTACGCTACCAGAGCTCTATATATATATAATTTTTACTCCAGATGAAGGGGGTTCTTAGGATGTGGAACTTTCAGTGCTAATATTGAAACAATCTTCAGCCTACTAAGATAGTTGACCACACTCAATCACCCTCCTCACTATCACCCTTCGAATTCCCTCCTGTTCTCTTTATTACACTAACTGAGAGAGGTGACTGGGAGAGAGATCCAAGCTGGAAATGGAGTTTTGAAAAATGTTGTCAAACACAACCCAGAGATCTTGAGAGTCCTACACTAGAGCAACTTAAGAAGGATTCAAAAAAATATTTTGAAGGTATTTGTGAGAAAAGACAAGCAATCTTAAGAAATTAGAGGGAAAGATCTAACTACACTTTTCATTTATAAAATCCCTCCAAACAACTAATTAAAATGTTTATATTGTGGTAGTTGTTAGGTGCCATCGAGTCAGTACCAACTCATAGCAACCTTATGCACAGCAGAAAGAAACACTGCCTGGTCCTGGACCAACCTCACAATTGTTGCCGCGCTTGAGTCCATTGATAAGGCCACCTGGCCAATCCATCTCGTTGGGGGTCCTCCTCTTTTTCTCTGACCCTCCACTTTACCAAACATATTGTCCTTTTCTCATATTGTCAAGAGGGACCAGTCGCTGGAGAAGGATTTGTTTATAGCATGCTTACATTTTTCTATTTCAGTAAATGTTTCTGTTAAGTAAGAAATAGAAAATTTGTGATTACAAATACCTTGTGGTCTGAATCCAAAGTCACAATCTAAATTTAAATTTTCCAACTACCTTTTCAGACTTCCCTCCACTTGGTGACATCGTTGTTGGTTGTGATGTACTGTGGAGTCAGTTCCAACTCATAGTGACCCTGTATAGGGTTACCAAGGCTGTAAATCTTTATGGGAGCTGAAAGCCTCATCTTTCTCCTTCAGAACAGCTGCTAGTTTCGAGCTGCTGACCTTAAGGTTTGCAACCCAATTTGTAACCACTACACTGCCAGACACAATGTACCTAAAACTGGATCTGCCTCCAGTTTTGTTTGTGTTTGTGGTGAGAAACTCATTTTGGTGGGGAATTAAATCCTCAAAAGAAACTTTAAAGATACAAATTTGTCTTATTTGATAACACTGGCCTTACTGGGAACACAGGATCAACTTAGGACAAAGACTATGTCTCTGTATTTGCTCTAGCCTTTATTTTATGAAGTACTATGGAGCATATGAACCTTATAAAGTAATTAATTGCCTTAATCTCTTACAAAAATATAAACATATTATATGCAGACACCGTGAGGAGTATGATTTGTGAAAGTATCATAAGTGAATAGATCTTATTAGATAGTAATAATCAAATAAAGCTTGAGAGATGTTTATTAATCAGACATCGTTCATCATATCCATTATCACATTCAGTTCCACAGTTATTAAGCACACCGATTAGAAATCCACATCAGAGGATATAATTGAGAAGCTTTTACATAGGTAAATCTTGTGTATTTCTTTAATATGTTCTCTTCTTATTTTGTGAATTCTTCTGCATCTGAAATATTTGCTAAAGAGTCATGGTTATTTTACTATAAAAAAAAATTATGGATGCAGAAGACTCAACCCCACTTCTGCGTTTTGCTGTGTTGGTTTTTTTTTTTTTAGTTGGGGGAGGTCATCTTACTTCCCTAGGGTGAGGTTTCCGGAACTGTAAAATTGAGAGAACGCAGTAAACCCTGAGAGAGCTGGAACTCGATAGAACTGCCTTGTTTTTCCAGGTCTCATTGGTTTTACCACTTTTTAAAAAATTACTCTTTATTAGCAGAAAAGACCATTTATCCTTCTCAGACAGGTTTCCTTCTTACACAGGTTCCAACTTTTGCAACTTTTCATATAATTATATGTGTCAAATACACTGTGTGTATTTGACTCTGAGACCAGAAGAAGTAGATGGTGCCCAGCTATAACTGCTAAACTGCTCTGAAAAAGATCACATTGGAAGGTCCTTAGTCGAGTGAGAGTCCTGGTGTGGTGCTGTGGGTTAATGCGCTGGGTGGCAAAGTCAGTTTGAACTGCAAGGTTGGAGGTTCAAGCTCACCAGCCACTCCTCAGAAGCCCTCTACAGGGTCACTATGGGTCAGAACCAACCCAATGGCATTTAACAACAAAAACAAGAGTAGAAAGGTAGACAAATATGAAGCAAACCTCAAAAGCATAAATAAAACAACAGGCTTATTGGTCAGATAGAGACTGATGGAGCCCCCACGACTGGCCCTTAGTCACCATTCAGGGCTCCAACTCAACGTACCCCTGTGGCTCAATTGTCACCATGTGTCTATAAGGTAGGTCTGTAAGTTGGACAATAACACTCTTTAGAATAATCAACCATTTGAGACCAAAAGGGCAGCATTTGCCCAAGAAAACAGGAGACAGGGAGGAAGTGGGATGAGAGGTGTTACATGTGGGAACTGCAATCAAAGACATGAAACAAAATGTGTATGAATTGCTGAGTGGAAAACTGATCTGCTTGGTGAAACTTCATCCATTTCACAGGAAAGAGTCTGAACTTAAAAAAAAAAAGCAACACTGTGTATGTGAGCTGTTATTATTGCATTTAGAATTAACCAAATCGTCAGGGTCTTACTTCTGGTCCTGACTGCCTCATGCCCTCTACCCTCTATTCAAGTCCTAAGGCAGAGTTTCCCTGAGATATACTCAGGAATCCTAATCCCTTCCAACCTACCAGTCCTCATTCCTGACAGGGCCTCTCGTTCATCCTCAACCTCACCCCATCGTCTTCCGCCCTCCACCAGAAGAAGGCTCCAGGTCTCCTGTGTTGGCTGGGGTAATATCCAGAGCCTATTACTCAGTAATGTTGCTATAGAGTTGATAGGTAAAGGGCAGGAGAGGAAGAGGGTGACCCTCTCTCTACCTCAGGTGCTCTAAAATGAATAAAATAATTGCACCTTGATATCCAGTCTTAGGTGCAATCTGATTCCAGGACAAAGGGAACCTCTCTTTTCTTTATTTCCCCCACCCTCTGGCTCCCCCACCAAAGAAAAAGGGGAAACATATGTATGTTTTCATCTCTTCCACCTGCTTAACCAATGCTTGATAGTCATTTAATGGGAGGCAAAACTTTCATCCCACCAAATTTAAGGTCTGAGAAGTGTTCTGGAAGCCAAAAGGTACAGTTGGGAGGAGTTGTTGGAGGGGGTGCAGAGGGGGCACTGCACAGGGAAAGCATCCCATGGATGTTGAGGTCTGAGCTGAGTCATTGGAAAACAGGATGTGAGAAAATATGAAGAAAGGCAAAACCTCTCCAGGTCTCGCACCACTACTTCTCCTAAGCTGGGTCAGGCCCCTTCCCTACCCCTCATCCTCTACTCCACCCTCCTGGAAACTGACAGTTAGCTTGCTTTTAGATAAGGTAATGGTTAAGTACTTGCCTGCCAAGCCAAATGTTGGCAGTTCAAACCCACCCAGTAGTTCCATGAGAGAAAGACCTGCTCCAGTAAAATTTATAGCCAATAAAACCCTATGGGGAAGGAGAGGCAGGGCTTGATGGTGGATAGGGTAG
>NW_006408522.1:13269371-13269839 GCF_000296735.1 Chrysochloris asiatica
ACTCTTTCTCTTCATATATTAGCCAAAAGAGACAGCAACTGTTGCCATATAGTCAAACTAAAATCACTCTCTATGAAACAACAAAATCCAGACAAGAATCAATACCAACTGCCATACACCAGGGAAGCAGACAACAACTGTGAAAGTTACTCTGAGTTAAGCAATAAGAAGAGTGAAAAGGGAAGGCCACATCCTGATCATATCTAACTGGAGGCAACCAGAAAGCATAAAAAAATACCCAAACACATACTCAATTAATTATTAAGGCCACAGATAAACACTAAACATGTTCAAGAAGCAAAAGCAGATGATCATATCAGAACATGTCCAAAACCAAGATAAAATGTCTGAGACAAATTACCTAGAGGTAGAGCTGGACTCCATTCTGGAAGGAGGGCAGGCCTTGGAAATGCCTGAGAAGGAATTCAGAAAAATGATTATAAAATGTTTCAAAACACTTTACAATGG
>NW_006408522.1:13270533-13272596 GCF_000296735.1 Chrysochloris asiatica
ATAAACAGAAGCTAAGGGATTTTGCCAAAGCCAACCCTTTGGTACAAAACATCCTAAAGGGAGTTCTGTGAACTGAGAGCCAACAAGAAGAGACAACAACCAGAGATTGACATACGTGGCAGCATCTCCCAGAGCAAAATTGACAGAAGGAAGAATTGAGAACAGAACAAAACTATAAGAACAAACTCAGAGAATCTGGGAGGTCAATCTATGATCAAAACAATTACAATGTAAAAGAAGGTAAACATGTAGGAACAGAGATCCAGATGGTGAGAACGTCAGGTAGATTACAGGACAAAATAGACTACACTAAATGGAGGGAAGATTAATGGACTATAAGGCAACCTCAAAGAAAATTAACACTTCACAACATACCAAGAAAATGAAAATCAAGAAGAACACAGAAACATTAAAACTATGAGGAAACTCACAAGAAAGAACACAAAAAGCATGAACTCAACAAAGGAAGACACACAGAACAAAGAAAGCAGCAACACCACAAAAAAATAAACATAATGTCAGCAATTAATCCATACCTATCAATACTTACATTGAATGTAAGTGGATTAAATGCACAAGTTAAGAGACGGAGGATGGCAGAATGGATAAGAAAACAAGATCCTTCAATATGGTGTCTGAAAAAGACACATCTTACACACAGAGACAAAAACAAATTTTAAAAAATCAAAGGATGGAAAAAAATATACCAAGCTAATTGCAATAAAAAATGAACAAGAGTAGCACTAGTAATCTCTGATAAAATGTACTTTAAGGCAAAAACCAGCATAATAGATAAAGATGGACATTATCTCATGATTAAAGGGACAATTGAGCAAGATGACATAACCATAATGAATATCTATGCTCCCAATGAAAGAGCTCCAAAATATATAAAGTAAACTCTAATAGATTTGAATAAAGAAATATAAGAATCTACAATAATCATGACTGATTTTAATATACTGCTTTCAAAAATGGATAGAACAACCAGAAAGAAACTTAGCAAAGACACAGAAGAACTAAACAACACAATCAGCCAACTGGACTTCATAGATGTGTACAGAGCATTCAATCCAACAACAGCATAATATACATTCTTTTCCCGTGTGCATAGAACATTCTCCAGAATAGATCATGTCTTAGGGCACTAAACAAACCTTCATAAATGTACAAATATCAAAATACTACAAAGCATCTTCTCAGACCACAATGCTATCAAATTAGAAATCAACAATAGGAAGATGAAGGACATAAAGTCAAATACATAGAAACTAAATAACACCATTTTGAAAAGCAACTGGGTAGTAGAAGAAATTAAATGTGAAGTCCCAAAGTTCCTAGAAACATATTAGAATGAAAACACAAGATACAAAAATCTTTGGGACATGGTGAAAGTGCTGCTGAGGGGAAAATTTATTGCAATAAATGCACACATCCAAAAAGAAGAGAGAACCAAAATGAACACATTAACACAGCACCTACAACAATCAGAAACAAACCAACAGAGGGAACCTACAGTCACCAAAAGAAAAGAAATAATAAAGATTAGAGCAGAAATAAATGAGATAGAAAACAGAAAAACGATAGAAACAATCAACAGGACAAGAAGCTGCTTCTTGAAAGGATTAACAAAATTGACAGACCATTGCCAAGCCTAACATAAGAAAGGAGGGAGAAAACACAAATAACACACGTTAGAAACCACATGGGTGATGTCACAACAGAACCAAAGTTAATCAAAAGAATAACAGAATACTATGAAGAGTTGTACTCCAACAAATTTGAAAACTTAAGAGATGGATACATTTTTAGAGAAACATGACCTACTTAAACTTACACACAGTGAAGTACAAAACTTGAACAGACCCATAACAAAAGAAAAAATTGATCAGGTCATCAAAAAACTCCCAACCAAAAGAAGTCCAGGCCCAGATGGCTTCACTGGTGAGTTCTACCAAACATTCAGAAAAGAGCTGTCACCAATTCTACTCAAATTTTTTCCAGAATATAGAGGAGGATGGAAAACTTCCTAATACATTTTATGAAGCAAGCATAACCCTCAT
>NW_006408522.1:13272968-13274181 GCF_000296735.1 Chrysochloris asiatica
TAATACATCATGATCAAGTGGGATTCCTATCAGGGTTGCAAGGATGGTTCAACATTAGAAAAATGATCAATGTTATCCACCATATAAATAAGAAAAAAAGAAAAGAACCACATGATCATATCGATTGATGCAGAGAAGGCATTTGACAAAATCCAACATCCATTCCTGATAAAAACACTCAACAAAGTAGGAATTAAAGGGAAATTCCTCAACATAATTAAGAGAATATATACAAAAACAACAGCCTACATTACTCTCAATGGAGAGAAACTGAAAGCCTTCCCTCTGCAAACAGGAACCAGACAAGGATGCCCTTTGTCACCTATTCAATATTGTGTTAGAAGTCTTAGCAAGAGCTATATGGCAAGACAGGGAAATTAAAGGCATCCAAATTAGCAAAGAGGGAGCAAAACTCTATTTGCAGACAATATGATCCTATATATAGAAAATCCCAAAGACTAAGTAAAAAGCTACTAGACCTCATTGGAAGATTCAGCAAGTGGCAGAATATAAGATCAACATACAAAAATCATTGGATTCCTCTAAACCAAAAACAACAGCGCTGAAATGGACATTTGGAAAGCAATACCATTTACAATACCACCCAAAGGATGAAATATCTAGGACTAAATGTAACCAGAGAATCAAAGGACCTATACAAAGAAAACTACAAAACACTACTACAAAAAACCAAAATAGACCTACAAAAATGGGAGAATGTACCATGCTCCTGGGTAGGAAGACTTAACATTGGGAAAATGTCAATACTGCCCAAAGTAATTTATACATATAGTACAATCCCAATCCAGATTCCAATGGCATTCTTCAAAGAGACGGAAAAAACTATTATAAACTTTATGTGGAAAAGAAAGAGACCCAGAATAAGCAAAGCACTGCTTAAGAATAATAATAATATTGAAATTCTCTCACTACCTGAATTCAAAATCTACTACACTGACTGATAGAGTGGTCAAAACAGCCTGGTACTGGTACAATGAAAGGAACATTGATCAATGGAACATAATCGAGAATCCAGAAATTAACCCATCCACATACAGCCAACTGATTTTTGACAAAGTGCCTAAGCATATCACATGGGGAGGGGCATAGTCTTTTCAACAGATGGTGTTGGCAGAACTGGAAAGCAATATGCAAAAGATTGAAACAAGACCTTTACCTCATTCCTTATACAAAGCCCAACTCAGCATGGATT
>NW_006408522.1:13275644-13277897 GCF_000296735.1 Chrysochloris asiatica
AAAAAAGCAAACTGATAAGGCAACTAGTACTGTCCTTAGGATCAGGTGTTTAAACCCAGACCTGTTCCCGGCAAGGCTTTGATCTGTGCTTTAGGGAGTAAAAATGGCTGCCTCTCCAGGCTACTGACTGGAAGGAGAGTGAATTGGGATGCAAAAATTAGCGAAAGAGAAGTGGGAGAGTCTTCACCTGTGAGCACTGGCTAGATTTTCAGAGTTTCTTGTTCACACCTTTCTACAACGCTTTTCATAGACTTTTTTTTTTAAGAAAAATCACATCACAGCCCTATAGAAACTGTACTATATGCATCATTTCATGTTGTTTTCTCCTTTACACCTGATATCCCTAAAATAGCTTGATTATAGAATGGCTAGCTTAACTAGAAAACATTTTCTTTATTAGTGTTTATCTTGATAAAAAAAAAATAGAGATAGTAGAATAAATGTAAACTTTTGTGGCTGGAAGTGACCCTAAAAACAACAACAACAACAACAAACCTCTAAGGGGAGTTCCAGTCTGTTATATGGGGCTGTTATGCTGTTATGAGTGGGAATCCACTCAAGGCCTAATCACAACAAAAATTCAACACTGGATCAGGTAGGGTGCGTTTCTAGAAAATGCATGTTGTCTTATTAACCAAATCTTATTGTCACCTTCATTTTTATTTCTTCCTGATATGGGAAAAAAAATGTTTTAAATCTTCTTTGGGAATGAGGTTGAGTTTCCAGGATATTGACTATTTTTATAAGCATTCACATTCACTTGCCTTCCTCAACACTCTTTGGTCTATATAATGCAACAACTTAGAATTTTCCTATTTACTTTTAATGCCATTCTCACCCTGGGAGAGACATGGTGCTGTAAGACTATCTCCCGGGCAATGGAGGCTCAATGTACAAGAGTTTGAGCAGGTTCTGAGTTTCTTCTACAAAAAGAGAAAAAAACAGCATAGCCTCTCCATCTGCCGACCCTTCTCCTGTTGCTGAGACCCATGCAGTGGTCTGGGGAAGTGCACACACTGGAGTTTTAAACGTTCCAGAATAAAATGCCAGCCTGCCTTCTTCTGTCTGAACTCTAAGGCTTAATCTGCCACCATACATGACTGCAAGAATCTGTAGCACCATACTCAGTTAGGAGATTGTTCATTTGTTCCTGGGGGCACAGCCTGTGCCTAGCCTGGCCTTCACATAGCTGGTATTTGGAGAGAGGAGGCCCCATGGAGGCCCCCACCAACCATGCACCTGAGTCTCCAGGCTGCACCTGTGTTAGTGATGCGTCATGATGAACCGAAGCCCCTGCTTCCTGCCTACAGCGTCCCTGGCAGACACATTTCTGAGATATGGTTTTGATTTCAGAAAAGTTTTCACATGAGGTTTAATCATTTTAAAGGAGTTTCTGTGTTCTTAAAACTGTAACTGGTGATATACTGTTATCTTCTTCAACGCCTTTCATGTAAAACCTAAGTAAAATTGTTGCCAGAAAACATTTTGCCTCTTTAGATACAATTCTGATGAGAAAATGAAAATTATATAATCCATCACATTTTCCTCTAAGTCTTGGGTGCCAGATAAAACCCAAATAACTCACTGCCATCCAGTTGATTATGACTCATAACAACCCTATACAGGGTGCCCAGGACTGTAAATCTTTATGGGAGCAAACTGCCTAGCTTTCTTCTGCAGAGAAAATGAAATTCATTGTCCAAATGTCTCATCTGTTTAAGTCAGGTGCCTGTGACATATTTTCCTCTAGCGGTGTAATTTTTAAACTACACGCCTATCTATCTGTTTCTCTGTCTCCCTAGCCATCTCCACCACAATCTGCCAATTTGTTGTCCTGTGGTATGTGTTGTTACACCACTAGTATTTCAAACATCAGCAGAGCTTCCGGACTAAGAATAGGAAGAAAGGCCTGGCAACTACTTCTAAAAATCAGTCAAGGAAAAGCCTATGGATCACAGCAAAATATTGTTTGATAGAGGACAGGAAGATGATTATCATAGTGGATTATCAGCTGGGCTGCTAACCTACCAGCAGTTCAAATCTACTAGTCACTTCACGGGAAAAAGATGAAACTTTCTCCTGTTCCCATATAGATTTACAAACTCAGAAACCCTATACATGTCTCTGCAAGTTGGAAACGATTCAACAGCACACACCCACCACCACCACTCATGCAAATAACAACGCATCTATCATCTATCGATCTATCATCTATTTCTACCCATTCACCCATCCATCCATATGCTCACCCAT
>NW_006408522.1:13278942-13287742 GCF_000296735.1 Chrysochloris asiatica
AACAACAACAATATATATATATGGATTGACTTGTAATTTGTAAAGGGCTCAAGTTTTGGGCAGAAACAGATGGAGACTAAACTTGAAACCCAATCCTCAGGTTGTTGACAGTTTCAAAGTTGCAGTAATTTCTTCACATTGTTGTATTCGTACAGTTTTCATTCAATGTGTGGTAGCGTCAGGAGACTCAGAAATGCAGGATGTGACCAATTTCCATTTTCTTTAGCAGGCAAGTTGCAGTGGGTGAGCAGTCTCAGAGTTTTCCCTACTCAGCATCTGACCCTACTGTCTCCTTGGGAGGAATCCCCATTGTGGAGACTACTGCAGCCTCAGGTTCTACTCTGAAGGGCGGCGAGGGAGCCTTCTCTTTCCATTCCCTCTCTGGAATGTCAAATCGTGAAGTAACACAGACAACAAGAACAGGTGGCTGCCAGCAGTAGTGGGAATGTTGGGCAGGACAGACTTGCCACATAACAGTAGCCAGAGTTCCAGCAGCTGCATATAATTAGTTTGGTGGCTGTGTTCCCTGTTACCTAGGTTCCAACCCACATCCATATTCCTGGGCTGGTTCTTGTACTTTTCTGGCCAGTTCTGTGAACTTCCTGGTACCTTGTTTGTAGATTCCATTTCTGCACTGTGGGTTAATGTGCCAGACTGCAAAGCCGTTTGAATAGCAAAGTCAGAGGTTCAAGCTCACCAGTCACTTGTCAGAACCCTATACTGGGTCACTATGGGTCTGAACCAACTCGACGGCACTTAACAACAACTTATATTGAGTTTCTATTGCTTGCAACCAAGAACTGATTCATCTATTCAACAATTGAATTCATTCAGTGATTCACTTACTCAGTTATCATTCCCTTAGCAAAACATTGAAGTGATCTTCTTTATCATTTTATGGATACAGGAGTTGAAGTCCAGGGTATTTAAATTTTGAAAATGAATTAATACTATTTAAGGTGTTTTCTTTTATGATCTCCATACAGGCAACATTTCAACTTACTTAAGATTTTGAAGTCTTGTTACTGAAAGGATGCCTGTGCTCAAGACCCAAGCAGTGGCTATTCAGTTGGGGTGTTTGTAGAGGAAGAATCTGTGTATGATGGCCAAAGACCCTTCATCTCTAAGAACTGTGCATGCACCTGTCTAAGAAGGCTTTCAGTGGGACCTGATTGAACAACATCCTGAAAGACTAAGGAGTGGAGGGCACTAACTATCAATAGTTATTGAGCACCTACTATATGCCAGCCAGCACACTGAGAAGCAGGAGTCCGAACCTAAGAATTGTTCTAAGAATATAAGCTCTTTGAGAATCTTCAGAAATCTTGCAGAGGTCTTGGATTACCAGACTGTGGAACAGGGCTTCAACCCAATCTTACCCAAATCTCAAAGGGCCGAAAGATCTTAGCTAGTATCTGTTTGCACTGTGTTTTTCATGTAACAACAATAAAATAATATCTTAGGTGGCAAGTAACTCTAATGAGAGACTTTGTACCCCAAGAGAAAGTTTGTCAAGTGACAGCTGTATTCACAATAGTTTAGTAAATTGATTAAAAGCTGAAGAAATGCAATATGCTATAGTAAAACACAGTACACTATTGTCCGCTTTGGGGAGCTCTGGTAGCACAGTGGTTACGAATTGGGCTGCTAATCTCAGAGTCAACAGTTTGAAACTACCAGCTGTTCCATAGGAGAAAGATGAGGCTTTCTGCTCCCATAAAGATTTACAGCCTCGGAAACCCTGTGCAGGCTCTCTATGAGTCGGAACCGACTGCAAAGATATCCCTCATTCCATGTCCTCTTCTAAATCCATCTTGAACCTTTGGAAGTTCTCTGTCAATGTATGGTTGCAGCCATTTCTGTTTTACCTTTAGTAAACTTTACTTGCATGGGATCTCAAAGATATTGTCTGATGATTTCCACATTCCGTTGGGTCACCTCTCTTAGGAATAGGCACAGATACAGATCTCTTCCCATCAGTTGGCCAAATACTTGTCTTCCAAATTTCTTGGCAGAGATGAATGAGTGCCTCCTGTGCTGCCTCACTTTCTTGAAAGATTTCAATTTCTATTCTATCAATTTCCGGTGCCTTGTTCTTTGCCAATTCCTTCAATGCACCTCGGACTTCCTCTTTCAGTATCAATAATAATGGAACAACCTGACATTATGTGCTTCCTTTTGTGATACAACATGAAGTACACGGTATTCCCTCTGAAGGGTTCTTGCCAGAGAGGCTTAAACTGAATTCAATTGAGCTACTAGACCTTATTTACAGTGTAAAGGAAATGCAGATAAAGGAATAAGTTAACTTACACATAGCACTACAAGGAAGCAACCAACCACCATCAGAATATACAGAAGGGCCTCCAAAATAAATGAGTCCTGGTGTGGAGTTCAAGGATAAGCATTCAACCATAAGGTCGGTTTGAATTGCAGGGTTGACACCAGCTGCGCATCGGAAACTCTTTACAGAGTAGCTGTGTGTCAGAACCAACTCGACAACATTTAACAGCAGTTCAAAAATAAAATAAAATAACTACTCCGGACTCCAGACTGAAATTGTTAATAACATTTACAAAGAGTTAAGGTCATTACATTAAAAAAAAAAAAAATAGAAAAAGAAGTGCAATGTTCTATATTTTATTTTGAAAAGCTAAAAGACTTTGAAAGTCTAAAACGTAACAATCAAGTCAAAGAATTTGGCACAGTTGGAGAAATTTGAATATGAATTGGATATTAGATGACATGAATTACTGTTGTTTCTTAGATGATGATATTGTAGTTATGTAAAAGAGCATCCTTATTCCTAGGAGGATTCATGCTGAAATATTGAGCGAGGAAATGTTATGAGATTTGCAATTTACTCTAAGCATTTTAGAAAAAGAAAACTACCTGAACTTGCACCATATGTATATGAGAGGTCTGCAAAGGTTCATGGAAACATTCTATTATCTTTTCATTCCATTTGCTGTGAGTTCATCATGCACTAGACTGCAAAGTAGGTTTGTACCACATGTAAACAGTTCAAGCTCACCAGCTGCTTCTTGGAAACCCTATACAGGGTCATTATGGGTCAGAACTCACTCGACGGCATTTCACAACAACATATATAAATATATAGGCTTCTCTATACACACACACATATGTATATGTATAGACGTGTGTGTGTGTATATATATGTGTGTGTGTATACACACACACATATATATACACACACACATATATATACATACACACACACACACACACACACACATACACACATATATATATATGTAGTTGTTGTTGTGAAGTGCCGTCAAGTCAGTTCCGATCCATAGAAACTCTGTATAGGGTTTTCAAGGAGTAGCTGGTGAGCTGGAACTGCTGACCTTGCAGTTCAAACAGCTTTGCAGTCTGGAACATTAACCTACAGTACCACACCAGGACTCTCTCTCTCTCTGTATATATATATATATATGGTGGTGGTTATGTGCCATGGCTGCACTTCTCCCAAAACAGATCTGTTGGTTCTTTTGGCAGCCCATGGCACTTTCAATATTCTCCTGCAACACCGTAACTCAAAAGTTGCTGGAGAAGGATATCATGTTTGGTAAGGTGGAGGGTCAGAGAAAAAGAGGAAGACTCCCAACGAGATGGATTGGCCAAGTGGCAGCATCGATGAACTCAAGCCTGGCAACAGTAGTGAGGTTGGCCCAAGATCAGGCAGTGTTTCGTTCTGCTGTGTATAAGGTTGCTATGGATTGGTACCAACTTGATGGCACCTAACAACAACAAAACATGCCATGGAGTCAGTTCCGACTCATAGTGACCTTGTACAGGATTTCAGAGGCTGTCGAGTCCTGGTTTGGCGCTGTGGGTTAATGCGCCAGACTGCAAAGCAGTTTGAACTGCAAGGTTGGTGGTTCACGCTCACCAGCTGCTCCTTGGAAACCCTATACAGGGTCACTATGGGTCGGAATCGACTCGACGGTACTTCACAACAACAACAAATCTTTACAGGAGCAGAAAGCTTCATCTTTCGGGAGAAACAGGTGGTAGTTTTGTGGAACAGCTGGTAGTTTCGAACTGTTGACCTTGAGGTTTGCAGTCCGATTTGTAACCATTATGCTACCAGAGCTACCAGAATATGTATATATTAAGTCCTGGTGTGGGGCTGTGGGTTAATGCTCCAGACTGCAAAGCCATTTGAACTGCAAGGACAACGGTTCAGGCTCACCAGTCGCTCCTCAGAAACCCTCTACAGGGTCGCTATGGGTCAGAATCGACTTGACAGCACTTAACAACAACAACAAATATATATATACAGGAATACATATACATATAGATACAGGAATATATATACATATAGATACAGGAATATATATACATATAGATACAGGAATATATATATGCTCCTGGTGTGGTGTTACAGAATCAGCACTGGACTGCAAAACACTTTCTAGTCAGAAGCTTCGTGAGTCTAGTCTGTATGGTCCTTTTCTTTTTTTCTCTTGGTATACTCGTATTTCATGGTAACATCTCACTGCTTCCTGAATCTACCTACTGGACTTTAGCAAAGCAACTATAGTTTGACTGTTTTTAAGCAACAGAAGCATCTGATTTCATTTAGAAAGCTAAATCTATATCACAATAATTTTCTTTTTTTAAAAAAATAAGTAAATCTTAGAATTTGCCGGTGAACATCAGATAATGATAACAAGAGCAAATTGCATGCTGCAATATTGTATGTAGTACACATTACAAAGCATCCTGTTGTTAGGTGTTGTCAAGTGGGCACCTACTCATAGCAACCTTATGCTTAACAGAGCAAAACACTGTCTGGACCTGTTCCAGTCTCACAATCTTTGCTACATTTGAGCCCATTGCTGCTGCCACTGTGCCAATCCATCTGGTTGGGGGTCTTACTCTTTTTCGTTGACCCTCCACTTTTGTAAGCATGATGTCATTCTCTAGAAACTGGTCTCTCGTGATAATATGTCTGAAATATGAGAGATGAAGTCTAGCCACCCTGCCTTCTAAGGAGCATTCTGGTTGTACTTCGTCCAACACAGATTTGTCTGTTCTTCTGGCAGTTCATGATACTTCGAATATTCTCCTCCAACACCATAACTCAAATGTATCGCTTCTTCTATGGTCTTCCTTATTCCTTGCACAACTTTCACATGTATATAAAGCTATTGAAAATACCATGGTTTGGGTCAGACACACCTTAGTCCTCAAACTGAAATCTTTGCTCTTCAACACTTTAAAGAGGTCTTGTGCAGCAGATTTGCCTAATGCAGTACATTGTTTGATTTCTTGATTGCTGCTTCCATGAGTGTTCATTATTAATCCCAGCAAAATAAAGTATTTGACAACTTCAATCTTTTCTTCATTTATCTTGATTTTATTTATTGGTCCAATTGTGAGGAGTTTTGTTTTCTTTACAATGAGGTGCAACCCACTGAAGTCTGTGGTCTTTGATTTTCATCAATATTTTAAGTCTTTTTCGCTTTCCTCAAGCAAGGTTGTATCATCTGCAGATCACAGGTTGTTGATGAGTCTTCCTCCAATCTTGTTGCCAGGCTCCCCTTCATATATTCCAGTTGCTCACATTATTTGCTCAGCATACAGAATGAATTGGTGTTATTGGATAAGTATGGTGAAAGAATACAACCCTGGTGCACACCTTTCCTAATTTTAAACCATTCAGTGTTCCCTTGTTCTATTCGAATGACTGCCTATTACAAACCATAAATTGTACCAAAAAACCCCACAAAAAAATAATGACTAGTCATTTGTTGTTGTTAAGCGCCATTACAACCCTGTATAGGGTTTCCAAGTAGCTGCTGGTGGGTTAGTTGTCCAGTGCTTATCCTACAGCACCACACCAGGCATCCAGGGATGGTCATACTGTGGTTTATTGAAATGTAACAATAGGTATAGCCACTTTCTGAAAGTTCACTTTACTCCACTTTGCTTTTATAAAAGTCCTACATTAATACTTGTTTTGGCTAAGTGAAAGAAATCACAAGAGAATTTTCAGTTTTACAAAAAGGTGAAAAGAGAAACTAGGGCTCAGTGGTTGTTTTGGAGTGAGTCATTTGGTCAGTAAGTCTTTGGGTCTGGTAATGCTCAAAGACTTTGTCCCTGTGAATTAATTATTGACAATTGCTTCTTTGCTTTGACTCCAGTTCAGTGTACAAACAGTTTCATAGGAATGTTATGTTTTCAGAGAGCAGGGAAGTCTGTATGTCGTAACTTCAGATGCGTAGCTATGAGGGCTTCAAAGCGTCTACGGAAACATTCCATTCTCTTTTCATTCCATTTTTCCAAAACCTTTTTGAAGCCCCCTCATATGTTTCCCATTTCTTCCTGAATTTCCTCTGTCCATAGAGACAGAGAAAGATTGAGTAATGTGGCAAAATGTCAATAATTAGTGAATTTTAGGTGAAAGGTTTATGGATTTAGTTGTCCAATGCCTTCATCTTTTCTATAAACATGCACTTTTCCAAAGTAAAAGTTGGGGGGAAATGCCCAGCTACATAATATAAAGTCTGAAGGAACCTTGGATTTTTACCTTCTAAATTACTCATTTTATAGACTGTACAATTAAAACACAAAGAGGTTGAATGATTTGGCCAAGGCCACAGAGTTAGCCATCAGGAGAGCTGGGCTCCTTATATTATATTTTCACTACTCTTTGCTCCCTTTCAGGTCAATTAACCTTACTCTTCTGGCATGTAAATTTCTTTGTAGTCTCTTCTAATATCAAGGGCTTTTTCATATGAAAAGGACTAGGGAGATAGGGCATAGGAGGTCCTGGCATTGGTCCCTGTCTCTAGGATCATTAGACCTGAGCATCAAACTACTGATCGCCTGAGTACTCTTAAGTACTCGCTCCAACAGGGGTTTTCCATCTCTGTTTAATTAATATCTGCTCTGGTAGCATAGTGATTACGATTAGGGCTGCTAATCTCACGGTCAGCAGTTCGAAACTACCAGCTGTTGTGTGGGAGAAAGATGAGGCTTTCTGCTCCAGTAAAAGATTTACAGCCTCGGAAACACTGTACAGGGTCGCTATGAGTCAGAACCGACTCCATGGCACATAACAACAACATCCTCACTGAGTTTTGGTGTGGCACTGGGGGTTAATGCGTTAGACTGCAAAGTTGGTTTGAACTGCAAGGTTGGTGGTTCAAGCTCACCAATCACTTCTTGGAAACTCTCTATAGGGTCGCTATGGGTCGGAACCGACTCGATGGCACTTAACAACAACAACCTTTGCTGAGGAGTCCTGGTGTGGTGCTGTGGGCTCATGTGTCAGACTGCAAAGTCGGTTTGAACTGCAAGTTTGGTGGTTCAAGCTCATCAGCTGCTCCTTGGAAACCCTGTACAGGGTTGCTATGGGTTGGAACCGACTTGACGGCATTTCGCAACACAGTAAAAAACTCTCGCTGACCTGATTACAATTCTCTAGCAGTCAATTCCTGAATATTCCTAGGGCTCTTTTCTTTTCAAGTTTTTTTACAGTACTGAAAAACAGCATAATATAACTATGTCAACGGGATCATACCTTGGCCATGCTGATTGGGAACCTCATCATTTTAAACACAGAGCTATGTGGCACTGTAGGCTAAGCACTGAACTATTAGTCACAAGGTTAGCAGTTCAAACTCACTAGTTGCTCTGTGGGAGGAAGATGAGACTTTCTGCTCCCACTTGATGGCACCTAACAACAGTAACAATTCAGAGTTTCTGGTGGTAAGCATGGTTAGTGTCTAATGACTAATGGAAAGGTTGTTGGTTTGAATCCACCCAGAGGCTCCAAAAGGTCACAGCCTTAGAGCAGTTTTCTTCTACATATCTGTGATCATCATCAACTGCATTGTCATGAGTTGGAATTGACTCTGGTAACTAACAACAACATATCAGGGCAGCAAATTGCCCTAACTTCCAAAGAGGTAGACTTCTTCTTAAATGATAGCCTTAAAAACAGCAGCTTGTGAATTTAACTGCTAATGCTGAATTTGCAGAAGACCATTTTGCAAGGTGGAGAAAGAATGAAAAGTAAATATGCTTCCTAATCTTCCTTTCTCAGAAAGGAAGGGAGATACATACAAGTGGACATGCACTATAGAAATCAAGCAAAAAGCAAAGGGATTAAGCCTCCCTGGAAGAGAAGTAAAAACAACTTAAAAATCTTTAAGTAGTTTGGATTCAAGTATCCCACTCCTGCCTGGTTTTGCTGTTGTTGTTGTTTTTAACATTGCGTTTTCTTTTTCCTATTCTGATGTGTGGACAGTTGATTTTTCTTCTTAGACTGAACAAAACATTTTTCATTGTAAATATGTATTGGAAGTTTCGTCTAAGAAATTCTAGACACTCGGCTCCCTTCCTCCCCACCTATCTCTTGCTTTACAATGAACCTCTTTTCAATGAATATCTAATGAAGGTCGCTCTTAAATAAAAATGAATGTGACATATAAAATTGTGAAATGCTATCTTCTACCTTGTAAAGAAAAAACCTATCAGCGTGGAATGTAAAATGTGTAACCAGGCTGGAAGACGATGGCAACATAAATGGCATCAGCCATGGAGTGGGCAGAAACGTTAAAGCCATCAAGGCAGTTTGAGGATATGCTGGTGGTAGTTATGTGCCGTGGAGTCAGTTCTGACTCATAGTGACCCTGTACGGGGTTTCCAAGGCTGTACATCTTTTTTTTTTTTTTTTTTCTTAAATGTTGTATTGTGAATTATGTGATAGTTTACATGGAGAACATTAGCTTTACATTCATCCTATCGTATATCGTCTCAT
>NW_006408522.1:13287842-13298931 GCF_000296735.1 Chrysochloris asiatica
GTGATAGTTTACATGGAGAACATTAGCTTTACATTCATCCTATCGTATATCGTCTCATTGCCATGGTTACAATCCCCTCCATGCAATCCTTCCCCCGTGCCCCCCAGGTCTTCAGCACACAGTCGCTTTCCCTCTCTGGATCTAAAGTCTCCAGCTGCTCCATCGTGCCACGTCATCATCTCTGGCTCCATTTCAGGCATCACTGCTTCTCTGGGTAGGGTACCGCTCTCTGCTCTTCTCCCTTGATGGTCCTAGGGACCTCAGCTCCTAGACTCTAACTCTGCGGCTCTGTCAGGCATCCATGGCTGCTCTGATCCTTTCCCTGCTTGGCCCCACACAAATTGTCGGCTCCTGGAGCAGCTGAGCATCCCGAACCAGGAAGCAATGGATTTCTTGATTCTGCCACAAACTCCCCAGCTGTAAGTCTTCCAACCTTCTAAATATTCCTTTATATGTGGTTCAGAGTACTGGGACTGTTCCCTGAGCCTTCTTGGTCCTGTATTCTGTGTTGTTCTCAGCAGAGCTCGTCACTACACTTCCACCTGATCCGCCATCTTTTTCCGGAAGCCCCCTCCCGAGGCTGTACATCTTTACAGGAGCAGAAAGCCTCATCTTTCTCTCGTGGAACAGCTGGTAGTTTCAATCTGCTGACCCTGAGGTTAGCAGCCCAATTCATAACCACTATGCTACCACAGCTCCTTCAATGATATGCTAGACATTACAAAATAACCCTGGGCTTCAGTACATTTCCTGGATCAGGTCCTCGGAAAACCCAGCTTGAGTCAGGTTCAGATCATTGGCTTATTCCTTTCACTTGAGAGAGATGGTCTGTTCTCCTGAGCACATCGGGCTGAGTTTCTCAATCCTAGTCTAATGTACATATGGAACTCTAACTTTAACTCTAAACAAAAACAGAACAAACTGTTGGTCTAGGTTTTATTTGGTCTGGGAAGTGTTTTAAAAAATCAGAAATTTGCTCCCAGACCTAGATTACCAACTTTTGACAAATTGGCACATGGGCAACACTAGTGTTGAATTTCCTCATGGTAAAGGTGACTATTAATTCTGTGGTTTCCTTATATTTGTTGTTGTTAAGTGCTGTTAAGAGTCTGTTCTGACTCATAGCCACCTGTATGTAGGGTTTCAGAGGAGCAGCTGGTGGATTTGAACTGCCGACCTTGTGGATAGCAGCCTAGTGCTTATCCTACAGTGCCACTAGAACTACTGTCTCCTATTTAGACAGCTTTATTTGAGCAGGTGACTTCTGATCGCATCTGAATTCAGAGCTGCGTTATATAGTTGTGTTGTTGTTATTAAGTGCTGTCGAGTCCATTCCAAATCATAACAACCCTGTATAGGGTTTTTGAGGAGCAGCTGGTGGGTTTGAATGCTGATCTTGTGGTTTGCAGTCCTGTACAGATCCTACAGCATCACACCAGGAGTTTGAGATGGAACAATTTCAATCGACTAGGATAGGCATCAAAAAGGACTTGATGGCTCTTAACAGTAACAAGGATCGTCATTTACATCTATAAAGTACCTAGTACATTCAGAGCCCCTTACAAGGCCTTTATCATTACATTACTTGACTTACTCCTCCCAACAACCCTTTGAGGTACATGTAGTTATCACAACCACATTAAAGACATGCTTCTGAAGCTCAGAGAGGCTGTGCAACATGCCCAAGGTCACACAGTATAAAAGAAAGAGAGCCAGAATTCAAACCCAAGCTCATGCTAACAGGTAACAGAGACAAAAAAGAATGCAAATTAAATCTTGGTGAAAGACAATATGAATAAAGATTGCCTTCACCTTTGTATTTGTTCGAACACATTTTATAAATATTACAGATTACATTAAAAACATTACTTTTGTAAGTATGAAGTGTGAGGGTGCAGGTGTCTACAAAGAATTTCCTTGAAACGCAAGAAAGCAGCATGGATTAAAGGGTCTAAGAACTAACGCTGAGAACACAAGTTTGTTTGTGGAAGGACCTTACCACTTAGTAGTTGGTGGCCTGGGGAAACCCCCTTTCCTCTTTCGGTCTCAGTTTCACCAGTTATACCATGAGGATGGTGGGTGAGGAGATCTCTACATACTCCTAGCGCTTTCTTCCTCTGTGTTGTGTACCTACTCTGAGAAAGGATTTGTTCCTTTTCCTGTGCTCCCTCTGCTGGGGCATTTGTTGCTAAGGCTATTTCCCATTTAATCCAATTATTTATCAAGAGCTTGCCTTGTATCGAGTGATGGTGGGCTTCTGGTTACCTGGTGAGGAGATGCAGACTAGCATTGAATTTCTGATCATCACTAATCAGAGTAAGAGACACAAAGATTTTAACTAATTCAAGATTCTATGTACACACAGTGATCATAGAGTCAGACAACATTGTCATAATAATTTTGGAAGTAGTGAGAGCTGATATTTATTTGGAGTCCTGAAGTGGCACTGTAGGATGAGCACTGGACCATTTGAACCATAAGGTCAGTGGTTCAAATCCACCAGTTGCTCCTTGGAAACCCTATACAGGGTCACTATGAGTCGGAACCAACTCAACAGCACTTAACAGCAAAAATATTTATTTAGTACAGACAGTGGGCCACACACTGTCTTAAGTACTTCATTTTCTTTCATTGCTATGTCCCCCTTAAAGTAGCCCTCTGAAAGTTACTGTTTACTGCCTTCACTTTACACAGGGATTGAGGTTAGAATCCAGTCCCCTGATTTTCCAGATGAAGAAATTGAGGCCTAGGGACATGAAATGACTTACTGAAAACTCTAGCAGAACTATGTTGTTGTTAAGTGCTATAGAGTCAATTCCAACCCATAGCAATGCTGTACAGCGTTTCCAAGGAGCAGCTGGTGAGCCTGAACCACCAACCTTGCAGTTCAAATGACTTTGCAGTCTGATGCATTAGGCCACAGCAGGTGTATATATATGTGTGTATGTTGTTATGTTGTTACACGCTATGGATTCGGTTCTGACTCATAGAGACCCTGTATAGGGTTTCCGAGGCTGTAAATCTTTACAGGAGCAGAATGCCTCATCTTTCTTCCGCGGAACAGCTGGTAGTTTCGAACTACTGACTTTGCAGTTCGCAGCCTGATTCGTAACCTATAGAAACTAGTCCAGGGATCTTTCTGTTACCTCATTTAGCTTCTCCAGTTTAAAATCTAACTAAGGAGATTGTTGGTGTTGTTAAGTGCTGTCGAGTCGGTTTCTACCCATAGCGACCCTGTATAGGGTTTCCAAGGAGCAGCTGGTGAGCTTGAACTGCTGACCTTGTAGTTAAAATGGCTTTGCAGTCTGCTGCATTAACCCACAGTGCCACACCAGGACTCCAACTGAGGAGACAGGGCTAATATATTATGGAAAATGTAATTAGATGCTTAGATTCTGAGAGTTGAAGAGGGCCTTTAAGCTAGATATTCTGATTTCCTACCCAAACAGAAACCTCTTTCCACATCCCTGACAATGGGGTACTTTGCAAGTGAGCGCAGGGAAGTGGGGGTGGACGACTCATCCCTAGTCCTAATGTTGTTCCCTGAAGCTATTCAGGAGATATCTAAGCACTCTTCTACACACTAGCCCTTCAAGAATTTGAAAATATCTGTTGCGATTGTCAAATTTGGGTTGAAGATCCCCAATATATTGAAGTTTTCATGTTAGACATCATTTAGCACAAGATTCGTTGCAACTTTGGTCGTCCTTTCCTAGTGAACCTTAGAGACGATCCCCCAAACCAAACCTCTGACCTACATAGAATATGGCAGATGTGACTGCTCCAATTCCTGTCCTTTTGTTGTTAGGTGCCATCGAGTCAGTTCTGACTCATAGTGACCCTATCTATGCCCAGCAGAACGAAGCACTGTCGGGTCCTGTTGTCCTTCAGAAGGTTTTCAGTGACTAACCAATCATTCAGAAGCAGCCCACCTCTCTTTCATCTTAGTCTGGAAGTTCCACTGAAATCTGTCCACTCTGAGTGCCTCTGATGGTATTCAAAATACTATACGTAGCCTAGCTTTGAGCATCACGGCAACACACAACCACCACCGTACAACCAACTGGCAGACAAGTGGTGGTATTCCTGTTCTAAACCTTGTCCACAACTTCTTCGTGCTCTTAGAAATCAGTCACCATGTAAGAAGTCTGGTTACCCTGCTGGAGAGGTAGGTCTAGTGGAAAAGCCCCATCAGACTTGATGCCACACGGAGAAAGAGGCCAGGTGAAGTAAAACTGAGTTACCAGTCGATGCGAATTAAAAATTAATCTTGTATGTTCCAGCCCTTGGGTCTCCAGAGTCCTCTAGCCCCAGGAAGCCTTTTATTGCAAAACAGACTCCAAGCAAGACAAATAGAACCACCCAGTTCTCAATAAAATAAATAGACCAATCAACACACTTTTCCAAATCAGTCATGCGAATGGTTAACATGCACATCTGCCAACTAAAAGATTGGAGGTTTGAGTCCACCCAAAAGAGCCTCAGAAGAAAGACCTGGTGATGTACTTTTAAAAAATCAGCCAATGAAAACTGTGGAGCACAGTTCTGCTCTGACACATGTGGGGTTACCATGAGTTGAAGTCAACTCCATGGCAATTGGTTCTTTTTTTTTTTAAGTTTAAAGTGGTTGTAAGTATCAATAGATAACTGAAACAGCTCTCTTAAATAGAATCCTGAGAACTAAAAGTACTTTGTCTAGTGCTGAGGAAAGGATCCCTGATGGCACAATAGGCAACAGCCAGCTGCTAACTGAAGGTTGAGGGTTTGGACCCACCCATCAGCTCCATGGGAGGAAGACCTGGCAAGCTGCTTCTATAAATATTATAGTTGAAAAAACCTTACACAGCAGTTATCCTCTGCCATATGAAGTCTCTGTGTGTCAAAGTCAACCCAAGGGCACCTACAACAGCAACAACAGCTATGCATTGAAGAAATGATACCATTGTTGATCCTGACAATATTAACACAGACTTGGATTTCATTAACATTTTAGCAATCACATCATCAGATTAAATGCGTCACCAACTATAAATCACCAACATTTTCCACAAGACTACTGTTTGGCTGCTTCTCCCCCAGTTTCTTCCTAAATGATGTTATGAACCTAAATAAAGGATTCTTTTCTGATCATTTCATCTTGTCTGCTGTGATTTATCATTCCATCTTGATGAGATTAAGAAACCATTATTTCTGTCATCCAATGTTGTAATCATGCCTTGTGTCCTGTGCAATTTGACACACATGCCATAGATATTTCATTTAAAGAATTGAAAACATTATTGACTAGCATTAGGCATGTTCAGAATCCTTTGGCAGAACTCTAAGGACCTCCCTCTGAGTCCATTTTGATCTTTTAATTGAGCAACACTTTTAGGAAATGGTCACTTCTGCTAAAAGTATCTCTAAATCTGCCACTCAATGTCCTCTACAATTTGACAGTTCTGTATTTGGTAGAATTATTGACTAGGACAGAGCCCTCTTGCAGGACACTTAGATCCCCTTCTTAGTCCCACTGCCTGAGCAGCACTGTGGGCAGTGGTCATTCCAGCTTCAAGTCTGTTCAAGTCTGCTGTCCATCCAACTACTTTTCTTCATGTGGTCCACAGTGACACTATAGAGACGTTGCCTTGTTAAAGTCAAGGTAAGTTTCACTTATAAACTCCAGAACGCTCTTTGTAAAGGAGAATGATGAGACGTTGGCTCACGTACTTTGGATGTATCACCAGAAAAAGACATTTTGTTTGGTAAAACAGAAGGTCAGGAAAAATGAGGGAAACCCCCAATAAGATGGATTAACATAATCATCACAACAATGGACTGAAAAATACAGACAGGACAATCAGTGAAGATGGCAGTAGACCAGGCAAGGTTTCATATTGTTATACGTAAAGCTGCCTGAGTCACGGCCAACTCCATGGTAACTAACAATAGCAACAGTATTTGATTGATAGTCTTCTCTCAACTTTCAAGGTAACACTATCCAGTAGGTGACTGCAATGGAGTTTGGCATGACTGACTGTTAATAAACTCGTGCAGGCTCCTTCTGAATACCACTTTCTTCCTACATGATCACAAATACTTGGTTTTAGTATTTGAAGATCCCAATGTGGTAGTCAGGCACTTTGCAATGTGGGTTGAAATCCTGGCTATTTTTACTACGCAAGTTCGTGGAAGCAGCAGTCAAGAAATCAAACGATGTATTGCATTAGGCAAATCTGCTGCATAAGACCATTTTAAAATGTTGAAGTGCAAAGATGTCAGCTTGAGGACTAAGGTGTGCCTGACCCAAGCCATGGTATTTTCAATAACCTCATATGCATGTAAAAGCTGGACAGTGAATAAGGAAGACCGTAGAAGAATTGATGAATTTGAGTTATGGTGTTGCAGGAGAATATTGAAAGTGCCATGGTTTGACAAAGGAACAAACAGATCTGTGTTGGAAGAAGTGCAGCCAGAGTGCTCCTTGGAGATCAGGATAACCAGACTTCATCTCTCATTCTTTGGACATATTGTCAGGAGGGACCAGTTGCTGGAGAAGAATATCATGTTTTGTAAGGTGGAAGGTCAGAGAAAAAGACGAAGACCCGCAGTGAGATGGATTGGCCAAGTGGCAGCATTAATGGGCTCAAGCGTTGCAACAATTGTGAGGTTGGCCCAGGATCAGGCAGTGTTTCATTCTGTTGCACGTAGGGTCGCTATGAGTCAGTACCGACTTGATGGCAACTAACAACAACAATAACAACAAGGCAAGTTCTGGTGTGGAGTCCTGATGTAGTACTGTGAGTTAATGGGCTGGACTGCAAAGTCGATTTGAACCACAAGTTTGGCGGTTCGAACTCGCCAGCAGCTCCTCGGAAACTCTATATAGGGTTGCTATGGGTTCGAACTGACTCAATGGCACTTAACAACAACAAGGCAAGTCCTGGACTTCTAATCACAAGGTCACTGGTTCAAACCCACTAGCAGCTCCTTGGAAACCCTATGACAGCACCTAATAGCAGCAACAGCAAGGCAAGTTACTCAACTTCTCTGAGCCTGTTTTCTGAACTGTAAAATTGGGATAATACGTTCTTCATGGGTTTTGGTGTACTGATTAAAATGAGATAACATATGAAAAGCTCTTAGCATTGGATCTGGCATACAATAAATACTCAATACATGCTGGATTTTATTGTTGGTAGTTTAGTTATTATTATGATAAGTTGTTACTCAATCAGTACTTTCTATAATTTCATTTAAAAAATTTGAATATCGCATGCCTATCTCTGGTCTTCTGGCACGATGTCAACGAATACAGCAAACATAAAAATAGTACTGCTTTCTGTCTGCCATCTGTTAATGTTAACCATCTGTCCAATACTGTGGGCTGATCTCTTCTTTGGTTCTTTTTGATTAAAGCACTGTTTAAAATATGTCTCCCACACCCGCACCTGACACACACCTGTTGTGGCCCTCACACATTTCACCTGGCTTAGTTCCTCTGAGGTTCCATCTGGCATAAGGCAGACTTATTGGGGTCAGTCATTACACTTCTTTTGGCTTATAAGTATTGTGTGCCATATTTTGCATAGGTCTTTCATCACCAGGATTGGTTTGGACCCAACCTAGAGCTTTGCCAGAATGCTGTAGAAAACCAGTCGACATTACAGAGTCATGGATTTAGGGATAGGGAGTAGGGCCAGGAGGAAGTTGGAGATCCTCTAAGTTATGGGGGAAGCAAGGTGATAGGAAGTGAGAACAAACAATCATAATTGCAAGGGCCTGGTTGCAAAGTCAGAGAACCATCAGAAACTGCAAAACCAAAGGTCCTTATATCCCCCTGCCTCCCCTCTAAAATCTGTGAGCTGACTCTATGTGATGCTGAGTGGTAGCAGGCATGCAGGGTACTAGCCTGCCCTAGCAGAAAGCTAAATGAGCTATTCACATATCCTGTAGAGAGTTTCCGAGATTCCTGACACTTGTTCATCCCATCCTATTCTTACTGCTGGTTCTATATCAAGTCTCAGAAAGCCCTTATCTTGCTGATTTCTGTCTTTTCAGATAACCTTATTATAAAGCTGGTAAGAAGCCCATACGATGCTTATTTTTTTCTACAGGATGATAGTATTTGACTATAGTTGAGTGGCATCAGGTCACCAATGACTCTGACTCCTCAATAATTTAAAGGTTGAACACATGTGATAAGAATGGAGAGAGGCAGCGATGGACTACCCTTCCCAGGGCAGTCATTTTTAATGCACTTTAATGATCTAAGGGAATACTGTGGTCATATTACTCCAGCTGTCAGCAGTGTCAGGGTGCCTTTACACATCCCTCAAAGGCTACCCGAGCCTTTCCCCTTTCTTAAACCTTTAAAACTAGAAATGATCAAACAAAATTTTTAAATTATAAAGAAATGGGGAAAACTAACCCATAATCCCACCTTTTGGAGACAATCGCTATTAGAATTTTGGATTGTACATTTTTGATCTAGCTTCTTTATCCCTCCCTTCTTTACCTCCTCCTTCTCTTTCTCTCCTTTGGCCTCAAGGACAGAGAGTTGTTTATACTCCTCAGTCACACATTCTCAGCATCTGCATGTACTTAGCTTTCCTCCTATTTCATTTTCTTATCCCACACCCCCCCATCCTGCATCTTCATTACCATTGCCCATCTCCACTATTGGTTAGTCATTCTAACATGCTATGTTGTTGAGTTTGCATTCATTACTGAACAGTGTATTTTATTTATGTATTTCCAATTGATATAAAGGACTCCTGCAGGATAAGCTATGGGCTGTGAACCACAAGATCAGCAGTTCAAACCTACCAGCTGCTCCTTGTAAACAGGGTCGCTATAAGTCAAAACCAACTTGACGGCATTTAACAGTAAGAACACAATAACAATTGATATAAATGGTACTGTGTGTTGCATCTTGTTATGCACCTTATTTTTTTTTTTTAATTGTTTTAGACTCAACACTGTTTCTATGATCTATTTATGGTAGTGTCTCCACACTGTTCAATGCTACATGGTGTGCCATAGTATGCCTCTACAATGATTCATTGATCTATTTCCCCAGTGATGGGCCTAGGATGCCTCTAACATCCCTGCTGCCAAACACAACACAATAAACATCTCCATGCATGAGCCCATGTGTATGGGAGCTATGTAGACTGGAGCAAAAATGACGAGTCACAGAGACACATGTTTTAATAAGACTAAGTGCTTCCAGATTGCCTTCCACATGGTATTCGTACTCTTTTGTTTATTATTAAGGAATAATTCACATATCATAAAATTTACCCTCTTACAGGGTACAATTGAGTGCTTTTAGTATAGTCAGAGTTGAGCAACCACTATCACTATTTAATTCCAGAATATTTTCATCCCCATGAAAAGAAACCCCAGAGAGGTGGGGCGTGATGGTGGCTGAGGTGGAGGTGTAGTGAAGGTCGCCATCAGCAATAACACAGAATACCAGGCAAAAAAGAGCCAGGATAGAGCTCCAAAACTCGGACCCACAGAGATAGGAATGTTTTAAAAGTTTGAAGGCTTATAGCTTATGGAATTTGGAGCTGAAGCAAAAAATCACGTACTTTTGAATCTGCTGGGCCAGACTCGGAGACCTGAGCCCACATCCTGGGCAAGACCAAGTAGCAAGGTGAGAAAGGGGGAGCAGAAACACCACGGGAACCTTGGGGAAAAGGTGCACAATATACTTTGTCAGTTTTGCATTGTTCTGATTTTATTTTTTTCTTTGGTATCGGGTAATTGGTGCACTCATTGTTTGCCCACCTTCATTCTGGTAAATAGAGGTAGAGCCTGAGCCAAGTGGCCACCCCCCACCCTCACCGCTGGTGGTTTCTTCTGCCAGGAATCCGCACAGACACTCAGCATGAGCTGAGACTCTGATCTGTCTCCCTTTTGGTCTGTTTTTTATCACGGGTAGGAGAGGAGTCCTGGTGTGGCACTGTGGGATAATGCGCCAGACTGCAAAGCCTTTTGAACTGCAAGATCGGTGGTTCAGGCTCACCAGCTGCTCCTCAGAAACCCTATACGGGTCACTATGGATTAGAATTGACTCGACGGAACTTTACAACAACAAGGAGAGGAGGGCAGAAGTGACTGAAAGAGAGTTAGGACATTAAAGACATACTTATATTAAGCTACAGATTTTTTTTTCCTCCTCTTTCTCTTCTCTCCCTCCTTTCCTTTTTCTGTGATTAGAGATTGCTGTATTCAGTCTTGTTTTTGTTGGTGCTGCATTATTTTCTTCTGTTTATTTTTTTCTTTTTCCTCTTTCTCTCATTTTTGTTTTTGTTTTTGCTTTTTACCCAACTGGTGATGTTTGGCTGTTACATAACCTCCCTTCTGCTTTTGAAGGACTCTTTGTCTCCCTATATTACACGAGAAGAGTCAGAAACTGCTGCCAAATAGCCAAGCTGCAATCACACTTTATAAAACATCAAAACCGAGGCAAGAACCAATACCAGCTGCCATATACCAGGGAAACAGGCAACAACTGTTAAAGTTACTCTGAGTTAAGCAATAAGAAGAGTGAAAAGGAAAGACCACATCCTGATCACATCTTCCTGGAAGCAATCAGAAAGCATAAAAAATTTCCAAAACACATACTCAATTAAGTATTAGGGCCACAGATAAACATTAAACATGCCCAAGAAGCAAAAGCAGATGACCATATCAGCACATGTCCAGAAAAAAGATAAAATATCTGAGACATATGACCTAGAAGTAGACCCTGACTCCATTCTGGAAGGAGACCAGGCCTTGGAAATGCCTGAGAAAGAATTCAGAAAAATGATTATAAAATGTTTCAAACACTTTACATTGGAGTTGAGAAAAATAAGGAAGAACTCAGGAAAGTGCTACAGGAGCAATCAAACAAGATAGATACAGCATAGGAAGCAATTCAAAACCTACAGAAAGAGGTCCAAATGATCAATAACAAAGTAACAGAAATAGAAAACACTCTGAAATGGCAGAGGAGTCAAATAGATGAGATGGAAGGTAGAATCAGTGAGCTGGAAGACAAGTCTCTCAATACCACTAAGATAGAAGAACAAACACAAAAAAGGATAAAAAATTC
>NW_006408522.1:13306391-13307859 GCF_000296735.1 Chrysochloris asiatica
ACAACAACAACAACAACAACAACAACATGGTAACTCTATAATTACCAAGGAACTGTTTTCCAAAGCTGCTGCACCATTTTACGTTCCCACCAGCAATGTATCCAATTTCTCCACGTTGTCAGCAACTCTTCTTTTCTTTTTAGTCATTCTTTATTACAGTTATCTGAGTATATATGAAGTTGTAACTCAATTTAGATCTGATTTGCATCTCCCTGTGGCCCTGTGAGTTAATGCACTGGACTCCAAAGTTGCTTTGAACCACAAGGTTGGCAGTTCAAGCTCACCAGCTGCTTCTCAGAGACCCTATACAGGGTTGCTATGGGTCAGAACCAACTTGATGGCATTATGAGTCAGAACAATAACAACAATGACTCCTAGAGTTAGCAAACCAAAAGGGAAGAACACGCACAGCATTCCTCAAGCTTAGGGAACTCAAGAAAAAAAATTCAGGCCTCGACTTGAAATATTGAAGGATTCTAGGTGCAAAATATTGAATGATGCTGAAAGCATCAAAAGAAGATGGAAGGAATATGCAGTACCCAAAAGAAAAAAAGAAGAAACAGTTGATATTCAACCATTTGAAGAGGTAGCGTATAATCAAAAGCCAATGATGTTGAAGAAAGAAGTCCAAGCTGTATTGAAGGTATTGGCAAATAACATGGCACCGGGAATTTATGAAATACAAATTGAAATCTTTCAACAAACTGATGCAGCATTGGAGACACTCACTTATCTATGCCAAGAAATTTGGAAGACAACTACCTGGCCAACTGACTGGAAGAGATCAGTATTTGTGCACATTCCAAAGAGAGGTGACTCAATGGAATGTGGAAATCATCAAACAATATCATTAACATTCATGCAAGTCAAATTTTGCTAAATATAATACAAAAATAACTGCAACCATACATTGACAGAGAACTTCCAGGGGTTCAAGATGGATTCCATAGCAACGATTTTGAGACTGTTTCCTTCTGTTGTGCATAGGGTTACTATGAGTTGGTACCAACCAGATGGCACCTAACAACAACAACTACTGGTGTGGCACTGTAGAACAAGTATTGGACTGCTAACCACAGGATGGCAGTTCAAACCCACCAGCTGCTCCTTGGAAACCCTAACTATAAAGGGTCATCATGAGTCAGAACAGACTTGACTGCACTGAAGAACAAAAATGACTTCTGGTGTGGCAATGTAGGATCAGCACTGGACTGCAAACCACAAGGCTGACAGTTCAAGCCCACCAGCTGCTTCTTGGAAACCTTATAAACGGTCCCTATGAGTTGGAACTGACTTGATGGCACTTAGCAACAATATCAACAACAATAACTAATGAAGAGTCCTGGTGTGGTGCTGTAGGATAAGCACTGGACTGCTAACCAGAAGGTCGGCAGTTCAAACTCACCAACCACTCCTCAGAAACCCTATACAGTGTCACTATGAGTCGGAACTGACTCCACAGCACTTA
>NW_006408522.1:13308914-13310616 GCF_000296735.1 Chrysochloris asiatica
AGAAAGATGAGGCGTTCTGCTCCCGTAAAGATTTACAGCCTCAGAAACCCTGTACAGGGTCGCTATGGGTCGGAACCGACTCGAAGGCACTTAGCTTAGCTGTGTTGCTTGCTCTTTGTTGTCATATGTAAGAAATCATGGTCTAATCCAAGTTCAGGCAGATTTATGCCTGTGTTCTTCCAAGAGTGCTGTAGTTTTAGCTCTTGCAGTTAAGCCTTTGATTCATTATGAGTTAATTTCAGTATTTGTTGTCAAGTATGAATCTCAATCCATTCTTTTGCATGTCAATATACATTTGTGGCAGCATTATTCTGTGGACAAGACTATTATTTCCCCCACTAGATTATCTTGGCACCCTTGTTGAAAATCAGCTGGCAGTACATGTGAATGTTTGTGTCTGAACTCTCAGTTTGGTTCATTAATATGTTTGTTCTTTTTCTCCCTTTTTTTTTTTTTTTATTAAGCTGAAGAAGTATTTTATGCATTCTGGATGCAAGTCCTTTGTTAGATGTAGGAATTGCAAGTAATTTTTCCCAGTCTGTGGTTCACCCATTCATTTTCTTAAGAAGATTTCTTAATGGATAGAAGTTCTCAATTTGTCTGAAGTCCAATTAATCCACTTTCTAATGAATCTAAGAAATCTTTGCGAACTCAAGATTGAAAATATATCCTTTCATGTTTCTCTTTTAGAAACTTTGTAGTTTTAGCTTTTATGCTTATATATGATGCAGATTGAATTCCTTTTTATGTATGGTGTTGGTATGAAATAGGAGTCTTGTTACTCAATAGCATTTGTTGACAGCTTTCCCTGTGAGGTTGCAGTGACTCTCTTAATGACAATAAACCTACTAAAGAAGTTTGGGTCAAATTCTGGATTCTCTATTCTATTCCTTTAATCTACTTGTCTTTTCCTATGCCAACAGTATACTGGTTACCATGTCTTTATATAAAGTCTTGAAATTAGATAGAATGTGTTCTCCAACGTTGTTCTTCTGTTCAAAGTTTGTTTTGGCTCTTTGAATTCATTTATTTCTATGTAAATTTTAGAATCAGCTTGTCAGTTTTTGCCAAAAAACAAAAGCCTGCTGAAATTTTGACTAGAATAGCACAAACTCTGCAATCATTTATTTATTTATTTAATTGAAATTTTTCATTACTTTAGCAACTCCATTAGGGTAACTAAATAATTTTAGTTCATAAACTCTGAAGTTCATGAACTAAAAATGGCCCTCTCCAGGTCCTTTGGGCCTCTGGTATATTAAGAAAACTGTTGAATCTAAGCCAGTCATATGAATAGGATTACTTAAGTGCCAGCAAATTTACATACCAGACATTTTTCATCAGCTTCAAATTCTTATATGAGGAGGCTTGAAAACACGTGTGGAAAAATGCAATTAAAAGATAATGAATTTTTCCAAGATCTTTTTGAAGCCCTCTAGTATGTATTGTCAGGTGGGACCAGTCGCTGGAGAAGGATATCATGTTTGGTAAGGTGGAGGGTCACAGAAAAAGTGGAAGACTCCCAGAGAGATGGATTGGCAAAGTGGCAGCATCAATGGGCTCAAGCGTCGCAATGATTGTGAGATTGGCCCAGGATCGGGCAGTGTTTCATTCTGCTGTGCATAAGGTTACTATGAGTTGGTACCGACTCGATGGCATCCAACAAAAACAACAACAAAAGCATGTAAAAAAGGAGTCCTGG
>NW_006408522.1:13311431-13312289 GCF_000296735.1 Chrysochloris asiatica
GGCATGCAAGGCTGCGACCTTCACAAGGGTTTTCTTTGTAGGGAATTGAGGTTCGTACTTCTAAGACAACTCTGGGTAGGTTTGAAATACTAATTAGTAGTCCAGCACTTATTCATTATGCACCCAGGAACTCCCCCAAACCCCCTGCCCTTGAGTTGTTGATTCTGACTTACAGAGACCCTATATAGGGTTTGTGAGGCTATAAATCTTTACAGGATTTGAATGGCTGACTTCGTAATTAACAATCCAACAAGTGGCCCAGTATGCTACCAGGGCTCCAAACTAAATAAGTCTCAAATGATAAGAAGTACAAATAAATGAATTTGAAACTTAAAACAAATCTGCAGCTATAGACTCTAGTAACTCAAGAGGTAGCTTAGGTTTTCATTTATCTTGGGTAATTGTGTCAGGCATAGGGCTGCACAGGTGCTAAGTATTTGGATTTCTTTTCACAGCACACTGTGACATTTAAAATGTAAGCATTTTGCAGAGTGTGCATTTCTTGATATAATCATAGTTACCAAAGATATTTTCCAAAATTTCAAATGAGTCCAGGACTTCCTCCCTGCCCAAACTTAATTTCACTCCCAGCAGGTTGGTACTTTTAGTAATAGCAGACAAATTTATTTTCCTTTTTCTATAAAAATGAAAATGTTTTGCAAAAATCTTACAGATTTTATAGAGGTTGAACTATTGTTGGGATGTTTGTCTAAGCAATTAGACATCAGAGAAAGTTTCCTGTTTTCATCCTCTACAGAATCCACACTATTATACAACTGAGTTAAAAGACAGTCTCTACTGGAACAGTGAATTGTGCCTAGATATTTGGTGATGTCGTTGTTGTTAAGTGCTGTCAAG
>NW_006408522.1:13313526-13328539 GCF_000296735.1 Chrysochloris asiatica
AAGAAGCCTTTAGAAAATGATTGGAGGTTGAATTAATGTTGCCTTTAGTAGGCTATATCAAGTTCAACAACTTGTGCCCCGTCCTTTATCAGGTTTTCAAATTATGAATCTATGCCCTAAAGGACCCCTCTCCACAATCCAGTTTCCCTCCCGAGACAGCGCAGGGGCTGCATTGGGGGTGTTGAGGACAATGAGCTCATGAGCAGGATGAGACTCCTGATCACTCCCTGTCCCCTCTTCATTCATAGCAGCTCCAATTTTCTTGTGAAGACCACAGAATGTTTTATCTTACTAGACTCTGTGCCTAAATAAAATACACAAACCATTTTATAGCTGGAAACTATGATTCTCTTTTCACCACAATCGTTTTGAGCACTGGCAACCTTTAAAATAAGACAAATGTGTGTGTGTAAAGGAAATATTAACTTAAGTTTTAAGGATCAGAGTTTTAAATGTGCCATTTTTTATTCCATGTATCCTGTTCAATAGCTGGATATTGACTCTGGTGTTATTGCTTAGAAATGTTCTACTACCTTTCACATGCTCTGATAGCTCAAATAGTTTGGGGAACCGTACAAAAAAAATGTATTTTGAGCATTTTGATGAATGTTTTATCAAGTTTTCAGTTTACAAGAAGGAGGAGGTAGAACTTAAAATTATAACTTTCAAAAGGTCTATTTCAAATAATAGATTAAATAGGTTAGTTGGCTCTACCTAATCAGCTTCTGAAGCAGATAATTCAACCTCATATACATCTCTTACTTGAGAACCTGACACAGGCAGATTCTTACAAGTTGGGGTTGGGGAAGGGAAGTCAGGAACTGGTGTGTGAACACCTGGACCAAGTGGGGTTTTTTTTCTTTTAAAAAATATCTTCAGGAAATTCATTTCCATAAGTATACATTTCCTCTTCATAATCTTAGTCATTAATCCTCAAGTGGTGTTCAGTGAGCACCTGGATGGACCATAGATCGGATTGTTTCATCGCTAAGAACTGCAATTCACCCACAGGATCTGTTCTTGGTTTGTTTGGCATCTCAGTCCCTAGGAGAGCTTACGGAGAGACATAGGATTTCAATGTCTTCTCTTATTCTCCTCTTTACCTTTCTTCAAATACAGGATCTCTCAACCTTGACACTATTGATCAAGATAGGCCAGATCATTTTTTGATGTCAGTGACTGTCCCGTACATTGTATGATGTTTAGCAACATCTACCCAGAACCCTATACAGGGTCACTATGAGTTGTAACTGACTCCATGGCACTTTAACAACAGCAACCCACTCAATTTTAGTTCCACTACCTGCTCCCCATCCTCAAGTGATGACAATCAAAAATGTTTCCAGATATTGCCAAATGTCCCCTAGAAGGAAGAAAGGATCACCCCCTGTTAAGAACCCCCATGAGTATCCCAACAGGAATTAGCTGGCCACCACTAATCTGGTTCTCAAAATTTCCTATGACCCATGTGTACAAAGTCAACATTCTCAACCTTGGTTGCACATTAGCGTCATATGAAATATTTACAAAGAACCCACTGGGCATTAGTATATATTAAAAGCTCCCCAGGAGATTCTAGTTTGTAAACAGTGTAGACACCTTCTGGACTAAGTGTAGGCAGCAATCTTAATACTTATATAAATATTCAAAAAAGTAATGATTTTATTTCATAAAGGAAATGTCCAGAAATTATTTTCAGAGTAAGAAAAAAAAAAAAAAGCCATATGCCTGTAGACTGCAGAACATTTGCCTATTGGAGGCATTTCACTTTTGCCTTTTGTTGGTCAGCTGTCACGAAACAGCTGGAGAACTGCATGTCTCTAGGAATACCCAGCTCCTTAAAGTGGGCTGAGAAGCACCAGTTGAAGAGCAATTTCCCACGGCTCTCAGGCGGTTTGGTCCAATGTTCTTGCCTTTGTAACTCACAGACTTTTGACCAAAGCAACATCAATTGGAGAACTTCACAGGGAAATGCCTGCCCAAGAAGAAATTTCCTAAATGGAATGTTTGGGTTTGTCAAGGAAGAAAGATTTAGACATGGTAAGAACAAGGGTTGTTGTTGTTGTTAAGTGCCGTCGAGTTGGTTCTGACCCATAGCGACCCCCTTTCCCCTTATTACTGATTTAGTAAAAGCAGAAATAAAACCTGATGATGAGGACTCCTGGTGTGGCACTGTAGGATTAGCACTGGACTGCAAACCATAAGGTCAGCAGTTCAAACCCACCAAGTTGCTCTTTCTATGTCTAGAAGGTATAAATGTTCCAACAGCTATGAATTGTATAAATGTTCCAACAACTATGAATCCCACTTTTTGTGGCCAGCAAGAAGGGCTGACAGACTCTTAGCCAGTCACAGATCTTCTGAAAGGGATGCACTGACCAAGGTTCACCCTTCCACGTAATCTTGGACAACTCACTCAGCTTCCCTGAGATTCTGCTTTCTCATTTGAAAAGTTAGGCAGCATGATATTTACCTCAAGAAGTCACCTTGAGGATTAAATTAGATAATACATGTGTGTGAAAGTGCTTTGTGAATTGTAAAACTCATTAAGATAATATTATCTTTCCAGGGACTTCTGGATATTATCTCTCCAGGGAGTTCTGATGTGGCACTGTGGGTTAATGCACCAGATTGTGAGGTCAGTTTGAGCTGCAAGGTCGGCAGTTCAAACCCACCAGCCACTCCTCAGAAACCCTATACAGGGTCACTATGAGTCAGAACCAACTTGATGCTACTTCACAACAATCACAATAACAGGGACTTCTATCCTGAGGATTCAGTTAGATCAGGATGCCATAGTGTTTATTTTTGTGTCTAGAGCCTGGATGAGTGTAGTCACTGACTTAACTTAACAATGACTATCCTCACGTGGGCAAATAGGAAAATGCATTTGAGCTAAAAAGACAATGTGATACATTCTTCATGACCTAAGTTATGATTCTGTTTTAGGCTATTCTATATTAAGGACTGGAAAATTAATTTAGCGTCATCTAAAATTCAAGAGAATAAGAGATTGATCTGACAAATAGTGTCCTTTAAAAAACTCTCTTTGGAGTCGCCAGTTTATAAGGTCTCCTGAGATTTCTGAGTGCCATGATGTGCTTCTCCTGGGTTTTCTATTGCTGCTGCTTCCTGCATCCCTATGTTTGAGAAAATCCGTGTTTCCATAAATACAGTGGCACAACGTAAGTAGGGAGTTAATCCATTAGCTTCCTAATTCATGGATGTGTTACCTGAAACCATCGTTTATCTTTCAATTTAGATTTTAGTTGGTACTCAGAATGTAACCTTAGTGAACATTGAAAACAGGCTTTTGGTGGCACTATTTCATACAGGTAATAGAACTCAGACCATCCAGTGAAGTCCATGGTCAAGTTTCCAAGCTACTATCAGTGCTAATCCATAATAAGGATCCCTATCAAAGGGAAGAGAGAGAAAAGGATGGGAAGGCAGGCTGTGCCTGTGGACAATCAGAGCTGTTCTGAGGTCAGTGATGTCAAACTTCACTCTGATGCCTTTCCAATGAGGTGTCCCACACAATTAGCAGAAAACAATGGGAAGATTCCAACAATGGGAAGACTCATGAAAACACAGACCCTTAAATGCCATCCTTCCGGAAGAGATTTCCAGTTCAATCGGTTGCAAATCAAGAAGTGAGCCGGCTACTACATTATAACACTAAGTTCATATTTCTCTGGTTTGTCCTCTGATGATTCTGTCTGGAAACCTGCATCCGGGTCTGGGTGATGGATTTCAATGATAAGAACATAGATGAGTCCTCCAATGACCGCACCAACCATAGGGCCCACCACAGGAATCCACCAGAAGTTATTTCCAGCTCTGAAATCAAACAAGAAATTATGAATATATCACTCACCTTCCCCCTGGTGTTATTGTCACTGCCAGGTAGCTTTTCTCAGGCTCACAGCTCCTTTTCAGTCAACAAGAATTAAGTAAAAGGGCATTCTGGAACTTGGCAGCCACCATCTGAGATTTCCCAGTATCGTCCTGGACTCAGATGATCTTCCCCATTGCCTTAATAGGGCTGCTGAGACAGTAAGTCCCACTTCTCTTCCTTTTAGAAAATTAGTTTGTGTTGTTGTTATGTGCCGCGGAGTCGGTTCCAACTCATAGTGACCCTGCACAGGGTTTCCGAGGCTGTAATCTTTACGGGAGCAGAAAGCCTTATCTTTCTCCTGCGGAACAGCTGGTAGTTTTGAACTGCTGACCATGAGATTACCAGCCCGATTACCACTTCGCTACCACAGCTCCTTTTTAGAAACTAGGGCCCCTGAAATCATGGTCACGACTTAGGAAAAGTTCAGGTCAGTGAATCAGGAATCACCTGTCCCTCATCTGGAGTCCTGGTGTGGAATTGTAAGATAAGCACTGGATTGTTAACCACAAGGTTGGCCATTCAAACCCACCTGTTGCTCCTCGGAAACCCTATACAGGGTCGCTGTGAGTCAGAGATGACTTGACAGCACTTAACAAGAACAACAGCCTGAGATAACACTGCCTGGGAATTGTGAATGAAAAGGAGAGACATGGGATGTGGAAAGATTCCTGGGATCATAAGTGTAAGAGGAATATCACACAAAAAAAGAAAAATGGAAATGTTTGTGACAAGAATGAATAGATTGGGAGGGGGTGGGGGAAATGTATATGTGAGCTACCCAAAAAATCAGTGCTCACTTTTGAGTCACAACTCAAAGTTATCCTCAGTCTTTTATGTCCTGGTTCACTCTCTTCCAGAAAGAGGTGGGGTTCTAGAGAAAACACAATGTCTTACTGGATTGTCCCCATAGTTTGTTTTGTTTTAGGGGAGGGGAAATACATTTAAATATTTCAGTATGAAAAACCCTGAATGCTCAGGAACAAGCAAAGCTATACAGTGTAATGTTTAATGACATTTATATTTGAGTTCACTCTATTTTTAAAATGCAGAGAACGATAAACACGAATATCAGGAGAATGCTGAGCATGGGGAGTAAAGGAGTGCACTGGTAGATGTGAGGAGCTGACCGTGTCCTGGCTGGGGGAAGGATTCTTAGCCATTCTTTTTATCATTGTGCTTTATAATTATATATATGTTCCATGTTACCCATTTTTTCAATCAAATTTTGATTGTTTGGTAAGAAAGGATACCAAGTGACCCTGCCCTAGAATTCCTGAGACCTAGTTCTAATCGCAGGAGCACCTAGAAGTTTGCTGGGCAAGGCATCTCCCTCTGAGCTCAGTTCCTCCATCTGCCCTGTCCCTCCTCCCTGGATGACCCTAACCAGTTGCTGCCTGATCCAGTTGTGTTAGAGTAGAACTGTGCTCCAAAGGAGTTTCAATGACTGATTTCTTGGAAGCAGATGACCAGACCTACCTTCTGAGGTTCCTCTAGGTGGACTTGAACCTCTAGCCTTCCATTTAGCAGCTGAGCACATTAACAGTTTGCGCCACTTTGAATAACCCCATTGTTGTTGCTAAGTGCCATCAAGTTGGTTCCAACTCATGACAACCCTGTATGGGGTTTCCAAGGAGTGGTGGTGAATTTGAACTGCTGACCTTGCATTTAGCAGTCCAGTGCTTATCCTACGGCACCACACACTCTCATAAGTTTGAGATGGCATAGCACTGTGATTGTGCACCACAACCACCAGATGTCACTCTTACCGCATGGTAAAGCGGAAGGTGCAGCTCCCTTCCCAAAGCTCCCAAATCTAGGACTCATCTTTGAGATAAACAGTGAATGGCTAACACGTCATCATATTTTATGGTGACTCTCTTAGTGTTATTTAACAGATTGAGACCCAAAATGCCTGTGAAGACAGATGTCCTCCTTTCACTGAACCCTCTTCGTTTTACAGAGCTCAAGTCCTTGTGCTGAAGGTTCCAAGTTGTCAGGTGTGGTTACTAGCCTGGGGTCCATCTTATGTGCCCACAGGGTAGTGGGCATTTGCAGGTTATGATTTGACGGATGCCAGGGATATTTGTGTCCATTTTCTTACGTATGATCATTAGAAATTAGTTCTTCTCGGTAAACTAATTCTAAAAATTAATGATGCTCCCGAGATAACTTCATCCCCGAAGTCACTGACAGTTTAAAGTGAATTAGCAGAGAGAAACATCTTGATATTTAAAGGGAAAGAAAGAGTAAGTCAGGCTTTGTTGATCTCCTGGGTTCCCCTTCCCTGGTCATCCTCCACTGCTTGCCACACAGAGACAGTGAGAAGCTGAGGATGAAACTGCCTTGTTTTTACCTGAGACCTTGCTGGAGATCCAAGCTAGGGTATCCGCTGAGGTGCTTGATGCAGAACCCTGAGAACAAGGAGCATTCCAAGAGCACTTTGGGTACCTGCTTCCCCTGAAGGGTTCTTTGAGACCTTCTGAGTAAGGATTACCAGTGAGCTCAGTCTTCTCAACCTGGTTTCTGCTCCACTCTTCTGTAGAGTGGTTTTCGCTGAAGTGAAGCATGTTATGTTACTATGTCAAACTTCAGGCCCAAATTCTTTGCTTCTCCCAATAGCCTACAGAATGAGGAGCAACAAATCCCAACATTTTATTCTAGGGATCCAGTTCCTCCACGATCTGATAACAGCTGTCCTTTTCCATCTTTTTCACACACTTTGCCAGTTAGACCAGATAAGTTCCTATTTTAACATTTTTGTCTCTGTACACAAGGTTCTCTTTGCCCAAGTTAGGCATATCCAAAGGCTACTGCCATGATTCCTGAAACTAGAGCTATTTGTCTTCTCTCAACTCCTAGAGTTATTAACCAAACCTCTTTAACTGCACTTGGCAAATTCAACTTTGTGTAAGAGTCTATGTTACCCCCTCCCATAAAATCATAAATAAACCAAAGAACAGCAACTGGATCTTTATCACCTTTATCAAGTGACCTTGAACAAAAATAAGGTAGCTGCATGAATGAATCAATGAATACATGAAGGGGAAAGTCCCTAATGATGATGAGGGCCAGGGTTACCAATGCAGGCTAGGGTTTGGCATTAGGTGACCCTGTCTTCTCTGATAGTCATGGATTCTTCTCCCATCTACTTAAGAAATCAAAGAACAGACAGCATCTTTATCAATTTTGGAACCACCATCACTTAGGGCTATGAATGAGTCGCCAAGATGGGCTCAGAGGGGGACCAGAACATCGTGGGTATTCCCAAGGTGATTGGGAAGTAGCTTCCTAAAACAAGACGTTCACAGGTATGATTAAAAGAAGCTCATAGGCTAGTTCTGGTTCTGTGAACACGCAGATCTTTGGGGCAAACGTTTTGATGCTCTATTGGAAGAGTATAAGAAGGCCTACTTAACTGAGGACATTTTATTGAACCTTTACATAGTCTAGTAATTATCATGCCAGTCCAGAGCTTCTCAAGCTTGGTACTATTGACTATGGATAACTTTGTGTTTTAAGGATCTGTCCCAAGCACTCTGGGATGTTTAGCAACCCCTAGTTGTAGCAATAAAACAAAAAAATCTCTAGATATTACCAAATGTACCATGTGGAGCAAAATCATCTGTGATTGGGAACTACTGCTCTAGACAATTAATTGGATAGTCAATTCCTTGAGAATAAGGAATGCTGTTTAATTCTCTTTGAATCCCTCACCTCCTAGGACCTGCCTGGACCATGCACTTAGCATTTGTACATTCCTTTATTTAATAAATTTTTATTAAGTCTTCTCTCTGTGCCAGACCCTGTACTAGGATCTGTGGAGACAGCAATGAACAAGCTGTCACAGGCCCTGTCTCCATGGTGCTTACACTCTGGAAGTTCTGGATGATGCAGAGAACTGAGTCATTTTTTTTCCAAGATGGTGAAGGGCAACTCAAACTCTTACTCAGTTATCACATGTGTCTGCACAGGGCAGTGTTTAGGGCCACAAGGAGCTCTGGTAGCATAGTGGTTACGAACTGGGCTGCAAACCTTAAGGTCAGCAGTTTGAAACTACCAGCTGTTCCGTGGGAGAAAGATGAGGCTTTCTGCTCCCGTAAAGATTTATAGCCTCAGAAACCCTGTACAGGGTCGCTATGGGTCAGAACTGACTCGATGGCACTTAACAACAACAACAACAAGTCTTTTGTTCTCCCTGTAAACATTAAGCTAAAATTTGCTTACATGTGTTTTTTCCTCCTTCTCTTTCTTCACCCCCATTGGAACATATTAACTCTTCTTGATGAACCCAAATGAGTTCCTTTTCTCATAGGGAGTTGTGCTGAGCAGATGGCCTGGACCACTGTGACTTTTAGGGGAGAAGAGTGGGAAGGGAAGAATGGGGGAGTCTGTCCTGGGGGATTGGAACCATCACAGGGCTGTGTCTTCTGTTTGGTCTGAGGTAGAAAGCTGGGGGTCTGCGGTGGCTTCCTGTGCATGAGCTCACTTTCATGCTGCTGGGCCAGGAATCTCTCAGCTCTTGCTTCTTCAGTGATGCTTTTCCCAGCTCCACAGACTCAGTCTCTCCTCCAGCACTTGGACTGAGAGCTCTCAGAGCACTTAGTACACTACTGAGACTAGGTTTCCTTTGATCTCGAGTTTTCCTTGCCAAGTACAGTGACCACAGCATCGATCATTTCCACAAAGCCTCACTGAATGAATGAGTGATTAGACAAACCGTAGGTCACTGTACTAGGAGGAGTCCAGTCTAGTATCTGAAGATATGCATTCCAGTCCCAACCTTGCCATGAAGAGAATGAGTAGATGAGTTATATGACCACAATAGTCCCCTAACACTGTGTAATAACTGAGGGATTATGATTATTACATGGCACCGACCTACTGGTCTGGAGCCAACTATCTATCACTCACTTGTTCTCTCTCTTTCACTCATTTCCTCTCTGTCTGTCCATCTTTGTCTTTGTCTTTCTCTCTCTTACAAATTCACATGCACAGAAAATAAAACACCAGTAAAATTGTTCTACTTGTGACCATAGTATGTACTTAATCACTTTCCATACCCATAAACTCTTCTGGTTCTCCGAGTTAAAGCACAACCCTCCCCAGTAAGGCACAGCAGGCCTCCTTCTCTCCCCTTCCCCTCCTGTGTTACTTACGTGAAGACATCAGACCCCCATCCTGCCAAAGCAGTGAAGAGTCTGGGACTCAGGTCTCGAGCAGGGTTCATGGCACAGCCACTGTTCAGTCCCAAAGAGGAAGAGATGACAATAATCAGGAGGCCAATGACAATAGGCTCTAGGCCTTTGGGGACCCCCAAGTTTCTGGAGTCAAAAATGGCAAAGACAATCATGAGGAGGAACGTGGTGGCCATTACCTGGAGAGGGAGAAAATGTGCAGGGGATTTAGCTTCTTCTCAGTCTAGCTGCCCACCTCAGAGATCACCTCCTCTTGTTAAAAATAAATCTAGTGATAACGTGCGTACGCAGGATGAGGACACTATGCCAGACTGTGTTCTGACCAGAGCAATCAGAGAAGCAGCTGCTAATCACATTCCCGTTTACAGATACATTACTTGTCTACAGTCACACACTTAGACAGCGGCAGTGAGGTTTGGATAGAGAGCCCTGCTCTAGATACTGTTATCAAAACTACCACACTGTACTACTAGCTACTACCCAGCTAAACAGAAAGACAAGGTACAGGCCACAACAATGAGTGAAGGACATGTTCAAAACATGAAGACATCCATCTGTAAGGAGAAAACGGATACAAGTGGAAAGCATGAAAGAAAGGTCGAGTTCAGAAATGAGTAAGCGGGGCAAATTCATAGTAATGAAAGAAATTCAAACAACAGCAAATGGTAAGAAAATGATACCAGTTTTCTCAGGCTTTTCTAGTTGGATTAAACAGGTGCAACACTTTTAAGAAGAAATTTAGCAATATGCTTTTTAAAAGGAAAAGCATAAAAGTACTCAACACTTTGACCTAATTAGATATTTAAGAACTATCCCATGGAAATAATCTATAAGACAGAAAAAGAAAAATCACAAAACAAATATGTTTAATTAAGTACTTACATTGTTGTTGTTTTAGGTGCCAACAAGTTGATTCCAACTCATAGTGACCTTGTATAGGGATTCTGAGGCTGTAAATCTTTATAGGAGCAGAAAGTCTCATATTTCTCCCAACAACCCACCTTGTGGTAAACAGTTCAGTGTTTACCTTACAGCGTCACCAGTGTGCCTCAAGCCTTTATTCATAGTACTGAAAAACTGGAAGCCTAAATATTTATTAGTAGGAAGAGGGCTGGCTATATTATGGGGTGTCCTTTTATTGTCTACCGAATAACCATTACAAGGTCTTGGTGTGATGCTGTAGGATAAGCATTGGACCGCTAACCACAAGGTCTGCAGTTCAAGCCCACCAGCCATCCCTTGGAAAGCAATACAGGATCACTTTGAGTCAGAACCAACTTGACAGCACTTAACAATAACACACACAACAATACAGTCATTGTAAGCAATAAATACAAAAGCTATGTTGTGACATTAAAACACTGATATTAAATGGAAAAATATATAAAACTGTACGTGCATTATGTTTTACATGTAAAAAGGTGCATAAAAATTGTATGAGAACATAGAAACAATTCTAACAGGTATTCTGAAGTGGTGGTGGTTATGTGCCGTGGAGTAGGTTCCAACTCATAGTGACCCTGCACAGAGTTTCCGAGCTGTAAATCTTTACGGGAGCAGAAAGCCTCATCTTTCTCCCACAGAACAGCTGGTAGTTTCGAACTGCTGACCTTGAGGTTCGCAGCCCAATTCATAACCACTACGCTACCAGAGATCCTTATTCTGAAGTAGAGAATTATAAATATTCTTTTTCTGTTCTCAATTTTAGATACGTTCCAAGCTATTATTCATTCTACCTTAATAGCTATGTAGTTAAACACTTATTAAGTGCCGATTACTTCATATGCTTTAGCTCATTAAAACTTTCAAATAACACAGGAGGTGGTGGTTGTTATTAGGTGCCACAGAGTCTGTTTCAACTCATAGCAACTCCATGTGACAGAGTAGAATTGCCCCGAGGATTTCCCAGGCTGTCATGTTTACAGGTGTGGTACTGCAAGATCAGCACAGGTTGGTAGTTCAAACCCACCAGCTGCTTTCTTGAAAACCCTATACAGGGTTACGAGTCAGAACTGACTTGATAGCACTAACATCAACAAAAACAACATATCTTTATAAGGAGGAGGCCTGGTGGCATGCGGGGTTACATGTTGGGCTGCAAACCTCAAGATCAACAGTTCAAATTCAGCTGTTTGGTGAGAGAGAGATGAGGCTTTCTGCTTCCATAAAGACTGACATCCTTGGAAACCCCATACAGAGTCACTGTGAGTCGGATCCAACTCCACGGCACACCACCACCATCACCACTTTATAGGAGCAGGTAAGTCTTTCTCCTGCAGAAACACTGGGTGGGTTTGAATCACCAACTCTTTGAGGAGCTGCAGAATTCAGTCATTGTATCCCTAGGGCTCCCTATGAGGCAAATCTTACCATTTCCCCCAGTTTACAGACAGGAAACTTGAGTAGAGAGGGTAAGAAATGTGCCCAAAGGCACACAGCTTGTAAACAGAAGAATCTGGATGCAAACCAGACAACTGATTGCAGTGGATTTTAGCATTTGAGCTCTTCACCATTTCTTCTACTTCCCCAAATAATTGCATTACAAAATTGCATTCAAAGAGATAAGTTCTCTCCCAAGAATGCCTTTCTTCAAGTCTTTCCCAACACTCCCAGGAAGAGCAGAAACTCTACTTCTGGGCCTAGGTTGCTGTGTGATCTTCCTTCTGTCACTGCCCTGTCATCCTGTAAGAGAATGATCTGTTGAACTTGTCATATGGAGCACCAGACTCTGAATTTCTTGAAGAGGAACCATGGAGCTATAGCTGGCCTAATGCATGTTCAGTCAGGACTTATTAGTTGAATGAATGTTTATTACTTTCAATTATTATTAGTTGAATGAATGTTTATTACTAAATTATTGGGATAATTTAGTAATCTTAAAGTAAAGTAACCCAGAAATGTATTCATGGATAGCCAAGATTTCTGTTGGGTGTCATCTGACTAAAAATTGGCATTTTTATGACCTACCCCTAAAGTCCAAGGAATGCATAAAGCCTTCAGAGATTGCTAATGGTCAGAGTGCCAAGGTTTTCTGATCTTTGTTTTCTCTACATTGTTGTTGTTAAGTTCTGCTAATTGGTTCTGACTCATGGAGACCTTGTATAGGGTTTCTGAGGAGCACTTGATGGGTTTGAACCGCCAACCCTGTGATTAACAGCTCAATGCTTATACTACTGCACTCCACCAGGACTCTACTTTAGCTATATATAAATAACTGGGTTGAAAAACATGGTCCTAGAGAAATTGGTAAATTATTCTGTAAAAAAGGGCACATTGAAATCAGGATACAGTGAAATAGGAGCTGATGTGGGGATAAATGCTAGCCAAGAAATGGCTAATTCTCAGTGAGCTTGAACTTCCACTGACCAGAAGACCAAGTAGTCTCCTTGTGACCAAGATATTTGAGACAACGTCTTGAGGAAGGGCACTGGGGAAATAAGTAGAAATTTACAAAATACCATTAGTAGAACAAAGCTATGCGGAGGCAGGGAGGGCGGACCAAACTGCAATTTGCTGACTGCTTTCAAATTTTTCTGAGTAACTTGTTCAAGGTCAAACAGATGGTAAGAGCAAGGGCTGAAACCAGATCTCAAATGCTCTTCTCCCCAACTCACTAGAGAATTCCAGGCGGGTGGGATGGTGCCTTTCTTCCTTCCTTTGGACTGCTGGCTGTTGGCACTCCTTGTGGCAGGGATGCCTTCTGGGGCCGGATGGATAACTCTCAAGAGGGGAAAGGGCTTCAAGAAGGAAGAGAGCACTATTCTGGGACTGAATGGAGAGAGGGCTGTAAGGAGGGAAAGTATACAGGGGCTAGAGGCTTCACTCTGTCCTCACATTCTCAGATCAACCTGAGAGTATCGGGAGGTGGCTGTGGATCCAAATTACAAAGAACAAAAATACAGTCCTTCTCTGTGCATGCCAAGGTTTAAGAGAGATAGTCAACATTGATATTCCTTTTTAAATCCAGCGGAAATTATCTGAATCCATATGAGGAATCTTCCAAGGGCCGTCAACAGTGTCTACTTCAAGCCCATCTTCATTTTAGGATAAATCTGTCCTGAACTGAATGGAAAATTGGATTGGAGAGAAGTCCTGTCATCCTTACCTCTCCCCAAAGTCAATTCTGAGACCCTCCTGCTGCCCTTATTGACTCAGCAATAAACTTGGAGTGAGTCGCTGTTTGCTCTTGGATGTAGAGCTAAGGCTGCAACAGCTCCCACCCTTCCTGCTCTTCCGGACCTTCTTAAGAACTTTTTAAAGTGTTGAAGTGCAAAGATGTCAACTTGAGGACTAAGGTGTGCCTGACCCAAGCCATGGTATTTTCAATAACCTCATATGCATGCAAAAGCTGGACAGTGAATAAGGAAGACAGTAAAATAATTGATGCTTTTGAGTTATGGTGTTGGAGAAGAATGTTGAAAGTGCCATGGGCTGCCAAAAGAACCAATAGATCCGTTTAGGAAGAAGTGCAGCCAGAGTTCTCCTTGGAGGCCAAAATGGCCAAACTTCATCTCTCATACTTCAGACATATTGTCAGGAGGGACCAGTCACTGGAGAAGCATATCACGTTTGGTTTAAAAAAAAAAAAAGAAGAAGAAGGCCCCCAATGAGATGGAGTCCAGCATGGATGGACTCAAGCGTGGCAACAGTAGTGAAGCTGGCCCAGGATTGGGCAGTGTTTCATTCTGCTGTGCATAAGGTCACTATGAGTCGGTACCGACTCGATGGCACCTAACAACAACAACAGCATTGCTCTTGAACAATATCATTAATATTATATTATTGAACAATATAATTAATATCATATGTTGAATTATCTTTTGCTAAAGATAACAACCTGTAATATGCAGATCACACAATTTTACTTGCTAAAAGTGGAGAGGACATAAAGCACTTACTAATGAAGATCAAAGACTACATTCTCCACTATGGATTACACCTCAGGATAAAGAAAACAAAATCCTCACGACTGAACTAATAAGCAACATAATGATAAACAGAAAAAGCATTAAAGTTGTCAAGGATTTGATTTTACTTGGATCCACAATCAATGCCCATGGCAGCAACAGTCAAGAAATCAAACATTAGGCAAATCTGCTTTCAAAGATCTCTTTTAAAGTGTTAAGAAGCAAAGATGTAACTTTGAAGATGAAGGTTCATCTGACCCAAGTCATGGTATCCTCAGTCACCTCACATGCATGCTAAATCTGGACAATGAATAAGGAATACCAAAGAAGAAATGATGCCTTTGAATTATGGTGTTTTCAAAGAATGTTAAATATACCATCGACTGCCAGAAGAACAAACATTTGTGTTGGAAGAAGTACAACCAGAATGCTCCTTAGAAGCCAGGATGTCAAGACTTTGTCTCTCATACTTTGGACATGTTATTAGGTGGTCAGTTCCTGGAGAAGGACATGATGCTTGGTAAAGTAGAGCACCAGCACAAAGAGGAAGACCTTCAATGAGATGGACTGACACAGTGGCTGGAACAATGGGCTCAAACACGACAATCACTGTGAGGATGGTGCAGGACTGGGCAGTGTTTTGTAGGGTTGCTATGAGTCCGAACTGACTCGATGACACCTAACAACAACAACAGCATAGACAATAAGACTACTCTTCTTTCCACTTGCTAGCCTTTCAAGTTTTTGAAAGCTACTATCATGTTCTATTGCACCCACCTCCCCATCTGCACTGTATCTCTGTTCTCCACTTGTTACACCTGTGACATCATTGCAAGCCTTTTTACCTTTTTGGGTTTTCTCTTCCAGAACTATGACCTCTTGAATGTGACTTTTTGAAATGTGTCTATTACTCCCAGTGTTGAGTAAGATCCATAAATTTTATTTGAATATTTTGCTTTTCTTATTGCAGCTTGTGATAACATTTCTTTCTCTGGCCATTTGTTGTTGTTGTT
>NW_006408522.1:13329509-13337922 GCF_000296735.1 Chrysochloris asiatica
CACTTTCAGTATTCTCCTCCAACACCACAATCTCTCTAGTGGCATTGGTCATAACTGGCTAATTGAAAGGCCCACTTACACACATGCCTACTTTAATCTGCCCTAGTGTAGATTACAAGAGGAACTTTGAGTGGTTGGAGAAGTTGTCTTTCCTTCCTTTCACCACCTTTATCAAGCTAACCAGCATCCCCTGGAACATAATAACAGAGGAAGAGTCTGTTGGGTTGACAATGTTGATCCTGTCATAAACTGACTAAAATAATTGTACTAATGGTCACATAACAGATACTTGGAGATACCTTCAATGACTTTGAGAGTTTGGATAAACCCAAGTACATGGGGAGACAGAGATGCTATACTCCAGGCTCAACTACCACATTTGTTCAGTTCTTAATTGGAATCAAAATGTCTCTTCTATTGAGATTTCCACATTTAGAATTGCTATACAAAAGAGACAACTTATTAACAGTGAAGCAAACCTCTACAGTGATCAAAATGCCCAGCTCTTTTCTGGACATTGATTGATGTGAAAAAGTGTACATATTAAAGAGAAAGCAGAAACCAATATCAGTAATGTAAACTTCTGTGAAGATAAAAATTTGTCAAGAGACTTTGGGTTATGCCCAGTGACCTCTGACTTTGGAACCCAGCTTTGCTTCATGACAGGAAGGAGTACAATGGTCCTATGCATCTCCCGTATTCAACCAATGTCTTATCACCAGAGTTAGGTCTGTATAAAATGGATACTTACCTGGTCTGCAAATGCATTTGCCAGGGACAGATATGGAGCAGGGTATGTTGCAAAAATGTGTGCTGTTGCATTTTCTCCAACGATGAGCAATTTTCCATCAGCAAAAGACATAAGTCCATCTATGGAAGACAAAGCATTAGTGTTCTCTGGGTTGGGTGAAGGGAGTCCTATGTGATAAAAGACTGCAGCCAAATGCTCAGGTGCAATATGGCACATCAGTATTGTTTGCTTTTCTCAACTTGTCGTCACACAGTAGGATGGTTGTAGAGCTTCCTCGGGGATCCAAGCCTGGAACTGAGGATGGTCAGTCAAAGGCAGACAACCTTGGCTGCTCTTGATGCTCCAACTCCAAACTCGAACCACATTCAGAGCCAGTGGGTCCTGGGAACTAATCTTCCTTGAGATTGACTTAAAGCCAAAATTCATAATTATCAGAGTGGTCTCATCAACCACTAGTGTCACTTCAGAATTTGAAGATGCATTGGAATTGTAGGATCCTGGTATGATACTGTAAGATAAGCACTGGACTGCTAACCACAAACTTGATGGTTCAAATCCAACCAGCCACTCCTTGAAAACCCTATTCAGGGTCGCTGTAAGTTGAAACCTACTCAACGGCACTTAACAACAACAACAAATGGCCCACAAGGCCACTCTTGCCATTGCTGCTGGCACTCCGGTTTCTGACCTGGCCTTAAATTCCTCTTTAGTTCTCTTAGATTTTAGTTCTTAGAGAGACACTGTGTTCAAGGAGGCTCCTTCCCACAACCGAGTTCTATAAGTTAACAAATTATAGTTGCTAAGGCTTAAGTTTGAGAGTCCAAACATATTGAGACTCAGCTTGGGTCAGTTGGAGGGTCTGCATTAATAGTTGATTTCATGGGACAGAAGGTTTCTTTAATGTGGTGTTGGTGGTGGTTGTGTGCCACTGAGTCAGTTCCAACTCACAACGACCCTGTACAGGGTTTCAGAGGCTGTAAATCTTTACTAGAGCAGAAAGCCTCACTTTTTTCCCAAGGAGTGATTGATAGATTTGAACTGCTGACCTTGCAGTTAGTAGTCCAGCTCGAAACCCACTGCACTACCAGGGTTCCTTTTCTTTAGTATGGGAAGCCTGATAGTCATCTAGTTCAATGCCCTCATTTTCGAGAGAGGGAAACTGATACCAAAATGGTAAGACGACTTATTTAAATCATTCGGCTATTACCGACACAACTGGAACTAAAGTCTAGATGTTCAATTGCCACAGCAGTGTTGATACCCCAGAACTGAAGCCCGACTGCACCATAGAAAAAGAATGAGGGGCCCCACACTTTTCACTGTTGTGTCACTTGCTTCAGAGAATTTACCAGAGTCCTTCTGTAAAAACTTGCTCACCCTTTCCTTTGTCACCAGTCACAACTCCTCTCCCAGACAAATCAGAGAGAGCAGTGGACAGGTCATTGGCCTATGGCTTATTTTGTGCATGTTCATATTTTAGTTCTAAACATAGACTTCCCAAAAATTCATCCTACATTTAAGATGTGGCCATTTTCATTAAGAGGCCTCATGAATTTGGGGAGATGTCCAAGAACACCCAAACTTGCAGATAGTACCCATCTGACTTAGCCTCCTGGCTTGCTAATCAGAACTCAACTAGAGGAAGATAAAAAAGAAAACAATTTTTGATAAAGGAAACAAGTGTGAATTGTTACAATTTGATTAACTTGACCTATACTCATGGAAGTAGTAGCTCTAAATACCAACAGAGAGGGAAGGAGTCTTCACATCAAGTATCAATGCTATCCCCCCTCTACATCCAGGGTAGATAGAGTCGGGCAATTAGACATTGGCTACCAAAATGATGGGGCAATAAAGGTATGAAGTGACTGGCTTACAAGATTTCAAGAGGGAGTTTAGTTTAAGAGTGTGTGGAGCAAGAGAGAGTCCCCACTGAATAGTTTTCATCTTGTCTAGATGGGTCTGGTTAAAAGAGAGGGGGATACAATTCTTATGATTCAATAGTGAATAATTATTATCATGACTAATTGCGACTCTCACAATTGTAAAGGTAGAAGTTTTATAACAAAAAAAAAAATGGGGGAATATTTAATCTTACAGTCCAGAAAAAGAGGACCCTAGGACCATCAAGGGTGGCAAGTACAAACGAAATGCAGGACCTTATCCAAAGAAGCAGTAACACCAGAGATGGAGGTAGAGATGAGGACATGGAGAGAGGGAGCTGCTGAAGACTCTAGATTCATGGAAGGAGAGGAACTGATTGCTGGTGGCCAGGAGGCTGACTTGAAGAACATGCCCTTTGGTGGTATAAATTATTATATATGCTTGAGTGTTTAAACTTTCACTCAATTCCCAATAAAAACTTAAAAAAAAAAAAAGGGGGGGGTAGGTCTCATGAATTCACCCTAAGGATAATATTGTCTCCGTTATCTTAGAACTTCCTGTCAACTGTAGAAAGCTTCCTGTTCTTGCCTTTATCTCACTTCTGTCTGCCAAGTAATTCTGACTTTCAGTTTATACCCATCTCTTCCTGTCCTTTAGATTCAGGCCCTACTTACCATAGTAAATGCCAAAGAGGGTTGCAGCCCCCACGAAGGCGCCTAAGAACTGGGCTCCCATATAAAAAGGCAATTTGTACCATTTCATCCGTCCAAAAAGACACATTGCGAAAGAGACAGCTGGATTAATGTGGCCACCTGCAAGGAAGCAAACATGATTGGAGTTAGTACAGGAAGTAGAAAAATTCTGAAGAAAATCTTATCTATAGACATCAGGCAGAAGTCAGTCTTCTGGGAGAGATGGTCTATGAGGAGAGTCTTGTGAGGGAGGGAGGACTGATATTCCCCGTGGCATCATTAGACATCTGCAGCTTTCTGAAAAGAGGATCCAGGGTAGAAAGATACTTGCTTTGGCCAAGTGTCCCACAGGTTGAGTCTTGCTTAGAGCAACCATTATTGGAGAACAAGGGGAGCATAAGAAAATACCTCTTATCAAAAATACCTTTACTCAGCTGACTCCACCAATGGGAGATTGCTTTGTTTAACAAACACTTCTTTCAAAATAAAAAGTTTTGTAGGAACCTTAGCAAGCCATGTGGTTCACACTAACCTTGCAGTCCAGCACATTAACCAAAGTGCCACACCACGACTCCCTTAGCTATATTGTTGTTGTTGTGAAGTGCCGCGGAGTTGGTTCTGACCCATAGCAACCCTGTATAGGGTTTCCAAGAAGCAGCTGGTGAGCTTGAACCACCAACCTTGCAGTTTGAATGGCTTTGTAGTCTGGCACATTAACCCACAGAGCCACACCAGGACTCCTTAGCTACGTTAGCTACATTAGTACTACTGAAATACAAATAGCACAACTGGGTGGCTGTAAAGAATGGAGATTTATTTTTTCACTGTTTTGGTGGTTAAAAGTCCAAGTCAGGGTCTTGGCCATGTTGATTCCTTCCTTGTTCGTAGTCCCAGGCACTCCTTAGTTCCTTGGCATGTCGTGGCTTGAAAACACTTCTCACACAGCATCTGTCTTCCCCTGTGTGTGTATCTATTCTGGACTTTTTATAGCTCAGAAATGATTAGGTTTAGGACCTACCCTATACTGGTATGGCTTCATAAACATAACAAATAAAACCCTATTTTCAAACAGGATCACATCCACAGACAAGGTCTAGGAATTCAGCAGAAACTGAGTTCAATCAATAACAGTAGGCTTAGCATTTTCGCCCCTATGACAGTGAGCATGCTGAGGCTGGACCTCATATGATACCAAGTCCTTAGGTGTTTGATATGGGAATGTTGAAGAACTAAGTGACTAGAGGCCTGTAGTCAAACTGCCCAGACCACAGAGATCTATGGAGAAGGACAGTTGTCTGGTGTCAGAAAGAGTGGGTCCGGAAAGGTGCAAAGTAGTGAGGGGTGGCAGAGGGGCTCAGCAATGAGGCAGTGCAGTGACACCCTGATGTCTCTGGTGAAGGTGTCAACTGGCTACTAGAAAAAATTCCCTGCAGAAGCGAGATGTCACTCCTGGGTTATCACAAACACAAAGCATTACAGTGGAAATCACATAGGTATTCTAGCCAGAGAGTTCTGTAGTCCCATCCTGTCTCTGCCAAGATTATTCATGTGAAAAGCCTGGGGGTGCAGCTGGTGCCCCTGAGACCTTGGATGAAAAATCTTGTGGGAACAGGATGCACTCTTGCAAAACTTGATCTAGACAAGACCCTTCTCTACTCTTCATTCATAGACAAGTTTGTGGTTGAGATAACCTTCAAATATTATTTATAATTAAGCAAGAAGAGGTTTTTTTGTATGTTTGTTTGCTTTTTTTTGCCTTTTCAAAGGATTTATTTTACTTGTATAATGTTATATCAACAACACTTGTAATCTAGGTACAAGTTGACGACATTAACACTTGGGGTGGAACACAGTAGAATTCAGGTGTTCTGAGTTCTGGATGGCTGGATTTGATTACCAGACTACTGGCACATTTTTAAAGAGCATGGTGTGATAACATCCTTACAGTAAGGTAATGTATTATGTTTGAAAACCAAATGCCAGCTGACCTCACCAGTCTGTGACCACAAAATAAGATCACATTTCTACTTATGAACAATACGCACCAGTTATTTTTGGAATCTTTAAAGAGGGCTTCACATGTGCCAATAAATGTTAGCTGCAGCTACTATGAGATAGGAGTTCTCATGTGGAGCTATTAGATTAGCAAGCACTGGCCTGCTGGGTCAAACCCAGCAGTCATTCCTTGGAAACCTTATACGGTGTCACTAAGAGTTGGAACCAACTCAATGGCACTTAACAACAACAGTCATGATATAGCCCTCTTCCACACACAAATCTTTCTCTTCTTTCCCAGTGACTGTTGAGGTGGATACTGGTGGGTATCACCATTAGGCCCATGATATTGCCCCCACGTGTTCCCAAAGCCATCAATCCCTCATAGGATAGTGCTACATTCTAAAAGGGGGAGAAGGGCTCCCTTTCCAACCCAATGTCACATTTTACTATTTGGAGTCCTACTGTCTCTTATAAACAATTCAGTCGGCTTGTGTCCCTAACCCCAAATATATCCTCCAGTGAAAATGGTACCATCCGTCAGTCTGGCCTCTGCCCCTCTAATCATAGGGGCTTAAACGGAATTCAGAGCCCTGCAGGGAAGACCCCATGCCCTCCTCTTCTGGGCTGCTCTCTTTCCTGCTAGTCCCTGCCCTCTGACCTGCTAGCATGACTACAGAAATCCCTAGGTTATGTCAGAGGATGTAAACAGATGGTCAGTGATGGTGATAAAGGGTATGAAGTAATTGGTGTGGTCTAAGGGAACATTTAGCAATATTTCATTCAGGGTGTTGTACCGGAGAAACACTGCCAAACCACTTCCCCACCTGAAAGCACGCCTGGTTTGTGGTGGTCACACTGGAGCAAATGCAGTGGGGGCCTACGTGAGAAGCAAGTGAGGATCCTGCACATTGTTGTTGTTGTCATCGAGTCAGTTCTGACTCATAGTGACCCTGTATAGGGTTTCCAAGGAGCAGCTGCTGGGTTTAAACCTCAGACAGTGCTGTTAGCAGTCCAGTGCTTATCCTACAGTGCCACAGCAGAAAATTGTTATAAACCAGTAGTGTATTCTATGTCTGGTCTGAAGTCTACACGCTAAACCTTGGCCCATTCAGGGCGCATCCATTGCACACACATTCTTGGGCCTCACTACTAGTTTGCCTTTCAGATGGAGGGACAGTGCTGAGATCACAAGCTGAGTGACCGTGTAAGTGGAAGCGCCACTCTTGCAAACAAGTCATGTATGTTTACAGGGTCCAGTGTCATCGAACACGCCCTAGAATACGAGTCCAGCACCACCGGTGCTCTGTTGGAGGAGGCTCCCAGGAAGTCTAGGCTACCATTCTTCGGCACCCTGCTGGCAGCATTTCTCACCAGGCTGAGCAATTAGCTGCACAATCTTCTCTTGGTGTAGTTCTTCCCAAAGCCTCTTCCTGTCATGTCCTCCCTTCATGGATCATGTCTGTGTTGTGTAATAGTGGGGCCAGGAACCGTGCTGTCTTTATGACCTGGGTTAAAGCTTTGCACTGCATCTTTCCCAGATGGGGGACTTCTCCCAATGTACTTAATCCTCCACCTGCTCTGTTTTACTCTGGAAAATGGAGCTAACCATACCCACCTCAGAGTGCTGTCGCTGGCAAAGGAGAACGGAAATCAAGTGTGAGTACCTAGTACAATGTCCAGCATAAAATGTTGCTCAGGAAGTTTTGAGACTATGGGTGGTGGAAATGGTTAATGCACTCAGCTGCTAACAGAGAGGTTAGAGGTTTGAGTCCACCCAGAGAGGTACCAAGAAAGAAAGGTCTGGAGAGCTACTTCTGGAAACTCAGGCATCGGAAGTCCTGTGTAGCATGGTTCTGTGTATTCATCAGAAGTGCTGTGTAGCACGGTTCTACCCTGATGCACATGGAAGCCCCATCATGGAGTCAGAATCAGCTGGATGGCAACTGGAGTAGTTCTTCCCTGATCTCCAACAGGCTACTGAGAGATTCAAAGTACCTTTGGTAACTGAGCATTTCCACACTCTTTTTCCTCAGTTCCCAGATTGCATTAAATATCATCATTCCATTTGACTTTTCAGCCCATCATCTCTCAGGGCAGAATTAAACCAAGACCATCTGTAAGAGAGCTGCACTTCCATGAAAGGCTCGGTCACTTTCCAAGAGCTCTAGCTTGTCTTTGATTGATGTGGATAAAGGTCCAGGGACTTGTTTCTGTGGAGTGACCGTCACAGTGCTATTCATGGGGTATTTGAGAGTTTGCTTCCAAATATGGAGCAGAATAAGTTAAATATTGTATTGAATGATGAAGACTATGATGCACTGGATAGCCTTAGGAACAAGTTAGTGATAAATTCTCAATACCCATCTCTTTGTTGTTGTTGTTGTTAGGTGCCATCAAGTCAGTACTGACTCATAGAGACCCTATGCACAACAGGACAAAACACTGCCCAATCCTGGGCCAGCATCACTATTGTTGCCACGCTTGAGCCCATTGATGCTGCCACTTTGCCAATCCATCTCGCTGGAGGTCTTCCTGGTTTTCTCTGACCCTCCACCTTACCAAACATGATATCCTTCTCCAGTGACTGGTCCCTCCTGACAGTATGTCCAAAGTATGAGAGACGAAGTCTGGTCATCCTGGCTTCCAAGGAGCACTCTGGCTGTACCTCTTCCAACACAGGTCTATCTACTTCTTGCTAAATGTTGGACAAGTCACTTACTATTTGTTAACCATTTAAATTTTTATCATCTATAAAAAGGGATCAAATACATATTCTTGTAGTATTGTTGAGATCTTGATAGACTGAGGTCTGTTAAGCACTTAGTACCTTCTTTGTAAATGTGTTTCTTGTTGTTGTTAACTGCCATAGAGTCAATTCCAGCGCACAGTGACCTTGTATGGGGTTTCTGAGCAGCAGCTGGTGAGTTTGAACTACTGTTCCCACAGCACTATAACAGGACCCCTGTAAATGTGTTGTTGTTGTTGTTGTTAAGTGCCGTCAAGTCGGTTCCGACTCATAGCGACCCTGTACAGGGTTTCCGAGGGTGTAAATCTTTACGGGAGTAGAAAGCCTCATCTTTCTCCCGCG
>NW_006408522.1:13342049-13343089 GCF_000296735.1 Chrysochloris asiatica
ACAGTAGTGAGGTTGGCCCAGGATCGGGCAGTGTTTTGTTCTGCTGTGCATAAGGTCGCTATGAGTTGGTACCGACTTGATGGTACCTAACAACAACAATAAATTTTCAGATATTTACTACCCTATAGAATTACTGAAAGTTTTGAAGTTAAAAGGATGTTCTAATACTCAAAAAAGGGCCTGAGAAATATTTGTCATAGACTCTGGAATAAAGGCTGTATGAAATGTTTGCTATCTTTGGTCATCTCTTTGACAGTAGTGTGAATAGACTGGCAGCTGACATTTACTTGGTGTGTTCTTTGCTAAGATTTCATGCTCGATCGTATTTACTCATATCTAATACTGACCAAGCTTGCCTAATGCTGTTAGCGGGAGGACTGGGTGCGACCAGTGAGATCACGGCAGAACTGTCCTTCCCACTCTGAGGAACCATTTTCACCAGCCATATAGATTACTGTGGCACTTGTGGCATCATTTATATCTGTTCTCAACAAGACCCTAGGTACCAAACACTCCTCCCACTCCAACCACTGCTCTAGTACCTTTTACTGAATGAGAGCCAAAAAATGTAACCAAGGTGACCATACTAAAATGCCCCCGCTACTTCGAAATTCCACCTGACTCCTATGTATGTATGTCAATACACATGTATGTGTATATTTTAAACTTTAAACTAGTATTTTCCTTCAAACAAGTAGTGTTGGTTCAGGGCACATTTGCTAATGTCATGTGGAGTCCTGGTGTGGCACTGTAGGAAAGCACTGGGTTGCTAGCAGCAAGGTCAGCTGTTCAAACACACCAGTCACTTCTTGGAAACCCTGTACAGGATTGCTTTGAGTTGGAACCAACTTGACAGTACTTAACAACAACAACATGTGGGCAGCAACCTGATAACATTGGTTATACATGATGTTATAATTTGTAAGCTGTCTTAGATGATCTAGGAATGCAAATGAAGTTTAAAATATTCATAATGTGCTATTAAATTTTGTCATCAAATGTTCCCAAAGCAGAGATCATAATGAAAACAGCAAGTCTGT
>NW_006408522.1:13343189-13353862 GCF_000296735.1 Chrysochloris asiatica
AGAAAGCCTCATCTTTCTCCCGCGGAACAGCTGGTAGTTTCGAACTGCTGACCTTGCAGTTTGCAGCCCAATTCGTAACCACTACGCTACCAGAGCTCCTTAGTAGTAGGCATAACCATTTCTATGGCTTACCAGAGACACCTCCAGTCACATAAATGGCCATTACAACAGCCATTGCAAATCCAACATTGACAGTGACAATTCCTCCAAAATGCCCTCTACTGAGGATGGCTTGGGCAACAGAGCCACATCCAAGGACCTGGAATGAGAGGAAGACTCAATAAGTGGGCAGGTCAGAGTCAAAGGTAAAAAAAATTACAGCAACAAGAAGATTTTTTTAAAGTCAACTTGTGAGTGTGGGTGGTATTGGACTTCAAACACATCAAATTATAATGACCCAGCTATGCAGATACAAAATGGTGGTCCTGAGACTTAATCAGACTTACAGATATGTATGTTGGGCCTGCAAAATGTCAAATATTATCTATATCTATACATCCATTAATCAGTTCATTTTACACAAAGATGTGGGTATCTGGATTTTTTTTTAAATGAAGCTTTAGTTTTGTGGGGGGTTTTTCAAGATTATTAATGATTCACATGCAGTTGTAAAAATATTACACAGACATCCATAAGGTTTTTCAAATTGGCATTGAGAAGACCTGCCAATTCTAGAAACAATTACCCAGAGTAAAGTCACTGGTGGCTGCTCCCTTTATTTTAAGTTTATGCTCTTTCACTTTAAATACTTCAGTCACTGGTCCCTGTGGGCATTTGAGTTTGCTATCCCTGCTGTAGAGGCTTCCAGTGTAAGCCAGATCAGGCACACAGATTGTCACACACTCAACTAATAGAAAATCATCTCTACGATGCATTAAGAAAGAATGTCTGTTACAAAAGAAACAAAAAATTGGGGGGTATAGAACTGGACATCAGGTCCCCCTTATCCATATTTCTTTTCTCCCTGATGAGACTGTAGCTTCCTAGAGAGCTGAGGCTGCCAAACTCTCTCCACTTCTTGTGTTCCCTTTTGGCACCAAACAGTGTTTTGAACACAGAAAGCACTCTGCAGGCAGTTGTACAACAAAGAAAAAGCATAACCGTGAGTCTTTGACGATCTTTAGTTGCTAGAGGATATTTTGAAATGATTTGGAATAAATGTAAATAAAAATAATATGGTATATCAATGCACTACTATGCAGCCATAAAAGAAGATGAGGAAGACCTATGTACACCCAAATGGAATGACCCTAAAGTGTATTGCTAAGTTCTAAAAAATGAAGAAAAAGAAGATGTAGAACACAATCAAGGGTTGACTTGTGCCATCTAAAAAAATGTGTTTAAATTCGAATCCCTTTACTTGTAAATATGGGCCTGTTTGGAAGGAAGGGTTCTATTTGGTTATGTTAATGTGGTCGTACTTTAGGGTGGGTGGGTCCTAAAGCTAATCACTTCTGAGTTATAAAAAGAGAAGAAGAGCCTCAGAGATATATGCATGGCTTGGGGGTGAGAAACAGATACCAAAGAATGCTAAAGAATGTCTGGGACCACTGACAAGGACAAACCCTCCCTTAAAGCCGATGCCCCAATTTGGACTTCCAGCCTCCCAGACTTTGAAATAGCAAACTTGTGTTCTTTAAAACCTTCTGCTTGTCATGCATTTTGTCGCAGCAACACTAAGTAATTAAGATAAACAACATGTAAAGCATACTGCTGATTATGATAAAAATAAATTCTATCTCTTTATATGCATGGGCACTCTCTATGAATATACAAACAACAGAAAACCTAGGTGAGTAAGCCCTGTGGAGGGTCATTGAATGGTCAGATTAGACATTGGAAAAAAGCTTTATTTTCCCCCTGGTATTTTCCATAGCTTCATATGCATGTGAAAGTTGTACAACGAATAAGAAAGAACAGAGAAGAATGGATGCATCTGAGTTGTGGTGTTGAAGAAGAATATGTAAGGTACCATTCATCTGTCAGTTTGTTGTACTGTGATGGTTTTCATGTTACTGTGATGCTGGAAACGATGCCACCAGTATTTTAAATACCAACAGGATACACCCATGGTAGACAGGTTTCAGCTGAGATTCCAGACTAAGACAGACTAGATAGAAGGGGAGGACTACTTCTGAATATTTAGAAACTGAAAACCTTATGAATATCAATGGCGCACCATCAGCACCAGAATATTGAATATTGAAACATGATGCATAGCACCAGAACATTGTCAGATATAGTACCGGAAGATAAGTCCTTCAGTTTGGAAGACACTAAAAATGTGACTGGGGAAGAGCTGCCTCCTCAAAGTAGAGTAGATCATGATGATTTGAAAGCTTTTGGTACCTCCATTTGCTGATGGGGCACAACTCAAAATGGGGGAGAAGTAGCTGTTGTTGTTGTTGTTAGGTGCCATCGAGTTGATACCAACCCATAGCAACCCTATGCACAACAGAACGAATAGCTGTAAACATATATTAATAATCAGAACATGAAATATACAAAGTCTGAATGTAGGAAAATTGAAAGTTGTCAAAAATGAAATGGAATGTATAAAGATCAATATCCTAGGCATTAGTGAGTTGAAATGGACTGGTATTGGCCATTTAGAATATGAAAATCATATGGTTTCATATGCCCGGAATGACATATTGAAGAGGAATGTCACATTCAACATTAAAAACGATATTTCGAGATCTTGAAGTATAATGCTGTCTATGATAGGATAATATCAAAATGCCTACTAGGAAGACTAGTTAATAGCACTATTATTCAAATTTACCCACCAACCACTAAAGCCAGCAATGGTGAAACTGAAGAATCTACTGATTCCTTCAGTCTGAAATTGATCAAACATGTAACCAAGATATATTGACAATTACTGGTGATTGGAATGCAAAGATTGGAAACAAAGACAGATCAGTAGTTGGAAAATATAGCCTTGGTTATAGAAATGTTGCTAGAGATTACATGATAGAATTTTGGAAGACCAAAGATTTCATCATTGCAAATCCATTCTTAAACAACACAAAAGACGACTATACACATAGAGCTCACCAGATGGCATATGCAGAAGTCAAATTGACTACATTTGTGGTGAGAAACTGTGGGAAAGTTCCATATTCAAAACAAGGCCAGGGCAGACTGTGGAACAGACCATCAACTGCTCATATGCAAACCCAGACTGAAACTGAAGAAAATTAAAACCAATCCATAAGAGCCTAAATTTGACCTTGAACATATCCCATCTGAATTTAGAAATAGTCTCAAGAACAGATTGATGAATTAGACAGTAATGACCAAAGATCAGAAGAGTTGTGAGATGACATCGCGAACATCATATAGGAAGAAAACAAAAAGTCAGTAAAAAGACAAGAAAGAAGGAAAAGATCAAAATAGATGTCAAAAGAGACTCTGAAACTTGGTCTTCAGCACAGAGATGCTAAAGAAAATGGAAGAAACAAGGAAGTAAAAAAGGTGAACAGAAAAATTCAAAGGGCAGCTAGAGAACACACAGTCAAGTATTATAATGAAATACGTAAAAACCGAGTCCTAGTGTGGCACTGTGGATTAATGCGCTAGGTAGCAACGTTGATTTGAACTGTAAGGTCAGTGGTTCAAACTTACCAGTTGCTCCTTGGAAACCCTATACAGGGTCGCTATGAGTTGGAACCAACTTAACAACACTTAACAACAGCAACAACAATGCTAAGACCTGGAGTTAGAAAACCAAAAGGGAAGAACACACAGCATTTCTCAAGCTGAAAAACTGAAGAAAAAAATCAAGTTTCAACTTGAAATGTTGAAAGGTTCTATGGGCAAAATACTGAAAGATACAGAAAGCATCAAAAGAAGATAGAAGACATACACAGAGTCACAGTCACTGTACCAAAAGAAATAGATGATATTCAACCATTTCAAGAGATAGCATATGATCAAGAGCCAATGGTACTGAAGGAAGAAGGCCAAGGTTCATTGAAGGCATTGGCAAAGAACAAGCCTCCAGGAATTGACAGAATATAAATTTAAATCTTTCAACAAACTGACAAAACACTGGAGGCACTCACTCATCTATGCCAAGAAATTTGGAGGACAGCTACCTGGCCAACTGATTGTAAGAGATCCATATTTGTGCCCATTCTAAAGAGAGGTGAAATGAATGTAGAAATCATTAGATTTCCAATTCCAAATTGCAAAAATTACTAATATCACATACAAGTAAAATTTTGCTAAAGATAATTCAAAAACAACTTCAACAGAACATTGATAGGAAACTGCCAGAGGTTCAAGGCAGATTCAGACGAGGATGTGCAATGAGGGATATCTTTGTTGGCATCAGATGGATCTTGGCTGAAAGCAGAGAATACCAGAAGGATGTTTACCTGTGATTGATTGATTATGCAAAGGTTTCAACTGTGTGGATTGTGACAAGCTATGGACAACGTTGTATAGAATGAGTATTCCAGAACATTTCATTGTACTCATGAGGAACTTGTACATAAACCAAGAGGCAGTCATTCCAACAGAGCAAGGGACCGCTGAATGGTTTAAAATCAGGAAAGGTGTGTGCCAGAATTGTATGTTTTCACCCTACATATTCAATTTGTATGTGCTGAGCAAATAATTCAAGACACTGGATTACATGAAGAAGAAAGTGGCATCAGGATTGGAGGAAGACTCTTTAACAATCTTTGATATGCAGATGATACAATCTTGCTTGCTGAAAATGAAGAGGACTTTAAATACTTACTGATGAAGCTCATAGACCACAGCCTTCAGTATGGGTCTAAAGCCTTTACATTGCACCTCATTGTAAAGAAAACAATAATCCTCACCACTGGACCAATAAATAACATCACAATAAATGGAGTAAAGATTGAAATTGTCAAAGACTTCATTTTGCTTGGATCAACACTCATGGAAGCAGCAGTCAAGAAATCAAACAACATATTGCATTAGGCAAATCTGCTGCACAAGAACTCTTTTAAAGTGTTGAAGACCAGAGAAGTAAGTTTGAGAACTACGGTGAACCTGATCCAAGCCATGGTATTTTCAATAGCTTCATATGCATGTGAAAGTTGAAGAGTGAATAAGGAAGACCATGGAAGAATTAATGCATTTGAGTTATGGTGTTGGAGAATATTAAAAGTAATGTGGGTTGCTAGAAGAACATACAAATCTGTGTTGGAAGATGTGCCACCAGAATGTTCCTGATATATTATCAGGAGGTACCAGTCCCTCGAGAAGGAAATCACACTGGGTAAAGTTGTGGTGGTTATGTGCCATGGAGTCGGTTCCAACTCATAGGACCCTGTATAGGGTTTCTGAGGTTGTAAATCTTTACAGGATTAGAAAGCTTCATCTTTCTCCCATGGGATGGTTGGTAGTTTTGAACTGCTGACTTTGGGGTTAGCAGGCTGACTCATAACCACTATGTACCTGAGCTCCTTGGGTAAAGTGGAGGGTCAGTGAAAAAGAGGGAAACCTCCAGTAAGATGGATTGGCACGGTGGCAGCAGCAATGAGCTCAAATTTAGTAATTGTGAGGATAGTGCAGAACTGAATGGTGCTTTGTTCTTTGGTGCGTAGGGTCACTATGAGTGGGAACTGACTCGATGGCACCTAAAAATAACAAAACCAACAATTTCCTAATTTTAAGAAAAGAGGTGCCAGGCATTCGTTGAGCACCCAGCTAAAACCATCTTACCATGGTCCATTAAATAAACATTTAGTGGAGGACAGTTGGTGGGAAGAAAAAAATTACAAAGCTTAGATCCAAGATGGAGCAATCATTACAAATGACCATTAGCTATTGTGCTGATTTCAAATGTCAGTGTGAGCATGAAGGTGTTAAGTCCTGAGACTGTAGGAATACTCAGTCATTGTTTTCTAGATGTTGTTGTTATGTGTCGTGGAGTGGTTCTGACTCATAGCGACCCTGTACAGGGTTTCTGGGGCTGTAAATCTTTATGGGAGCAGAAAGCCTCATCTTTCTCCTGCGGAACAGCTGGTAGTTTCAAACTGCTGACTGGTGAGATTAGCAGCCCCATTCATAACCACTACGCTACCAGAGCTCCTTTTTCTAGATGTACAATTGGCCAAATTTTTTCTAGAGTACAGAGTTCCATTTGGTTTTCTCAATTAAAGAAGAGCTTGGGGGAGGGAGTCAAATAATAAGTATTACTTAAAGACAGGAAAATAGAACATACAAGGAAAGGTTTCCGAATGAGTCTATTTGAGCGTGACAGGAGTGGGGAACAGATTAATAAAGTGAAGGCTTTTTATTAGGAAGATAATAACCAGCTCATATCTTATCACAGTAGGATGTACTAAAGCAAAAAAACTTAAACTGAAATATGAAAAATTGCACATAAACAATTTCCTGATACTGATGAATTCTAAAAAGCCCTCCAGGACACATTTGTGAAGTTCCTCAGAGAAATATAATTTACAAACAAGGAGATTTAGTGCCTATAGAATGCTTTCAATTTACTCTGCTCTGAAGGCAGAGAAATTACTTCAGTGGTCTTTTAATGTCCCGTTTTGTCTATAATTCTAAAATATGTGCCTTCATTCTACTACTGCATAGTTGAGTAAATTATGAGCCTTGCCATTTGGGAAACATATGAGGGAATCAGTTCGACACATCAATGATAGTGCCAGGCTTTGAATTTAGCCATGGACTTGGCCCCTTAGCCTCCAGTGAGTTTTAACTAAGACTGCAATAAGGAACATGCTCCTTTTTCCCTTTTTAGGAAATCCCAGGAGACCATTCCATAGACTAACAACTTCCCGTCGGTTTGACATTATTCTTTCTAGAATCCTTATCTATTGTGACAATTATCTGAATTAAAATCATGTTGGTGTTCTATTAAATTTAAAGACAGTTGAATGCTCTGGGCACAAATTTCAAGTTAACTGGTATTTTGGCAGCATTTCCTGAAAAAAGGAAAACAACATTACTGACAGTTGAGATGAACTGAGTTAGACAACTGGAAGTAAGAACAGACACATCCAGACAGAGCGTAGTCTGGAGATTTCCAAACTCACGTCTTCTCTCTTTTAGGATCTGATGTTCATGCACTTGAGCTATTCCAGAGGAGATGTACAAGCTTTAAGTGGCTCTGGGAGATGAGAGCGCCCTCTGCCCTGTCAAATTTACTATGATTAAGACTCTTCTCTTCTACCATACATGCTCCCATCATTTTTTCCCTCTTTCTAAGGAAGATAAAGAGCTGCAGGAACGAAACAAGAGGTGAGAGGGACAGTTCAATTCCTCAGAAGCTGCCCCTCAGAAAATTTCAGCCCAGATTTACAGCATTGCTTTTTGAATTTGAAATATATTTACTATAGTGCCTTCCCTTGCTTGCTTCTTGCCAACTGTATTCACTACATCAGGGGATCAGATCTTGCATATTCTGATGTACTTATGTTATGGTCTGGTTGTTGGGGAACTGGTCATTCCCTCTGGTTTCCTTCTTCTGTGTATCTAGTGTATTGTTTTCTTTCAAATGGATACAACTGTCTTTCATGATTTTACAGTTGTATCCATGGTCTTTCATGGTATCACAGATAAAGCTTCCAACTGGGTCCATACTCTAACCTTTAAGAACTGCCACACTTGTCCTTTCATAGGCCCAGAAAGAGCTCGTTAGCATTTCTGCGCTGTCTCGCTTTTTCTCCTCTCCTTATCTGGAAAGCCTTTTTAAGAAAGACCCGTCAGTCATTCAGAGTCTTTTTTCCAAATCTCATTTCTGAACGTGACGTCTCTGAAATTCCATTGTACTGTCTGTACTATACAATTAAGGAGCCCTGTGGTGATGTTGCGTAAGCATTGAGTTGCTAGCCTTTAAGAACTAACCACCAATGCTCCACAGGAGAAAGATAAGATTGTCTGCTCTCATAAAAATTTAGGGTCTTGGAAAACCCTCTCTAGGGTTGTTATAAGCCAGAATGGAGTCCTGGTGTGGTGCTATAGGATAAGCACTGGACTGCAAGGTTAGTTAGAACCACAAGGTCAGCAGTTCAAATCCACCACCCGCTCCTCAGAAACCCTATATAGGGTCACTCTGAGTCAGAAAGTACACGAGGGCACTTAATAACAATGAATTAGGACTGACTCCATGGCAGTAAGCACTATACAGTTAGTACTTAATTACATTCCAAGTGTGGAAGCTTGATATTCTTATCTAGAAAAAACTCTTTAAGGTACCTTGCCAAACTGACAGGCAAGAGCATTCTATTCTATGCTAGACTACACTATGTCCTGCTATTCCATTCTATGCCCTTTCAGGTTTGGTTTCCATAGTCTGCCACCCAGTTCTCTGCAGGTAATTTCCAGACTTTCAAGATCTCGACCTCTTTCTGGGATCCAGCACTTGTTCAATCTTAGTTACTTTTTCCAGAACAGTTTGAAAAATCACAAGAAAACATACAGGGATATGGAGAACAGTTGCAAAGCCATAGATCTAAAATCTTCACTGTGTCCCCAAAGCTCTTCATTCAGCTCTCATTATCCTTCTAAATAATTTCATCAATTGCTCTCTCCTTTCCTTATTCCAAATCACCCAAGCCCTATCTACAAGCAAATAACCCCATTTTCTGCTTAATTCACATTTATTAATAGCTTTGAAGGTCAATGGTAATTAAGACTATCACATTAACACTGTGTTTCAGTTACCTAATTCTGCACAACTACCCAAATCTCCCAGAGCCTTCTCCTATAGCCTCCAATAATTTTTTTCCCTCCAGTCTTTCGTCATCCAGTGCCTGTGCAAGACAAAACACCACTTTGCTGATGCATCCACTGCTCAAGAACTCCTCAGCCTGGTCCTCAGGGCTCTCCATCGACTGGCCTCTGGATCCTCAGCCACTCTCTGCCTAGTGTTCTTCAACAGAAACCCTCTGCATCAGCCAGGCTGGTGTTGTGTCACTGCCTTTTTGAACTCATTACCCCCTCTTCATATCTTCCTAACTGTGCTTTCTAGCAGGAATATCTCTTCCTTTCTACCTTCCCCAAACAAATCCAATCTATCCTTAATGTTGAACTAAAATGCTACCTTTTCAAGGGCGTCTTCTCTGACAATCTACACCCATGATGTCCTCCTCTACCATCTACTCCCTTGTCCTAGAGCTCTCCATCAAAGACTGTGCCCTCCATGGCAGCAGTTCATATTGCTGTGTTGTTATTGTTATGTGCTGTCCAACTCATAGTGATGCTGCACAGGGTTTCTGAGACTGTAAATCTTTATGAGAGCAGAAAGCCTCATCTTTCTCCCACAGAACAGCTGGTAGTTTCGAACTGCTGCTGTGTTGTTGTTGTTGTTGTTGTTGTTATGTGCTATGGAGTCCGTTCCAACTCATAGTGGATGCTGTGTAGTCCCTGCTTAAACAAAGTCTGATGAAAGAGATGAAGATATCTAATATAAACAGAGAAGGGGAAACTCCATGTAAATGCCTTTTCAAGAGAAAAAGGTAGATTTGGGAGTAGGATGTGAACAGTGGGAGGTATAATTTCTAAGAAATATCACTTAGGATTACTGGACAGTTCCCAATTGTGCCATGACTCCAATTGTTTGGAGACAATGTGAAGTTGTTATCATGAACTGAAATACTGCTATGAGAGGAGAAATGAATAAGCACAAGGATTTTATGGCATCTGATCCTTCTCAAAACTTTTTCACCTCTATTGTCTCCTTTAAAGAATAAACTAAGATGTTACATGGCATACATTAATTACTCAATAAATACTTGTTAAGTGATTATGTAAAAACTTCATCCTTTAAGAAAAGCAGTAGCTAATGAAGGTTAGGATTCTTTTTCAAAATATTTGTAAATGCAAGCAACCTGGGGCCAGGTACCACCAGGGAACTCTGCAAAGGGGTCTGTGACTCCTTTTGTGCTGAAAGTATCATCTTTTTGTGCCAAAAATATCAACCTATGATGGTAAAAAAAACGTTGTCTTGCATCTATCTATAGTTACCATCCATTTTCAAATGTATGTTGATGCTATCCACCATATGGAAGTACTGATTAACTCACAGTGTCTTTTGTGTTTCAGTATTTTCAGGTATTCTATTCTTCTGACCTCCAATAAAGACTTACACGTGGGTTTTTATGTTCTGGTTCATTCCATCTCACAATAGCAACCCTGTATAGTTTGTCGTACTGTGATGGCTTGTGAGTTGCTGTGATTCTGGAAGCTATGCCACTGGTATTTTAAATACCAGCAGGGCCACTCATGGTGGACAGGTTTCAGATGAGCTTCCAGACAAAGACAGTCTAGGAAGAAAGAATGACGAACTATTTCTGAATACTTAGTCACTGAAACCCTTATGAATAGCAGAGAAACACCGTCAGATATAGTGTTGGAAAATGAGCCCCTCAGGTTGGAAGGCACTTAAAATGTGACTGGGGAAGAGCTGCCTCCTCAAAGTCGAGTTGACCGTGATGACATAAAAGGAGTAAAGCTCATGGGAGAAAAGCCTGTGGGACCTTCATTTGCTGATGGGGCACAGCTCAAAATGAAGAGAAACAACTGTAAACATCCATTGAAAATTGGAACATGGAAAGAAGTATGAATCTGAGAAAATTGGAAGATGTCAAAAATGAAATGGAACACATAAACATCGATATCTTAGGCATTACTGAGCTGAAATGGACTGGTATTGG
>NW_006408522.1:13358748-13367097 GCF_000296735.1 Chrysochloris asiatica
TATATATATATATATTTTTTTTTTTAAGTGTGTATATACATATATAAGTATATATATGTATGTGTGTGTGTGTGTCAAAAAGTGTATACACACATACAAGTAAAAATGTATTGCTACAATATCATAGAAACCTCTATTTAACAAAATATCAAATGTGAAGGTATTGTTTCTCAACATATCCTCCTTCTAGGTCTATACACTTCTGAAAGGGGTGTTTCTGTATCTTTAGGCCTCCCTTGACAAATTTTGTTCTCTTTGATTTATACTACATAAAATGAGCAGTTTTAGCAACCTAGAGGGACTCAAGTCATGCCCCTCATTTTTTCCCCCCATAAAATTGTCTTCAGTAGCTTCGAGCTTAATTAAAAGCCTGATGGGAAGACCAGCTCTGTTTGAGATAGCTGATCTTTATGTAACACTTTTGACACCCATCCATTGAAACTTGCTGAGGTCAAGATGTTTGCTTAAGATAGAAAATGCTGAGTCAGCTTAAGCAGCTCTCTTATCAATGGGGCTTCTACAGTCTTCTTCACCAGTTTCTGAACTTCAGCCACAGTTTCTTCATTTGTTTAGGTTGATGGTCTTTGTTCTTGGCTCATCTTTGAAGTCTTCCTGATCTTCCTTAAAATGCTTGGTCCATATAAAAACTGTTGCATTGTGTGGGATGTTGTTTGTTGTTAGATGTTGTCGATGACCTTATGCACACAGAGTGAAACACAGCCTGATCCTGTGCCAATCTCACCATCATTGCTACACTTGAGTCCATTGCTCCTGACACTGTATCAGTCCATCTCTTTAGGGGTAGGGGTTCCTCTTTTATGCTGATCCTCCATGTTACTAAGCAATTATGTGGGATTTGTTGTTGCTAAGTTCCGTCTAGTTGATTCTGATCCATAGCAACCCTGTATAGGGTCTCCAAAGAGCAGCTGGTGAGCTTGAATCACCTACCTTGCGGTTCAAACTGACTTTGCAGTCCAGGAGTCTTCTTTTTTGCTGACCCTCCACTTTACCAAGCAGTTATATGGGATATCATTCCCAGAAACTTATTGGAAACTTTCAGTGATTTGGGAAGGTGTCCACTTGAGCTTTGTTAAAATTTTTATATTATCCTTGATCTCAAAATAATTTTTATTTTAAGGCCTCCAAGTGAGACCAAGGAGTCATGGTGGGGCGCTGTGGGTTAATGTGCTGGACTGCCAAGTTGGTTTGAACGGCAAGGTCGGCAGTTCAAGCTCACCAGCCGCTCCTCAGAAACTCTATGCAAGGTCGCTATGGGTTGGAACCAACCTAACAGCACTTCACAACAACACAATGAGACTAAGACAACTTGTCTGCAGCCATCCACTGACTGCAGAAAAATGTTTATGTATATTCTCCTTGGAATAAACGCACACATGTATGAACTGGAACCCTACCTAGTAGCAATACATTTGTATTTAGCCTCATATATTTTATATATATTCTCATTTAGAGCTCATAATGACCTAAGGGGGAGGGAAACACTCTAGTTATCATTTTAAAAACTTTGGGATAAAGAAATCACCTTTGCCTAGTGAAAAAAGAAAATTTAACTCAAACTTGATGGTTGTGTCCACAGTTCATATTTCTTCACCTATACTCAACTGTTCTCAACTCTGCCTATGCCAAACATGTAGCTTGTCCAGATTTGTGCTTTAGAAGCATGTCATTCATAAAATCAAGGCCCGGGAAACCAAGATTCCCAAATCTACTTGCATCTCTAATTAGTATATGTCATTTATTCATCAAAGTGTTCAACAATTCTAAGAGCCAAGCATGGTGTCTACTGTGGTGTATTGGAACACAAGGGGGGATGTGAAAAATCAGACATAGGTCCTCTGGGAACTTGAAGACCGATAGAAGAGAAAGACACACAACAATACACAAGCTTAGAAGTGGTAAGAATCATAAGGAAGCCTGGGTGAAGTGTGGTCATCTCATTTCATACCACAAGTTTCCAATCATTAGTACCTAGAGAACAGTGCACATGAAGAGACTGATTTTGTAACCTAGCCTTACTAACTCCATGGTCACAACTTTGATATTTAAATCTTTCCGAATTATTGAATCATCTGACATAATACTACTACAAGTTAAGAAGATATAAAACCAAAATTTTTCTTCTGGCATTGCCTGATAGAAGAATGACTTGCACACTATTGTCTCCACCAATGTTATCAGATGGTAGGATAGAAAAGAAAAGGAATACAGTCTTGCACCTAAGTGAGTTTGACTTCCAGAAGGAAGGCCTCACATAAATAGATGACAACAGAAAGAAGGATTAGACCCTCAGGATCTCTCCTTTTGCACTTTCCTAGCAAGAAATCTGGGATTCTGATATGGCACTGTAGGATAAGCACTGGACTGCTAACTACAAAGTTGGTGGTTCAGACCCATCAGCTAACCCTTGGAAACACTACACAGGGTCACTATGAGTCAGATCTGACTCAATGGTACTTAATACGAACAACAACAACAACAAAAATGCTAAGAAGCCCCCAGTAGTGCACTGGTGGAAGCGTTCAGCTAGCAACCCAAAAGTCAATGGTTCAAACCCACCAGCTGCTCTTCGGTAGAAAATACCTGGTGATCCGCTCCCATAAATATTGCAGCATAAGAAACCCTATGGGGCCTAACAAACCCTATGGGGGCAGTTCTACTTTGTTCTATGAAGTCACTACGAGCAGAATTGACTCACTGGCACACATAGGTCCTCTGGGAACTTGAAGACCAATAGAAGAGAAAGACACACAACAATACACAACTGCAATACAAGCTTAGAAGTGGTAAGAATCATAAGGAAGCCTAGGTGAAATGTGGTCATCTCATTTCATACCACAAGTTTCCTATCATTAATACCCAGCGAAAAGTGCACATGAAGAGACTGATTTTATAAGCCAGCCTTACCAACTCTGTGGTCGCAACTTTAACATTTAAATCTTTCTGACTTATTGAATCATCAAACAAGGATGTGGTTGTAGAATGTGTTTAAGGGCCAGCCTCAGAGCAATCACAAGTTGACAACGCCATAATTGACTACAGTCCATGAGTAGGATTAACCCATAGATGTGTTGTGGGTCCACATGTTAATTTTTTTAACTCTGAAATTGTTACCAGGATTTAAAAATTAGAAAGATTACACACAAATTTCTGGATTTCTGAATCCACTTAAAAAGGAATAAAACAAACCAAAATAACCCTATGAAATCTGGGGAAACCTTATCACATTCCTGCTTACCCACAGTAGAGAGAGTCTGGGCGGTGGACACCCACGAAGACAGTCTACATCCACCCAAACCTAACCTTGCCTGCTTCACTTCCATCTGTTATCTGGCTGCTCTGAATAAACCTTGGACCTTTGGGCTTCTACATTATGATCTGAGCAGAGAAACCCTTTCAGCTTTTGGTGCCATAGGTTTCCTGGCCTCACAGATACCATGGTGATAATTCTTAACCCCTGGGCTAAGATGCAGTATCGCACCCTACCCCACCCCCACCTTCCTAGAGGAAGGAACTGTGGCTCTCCTCAGATGAAAGACCAATTACATGCAAAATTTTGACTATAGTAGTGATCATAGAGTAGGCATCCTGGTTAAACAGTTGGCTGCTAACCAAAAGCTTGGCACTGTGAATCCACCAGCCACTTCTCTGGCGAAAGGTGGGGCAATCTTAAAAGCATATGGGGGCACTTCAACTCTGTACTACAGGGGCGCTATGAATTAGAAATGACCCAATAACAATGGGTATTGGATTCATTGTTTTGTAAGTGGTAGTAGAGAGAGAGAGAAAAAAAAAAAAGTAGTCCCTACTCTTGGTCCAGGATCAGGTAGTGTTTCGTTCTGCTGTGCATAAGGTCACTATGAGTTGGTACCGACTCGATGGCACCTAACAACAACAACTCTTAAGAAGGGAGCCACTTTGGAGAAAGCTCCCTTTTTCCTATAAGCATTTGCTTCTTGTAACTGGAGATGCAGAAGAGCTGTCACTTTGTCAGCATTCCCAGCCAACACTGGTTCTCCATGCTGTGGTAGTGCTGTGTATTATGGGAAGTCCCATATACAACTCCACCTTTCTATATATAACTACTAGGTTTATGTAACTCTATTCATTTGAACCTGCAACAACAATAGTAACAATCACAGCAGCAACAACGAATGTGTATTTATTGTTTTCCATGTTGTGCTTTCTAAGTGATTTCCACACATTAGCCCTTCACTTCCTATAACAGCTCTAGGATTCAGGTCCTCTTAGTTTCTTCATATTCCAAACCATTGAGAGGGTAAAAGAACTCTATATTCACACAAATAAATAGGCAATGAAGCCAAGGTTTACCTATTTTGACCCCCTGAATGGTTGAGTGGGCAAACATTTACAGCATGTGGAATCACATGTTGTTGTTGTTAAGTACCGTGGAGTAGGTCCCGACTCATAGTGACCCTGCACAGGGTTTCCAAGGCTGCAAATCTTTACGGGAACAGAAAGCCTCTTCTTTCTCCCACAGAACAGCTGGTAGTTTCACATACATTACCTCAATTATTCCTTCCGAGCCTTAACCCCATTTCAAAGAGGGTGCTCAGATAGACTAAGTGACTTGACAAAAAGCATATAGCTACTAAATGGCAGAATTAGAGTCTGAAGACAGGTTCTCTTATTACCACCCCTATGTTGTTCCTGTAACAACTACAGCTGTCTCTTAAGGATCTACTTGTTCCTGCTCTTTGGATAGAATGCGTATTTATGCATAACTTTCTAGCAGTTACTTTTCCAACTGAAAACTAAAGCTTTATCAGTCATAACAAAAATAGTCACACAGAGTCAAGACTGAAACACAGGCATTCTAGTTGAAAATAAGGTATTTGGTGGCATGCAGCCCAAGAGAATATGAGGATGAGATCAATCATTCTTCAAGAACCGGCTGTACTTGAAAAGAGATATTAGGGCAGCCTCATAAAAAGAAAGCAACCTGAGATTTGTGAACCAGGTGAATGGGCAGGTGGCCAACTGAAGGGCCCTCCAAGTTAGAGGGTACCAGGAACCAAGTCAGATCTCAGATACAAAAGGTAATTAAGCTTCATTATTTCTATTCCACTGAAAATACAATGCTCTCCTTCAACTCATCCCAAGTAACGTCTACCTAGACAAAATGTGATCAAGATCTCAGGGGTCAGAATCAACATTAATTACGCATTCAATGACGAAGGCGTGTCTATTCATACTGTGGGTCTGAGTGTTGCTGAAGACAATTCTTCCTCTATTCAGAGTGACCCAACGCTATCGAGTACATCTGGAGGAGTCAGAAGATGGAGGAATCCTAGGGATTGATTTGTTTCATCGGTTCATTCTAGTCTTCAATACCCAAAGTATGTTCCTGAGATCAGCAGTCCCATGAGCTCTTCTTCAAGAAGAGCTGTCCACGTAAGCCTGGGAACTGTATAGTCTATTCCTTTCTTAGAAATCTAATGAATAATAATCCCAGTAGTAAAGGAAACTTTTAAATTTGATTCCCAGTGTTGCCCAAAAATATTTGGGGAGGACAGCATATTTTCTGGGAATTAATTGTCATTAGGGAGCTCTGGTAGCATAGTGGTTACGAATCGGGCTGCGAACCTTAAGGTCAGTGTAAGGACCAAACTGATTTTACCTGATTTTGCCTACCTAGAGACTGCTTGACAAAACTCTAGTCAGGCTCAGGAAAGCATTTTAAATAGACAAGGCCTCAGTTTTTAGTTCCCTCCAGAGGCAAGGTCAATCTCCATTCTGTACATTAGCCTGAACACGTACTCTAGCTCCAAGAAAATGATATATGTATAAATAGCCAGGCAGCTCAAGGCCAGAGGCCAGATGTTTTCCTTTACCCTAGCCTAAGAACAAAGACCACCAGTCCTGACCAATTAAACTGTAACATCTCATAGTTTGCCAATTGTTAACCAATCCAAAGATTGTAAAGCTGAGAAACCTGAGCTGTTTGAAAATTCTATAAAAACCCTACAGACAAGAAATTCGGGGCTCTTTCCCTATTCCGAAATGTCGGATAAGGTTAGAGACCTGGCTCGAGATTGATTAAACAACCCTTATGTATTTGCATCCGTACACGGCTCCTGGGTGGTCTTTGGGGACTCCGAATTCTGGGCATAACATCAGCGGTTCGAAACTACCAGCGGCTCCGCGGGAGAAAGATGAGGCTTTCTACTCCCGTAAAGATTTACACCCTCGGAAACCCTGTACAGGGTCGCTATGGGTCGGAACCGACTCCACAGCACTTAACAACAACAACAAGGGTCTCATTGAACTAGTGTCCTTCAGAACATATTTTGAACAACTGTTTAAAACACCTGGAATGGCCAGATTTCCCTGGGTGTGTTCTTTTATGGAAAGCCAGGAGGTGAAGAAAAAAATGCATGAATATGCAAAAAAAAAAATTACAAAAGGTATACAATAAAATATGAGAAATTTGACTCCTTCCCACCCCATACCCAAATTCTATTCTCTACAGATAACTAATGGGAGCTTGGTGGCTCTGTAGGATAAGCACTGGACTGTTAACCAAAAGGCCAGTAGTTTGAGAACACAAACCAGTCCATGGGAGAAAGATGAGGCTTTCTTTTCCCACAAAGATTTACAGCCCTGGAAACCCTATACAGGATAGCTCTGAGTCAAAACCTACTCTCTAGAGCAACAAGTAACTCACATCACTATTTTCTTATATGTACTTCTCAAAATATGCATGTGTGTGTGCTTATACAAATTGAGAGGTTTTTTGTTTTTTTTTTTCATAATACTGTTCTCCGCCTGCTTTTTTATTTTGATGGCTTAGAGAGTTTTTCTAGTCCATTCCATTAACATGTCAAGAATGGCTTCACTATATTTAATGGCTACAAAGGAGTCTATTGCATGAATGAATTCCCATTTCTTTAACCAATCACCTGTTAATAGATGTATAGGTTTTTCTAGGAGGCTTTCTGGTAAGAAACTATGAACTTCCAGAAACCAAGACATGTGGGTGTATTCCAGATTGAAAAACACCAACATGTCATAAATGACCCTTGGGTCATTTATGGTCTTGATTAGCCCATCCCAGTCTTGTTTCTTAGAATGACCAATCAGCTTATCCAGACTGTTGTCAAAAGTAAGCAACTCAGAATTCATTACCAAACTGCTCCTGGTGTCATGCTGTAAGATAAGCACTGGATTGCAAGGTCACTTTGAACTATAAGGTTGGCAGTTCAAACTCACCAGTCACTCCCCAGAAATCCTATACAGGATCATCGCTATGAGTCAGAGCCAACTCGATGGCACTTTACTACAATTAAATCTGCATGTTACTGTTGTTGTTATGTGTCATCGAGTCAGTTCTGACCCATAGCAACCCTGTATAGGGTTGCCAAGGAGTGACTGGTGAGCCTGAACTTCTGACCTTACAAATTCAAACAATTTTGCAGTCCCAAGCATTAACCCGCAGCACCACACCAGGACTCCTTACATTTGGGCAGTACTTCATCACTGAGTGGATTGGTGCTTCCATCGATTAAAATTTTCAATGTGCTTATAAACAAACTTTGACTCCTGGTGTGGCACTGTAGGATCAGCACTGGACTGCAAATCACAAGGCTGGCAGTTCAAACCCACCAGCTGTTCCTCAGAAACCCTATACAGGGTCGCTATGAGTCAGAACCAATTTGACAGCCCTTAACAACAATATACAAGTTTAGCAGTATCTTTGAACAAAAGTTTACATTTATGTTTAATTTATTCTAAGAATTATGTTGCTGTGTCCAGTCTAGTTGATTACAACTCATAGCAACCCTGTATAGGGTTTCCAAGGAGCAGCTAATGCATTTGAACTGCTGACCTTACAGCTAGTAGTCCAGTTCTCTTCCTACAGTTCCACGCCAGGACTCACAATTGTTACAATACTTAAATCTTACAAGAGAGCAATATGTGCTCAATAATATCAAAGTTTAAGAAGAAACCTCATTAAACAATTACAAGGCAATCACGAATCAGAGTCATGTTCATAAGACCTCTGGAGTCTTGGATCTAGGACATGTTTATGAACCCTGTATTATTGAAAGGAACTTTGATGTGGCATGTAGGGTCAGCACTGGTCTACAAACCACAAGATTGGCAGTTCAAATCCACCAGCTGCTCCTCAGAAACCCTACATAGAGTGGCTATGAGTTGGAACCAACTCAACAGCACTTAGCAACAACCACAAAAATCACCTAGATGGATTCCTGGTGTGGCACATTAGGATAAGCACTGGACTTCTAACTACAAGCTCAGCAGTTCAAACCCACCAGCTGCTCCTTGGAAACCCAATACAGGGTCAGT
>NW_006408522.1:13367612-13375333 GCF_000296735.1 Chrysochloris asiatica
TTTTTTTTTTTTTTTAATGAAGAGCCTTGGAAGGGTAGTGGATTACTAGCTGGGCTGCTAACTACCGGTTTAGTAGTTTGAATCTACCAATTGCTCCTCAGGAGAAGATGAGGCTTTCTTCTCGTAAAGATTTACAGCCTCAGAAACACCATAGAGTGTCTCTATGAGTGGGAACCAACTCGGTGGCACACAGCCACCACCACCACCGTACATTTCACAAGATGACTTTTTGTGTCATGGGGGAAAGAAATCTTTCTGTTTTCATAAAGCAAAACTTGTCATTTTATTTTATGGCGTGAAGGAGTGGGGACACATTTTACTGGCATATTTTCTCTTAAAGTCTTTGCTCTGCTTTTTCAGATTTGATGAATCTAACAATTCCACCTTAGAACTGAAATGAAGTGCCTCCTAGATGCGCGGAGTAGCTTTTATTACTGAGGTGTTTTAGCAATTTGATTTTTCTATCAATGGTCATTTCAGTTGTAAGAGGTTTCTTACTCTCCCAGTCCTTCACTTTCTGCTTATCTTTGTCACATGGCACAAGAGTAAAGAGAAGCCAACTTCTGCTCTCAAGTAGAGGGTCTGCTTTTTCCCTTGTCAGGTAATAAGTGTATGTTGCAATGGATTTTGCCACTCTAAAGAAAAACTAGCCAAACCCACCTCTAGAAAGAAGGTAATAAAAGTGCTTCCCCCTTTGAAAATGAAAGAAACCAGCAATTATTTTTTTGGATTGAAATGAAGACTCAGAGATTAAAGTTGGAGTTCTGTTTGGCAGAATCAAGTTTTGCTCCAGGAATCTCCAGCCCTTAGATCAGTGACCCAGAACAATTTTCCCCCCAAGGTCCTTTGGAACTGTGAAATGTCCCAGACTTTTAACTCGATACTTCCACAGCTGATACTTATGGTTGGAGAACTCAAAATGGACTGACCCCAGCTGGAGAACGTACAGAAACTCTTAGTCTTTAAGAGTCACGCATCCCACTTTGATTGGCACTTGCATTCATCAAGATCCCTTTTTCATCAAATAAATTTCTTTCCAATCATCATTTTTGGTTGGTGATAAACCTGAGGAGCCAGACAGGAAAAAATACAAACCTGTTCTAGAAAAATTCACAGCTCATTTCTTATATAATTCCCACAGAGACTAATCCTCCCTGAAAAGTGTAAAATTCAAATTTACAAAACATAAGGAAATGATCATTTATGAATGAGGGTCAGTAAATAAAGCAAACAGGCTAATGAGCTCCTCTATTGCTAGAGATACTAAAATAATGACAAAATTACTCTAAATATACCAGGCTTTTAGTAAAGAGATAAAAAGAATAGATGACATGAGAAAAGAAAAACAATTAAGAAAAAGTAACAATGAAAACTTCTGGAAATGAAAGCATATGAATTGAAATAAAAAAGACTCAATAAATGTGTTAATGAGAAGATTATGCTGTTGTTGTTTTAAAGTGTTGTTGAATCAGTTCTGACTCACAGTGACCCTGTATGAAGTTTCCAAGGAGCGGTCAGTGAGTTTGAACTGCTGACCTTGTGGTTCAAACTGACCTTGTGGTCCAATGTCTATCCTACTATCCTACAGTGATTCATCAGGACTCCAACCAAATAGAGAATTCATGAAATTGATGATAAAATGGAAACAGATACACACAATTCAGGATAGAGAGATTAAGGGATAGAAAAATAGGAAAATGATTGAGGGGCATAGAGAAAAACGTGAGAAAATCAAACATATCTAAACAGAAACGTAACAGGATTTCTAAAAAGAAAATAATAAAGAGAGTTAGGGACAGGCAAGGTGATAGAGTTGAGAATTTTCCCAAATTGATGAAAATTCCAAATTCTAAAATCAAATGTGAAAAATGAGACCTTAAAACTGTAAATAAAAATAAATCCATCCTTAATCATATCCTGGTGAGGCCCTGTGGGTTAATGCACTAGACCACAAGGTCAATTTGAACCGTAAAGTTGGCAGTTCAAACTCACCAGCTGCTCCTTGGACACAGAGTCCCTATGAGTCAGAATTGACTCGATGGGATTTAACGACAACAACAACAACAACAATCATATCATAGTGAAATTTCAAAATAAAAGGCAAAAAAGAAAATATTAATACTAGTCAAAGAAATGCAGATTATTAAAGACAAAAACAGGATGAATAAGAGTTATCAACAAACATAATAAAAATCAGAGATTAAGTTGAATCTGCAAAATGCCAAGGGAAAACAGCCAATAGCCTAATTAATCATTCAGCTGTGAGAGTGAAGTAAAGACATGTTCTGTCTACAAAATTTAAAACTGAGAAACTTTATACTTCTTGAAAAAATTTGCTGGATGAAATCTTTCACAAAGAAGGAGACTGTACTGATGAAAAACAACAAAACAAAACAAGGAGTGGGATGTAAGCACATAAGCTGATAAATGATAATAAGCGTAAGTAAGTATTCACTACTAAGTGCACTAATAATAAATTCATGAAGGTGGGGATTAAAAATAAGATGGACAGAATGATTGGAATTAAGTTTTGTTTTTGTTTTTTTAATTTTGTTTCAAGAGGAAAGAAGAGATAGTGATTTACTTAAAAGTTAAAATCAAGAAGGCTTTTTTTATTTCTTAAAGACTAAAAAGAACAAATAGAGGACAGAAGAATAAGGAAAAACTGATCAACTAAAGAGAAGTCAAGAAAGAAAGAAAATGAGACAAAGTCTGAGAAATACAAAATAAGATGTTAAAATAAATCCATTTGTTTGTAAACAAAATAAATTTAAACAAATTAAAGCCATAACTTAAAAAAATTTAATGAATTTTTTAAAACCAACTATGAATTGGAGTCCTGGTGTGGCACTGTGGGCTAATGCTTCAGACAGCAAAGTGGTTTGAACTGCAAGGTCAGTGGTTCAAGCTTACCAGCTGGTCCTTGGAAACCCTATACAGGGTTGCTATGGGTCGGAATGGACTCAAAGGCACTTAACAACAACAATAACAAACGCTGGAGAAGGATATCATGTTTGGTAAGGTGGAGGGTCAGAGAGGAAGAGGAAGACCCCCAATGAGATGGATTGGCCAAGTAGCAGCATCAATGGGATCAAGCATGGAAACAATTGTGAGCTTGGCCCAGGATGGGGCAGTGTTTCGTTCTGTTGTGCATAGGGTCGCTGTGGGTCGGTACCAACTCGATGGCACCTAACAACAACAAACCAGCAATCTATAGGAACTGTAATACATAAAATACATTTTATAAAAATAATAAAAATTAAGTAAGAAATAAAACAAAAAAGCCCACAATTAAAGATTGTATTAACATTGTACTGGAGGATTTAACCAGAATAATAAGATAATAAGAAAGATGAGGCTTTCTGCACCCATAGAAGATTTGACAGACTCAGTGTCACCATGAGTTGGCACTGACTAGATGGCAACTAACAACAAAAGGAGAAATTCAATATTTAAGAATTGGAAAGAAAGAAAATTGAAGTCCTCGTTACTCTCAGAAGAAAAATAAAAAGTTATTGTTTCTATCAGCACAGCCCAGTAAGATATTTAGCAATGAAGAAAATTTTCTGTATCTAATGTAGTTCAATCATTGGGCTATCGATCACTTAAAGTGTGACTTTTGTTGTTTTTATTAAGTGGGAAGTTTCAATATTCTAAAGCATATCAATTCTACCCCAAACAATATATTCTAAAGATGTCATTCTACACAGAAGAATGCATATGATTAGCACAATTCCAATACAAATCTCTACAAGGTAATTTTGGAACTTGACAAACTGAACCTAAAATTCATGCAGAAAAATAAAGTAATTAAAAGAATAAGAAAATATTGAAGAAAATCATTTTAAAAGTCAGGTAAGAAATATTTAGTAAGCAATTATTACACAAATAAAATGGATCAGCAGTCAACAAACACATGACTAGATCATTAGTCATTGTTGTTGTTGTAGTTGTTAAGTGCTGTCAAGTCAGTTCTGACTCATAGTGACCCTGTATAGGTGTTCCGAGGAACAGCTGTTGGGTTTGAACTGCCGACATTGTGGTTTGAAGTCCAGTGCTGATTGTGCCACACCAGGAGTTCAGATTAGTAGCTCCTAGAGAGATGTAAATTAAAACAATAATGAGACAGCTTTCACCCAAGCAATAATAAAAATTCAGTAACACAGAAAACAACAAATGCCGGTAAGAGTGTGAAGAAATTAGAACTCTCATACAATGCTGGTAGAACTGTAAAATGGTATACCCACTGTGAAAACGGTATGATGCTTACTTAAAAAGTTGGAAACAGAATTCCATTTGATCCAGCAATACCACTACTATGTGTAGATCCTAACAAAATAAGAAAAGATAGATGAAATAGAAACAACCTAAGAGCCCATCAACAGATGAGTGGATAAACAAACTGGTATATAACAGACAATGGAATATTATGTAGCATTAATGTATTAAGTGTCTTCTACAAAGACATTTGATAATATGGATGAACTTGGAAGACATCATGTAAAGTGAAATAGTCAATCACAAAAGAACAAATATCCTATGAGTCCACTATGATAAAGAGCCAAGGAAAGGGTTACACACAGAAACAAACACTCTTTGATGATTACCTGAGATGGAAGGAGAAGGGAGTGAAAATTACTAACTAGATAATGTTGTTGTTGTTAAGTGCCATTGAATCAGTTCCGACTCATAGTGACCCTGTATAGGGTTTTGGAGGAGCAGTTGGTGAGTTTGAACCACCAACCTTATAGTTCAAACCAACCTTTCAATCTAGTGCTTTATCCACCAGCACAACACCAGGACATGTTTTAATTTTGGTAAAGGGAAAGGTAATGTACAATAAGGAGGTGATCAGCACAACATCACTACAGAAAAGGAAGACAAGGAGAGGTGCAGAGGAGTTACAGATAACAAAGGGAAACACTATGACATACACAATCCTTCATTAGCAGTAAAAATAAACAAGAATCTATGAGTAGAGGAATAGACAGACTAGCAAAATGAAGAGGTATGGGGAGGTGAACTGGATTATAGTCACAACTGTATAGAGTTTGGCAGGTGATATTATTTCTACATATGTATCTGTATGTGCCATAAATATGCCTGTGCATATAGTAGCGTAAACAGGTGCAAAGTTATGAAAACTTCTTGTACATAGCTAAGTATATTGAGGGGATCCATTGCTGGGCTAGGAGGCTCAGGACCATTGTTGTTGTTGTTGTTGTTGTTAGGTGCCATCGAATAGGTATCAACCCATAGCGACCTTATGCACAGCAGAACGAAACACTGCCCTGCCTGATCCTGGGCCAGCCTCACTACTGTTGTAATGCAGGACCATAGTCCTTGGTAAAATCTAGGTCAAGTAGCATAACAGTTCACAAAGACCTTATTCTACATACTACTTTGGTGAGTAGTGACTAGGGACTTAAAAGCTTGTGAGAAGCTATCTAAGGTGCAACTATTGGTCTGCCCCCATTGGTCTTCCCCTAACTATTGACTCAAAGAAAAGAGTAGAAAACTAAAGACACATAGGAAAAAATCAGTGCACAGGACTACTGGAACAAATGAACCTCAGCCACCCAGAGGCCGGAGAACTGAAGTGCGCCAGCCTAGTACTGCTGACTTCTCTGAAAGGGATTGTAACAGGAGCACCTAGATCAAGTGAGAGAAAAATGAGGAGCAAAGACAAAATCATAAAAAAGACCAGGCTTACTGGTCTGTTGGAGACTGGTGGAACCCTTCAAACTACGGTCCTTACTTAGACACCCTTCAAGCCTGAAACTGAACTCACCCAGTGGCTCAACTTTTGGCCAAACAATAGACAGGCCTGATGGTGAACAACAACAGGGTGGTGTGTGTTCCTTAGACTGATCAACCATATGAGGTCAAAATGGATGAAGCTAAAATGGCAAGAAGGGATCGAAAAGAAGAATGAATGGGAATGGGAAACACAAAGGAAAAAGTGGAAACAAAGTTATATCATGGGGGTTGCAATCAATATCACGAAACAACATATGTATGAATTGTTGAAAGGAAAACCAATTTACTGTATCAACTTTTACTCAACTCACAACAGAAAAAAAATTTTTTTAAGCGCAGATTAGTCATAGAGACAAGCAAGCACCAACTGGGGAAGGTGGACGCACATGTAAGGCTCGCCATGTAACTGAGGAATGTGGGGATTACAGAGGCAGGAAAAGGCAAAGAAGGACTTCTTCTAGACCCACCGTCTGAATTTGGACTTCTAGCCTCCTAAATTGTGAGGAAATCCATTTCTGTTTGTCAAAGTATCAGCTCAGGTTTGGGTAAATAACCAATGGAACTGGAGAAAATCTAGAACCACAGATATGAAGGGCTTCAAAATGTTCCTGGATTGTTGTTATTATCTTTTCATTCCATTTTTCCATAAACTTTTTAAAGTCCTCTCATATGTGAGAACTGGATATTTCATCATAATCAGATAAACTAATCTGGTTTAAAAATGTCTGGGCAGTTCTTCCAGACATCATACAACAAAATAAATTCTAGTGATTTAAAGACCAAAATAAGGAAGAAGGAAAAAAAAAAAAACTCTAATCAACTGCCAATGAGTCCATTTCAACTCATAGGCTTCCCAAGTCTGTAAATCTTTATGGGAGCTAACAGCATCATCTTTCTTCTGAGGAACTGCTGACCTTGCAGTTAGTAAATAGAATTTATCATGCAGCAATATTGAACTTTAATAACATTACCCAAAGTATCTTTAATGCCTAGAATTTAAATAAATAAAATATCAGTATACTATGTTGTTATTATTGTTATGTTCTGACTCTTAGCAACCCTGTATAGGGTTTCTAAGAAGCAGCTGGTGGGTTTGAACAGCCAACCTTTTGGTTAACAGTCCAGAGCTTATCCTACAGTGCAACACCAGGATTCCTATAGTTGATAGCCAAGAAATCAAAACACCAAAAGGAAATTGCACAGAGGCTATGAATTGGCAATTCAGAGTAGAGGAAACTTAAAGGTTTAGTAAAGATGATTAACCTCAGTACTAATTAAAGAACTGCAAACTGAAACTTCATGAAATTCTATTTTCAACCCATCAAATGGGCAAAGATATAAACGTTGGATAATACCAAGGATTCGTAAGTATGTGGGAAAATGGAAATTTGGATGTTGTTGCTGGTAGTAGGAATGTGAAACCACTTTGAAGAGCAATGTTCCAATTAGGACACATATCCTAGGACACATTGCAAACAACAAAACAGTTCAGGAGAGAGACTGGGTAAATAAACCAACCATACTACAGTATACCCCAAATCCACCGCTATCAAATTGATTCTAACTCACATTGACCTAATAGAGGGTCTTTATAGGAGTGGACATGCTATTTTTGTCCCAAGTAGCCACTGGTGGGTTTGAACCACCAACCTTGTGGTTAGCAGCCCAGTGTTTAACCTATGGAGTCATGAAGGCTCCTTATACTCCAGTATGTTGTTATTGTTAACTGTCATCGAATAGATTCCAACTCATAGCAACTCTGTAGAAGGTTTCTGAAGAGCGGCTGATGGATATACAACAATTCAAGTGAATAAACTGGATCTATGTGTCTCAAAAACATGTCTTTCAGAGAAAAAACATACTTTATCGAAGAAATGCAAACTATTCACCAAGTATGAAAAATTCAAAAGATATACAAAACGAGGACTTCTGGCACTTCCCTGACCAGGCAGCACAGGTGC
>NW_006408522.1:13385193-13402309 GCF_000296735.1 Chrysochloris asiatica
GGGGCGGGCTTCTAGGATATACCCTTTGGTTGGTTGATGATGCATGGAGGGGATTGGAACCATGGCAATGAGATGATATATGATGGAATGAATGTAACACTAAAGTTCTCTCATGTAAACTACCATATAATCCACAATAAAACAATTAAAAAAAAATGAGATCAACTTAACATATATATATATATATACAAAACAGAAGCATAAATTGTTATATTCAACAATGGTGAAAGTTGTTCAAAAACGTACATGAGAACAATAATGTAGCCTGAGAAGACAATACAGAAAGATTGGATTCTATTCCCTGCTCTGCCACATACTTACCTGTGGGCAAGTTGCTTAGCTATGTTAAACCTTAATTTCTTCACTTGTAAAATGAGAATAATTCCTTTACCTCATGAAATTGTTTAAGGATTAAAGACAGCTTGGCGTATAGGGTGTTGATTAAATGTTAACCCTAGGCACTCTCTCTTGTCCTCATCATCATTTTTGAAGGGAGAGAGCCAAGTGTTTCAAGCCTCCTTACATTTCCCTGATGGAATCAGGGCAAACACAGATGCAGAACCTTCCATGTTTTCGTGGTTTCACTCTTGCAGATGTTCAGATTTACAACCTTGGGCTTTCTTAAAGTGACAGTGCACCCAAACGCAGAAGTACAAATCAATGAAGTACTGAGTACTAGACATAAACCATACGGAAGATAAGGAAGTAACAAGAAGCAGGCAAGACTGACCATGGGCATTTCCCCTGATGCCCTGCTGTGGTGGAAAGAGCATCTGACAGAATCCTGTGAGACAGTCAACAAGTCAGTTTCCTCATCTAAAAGATTGAGGCTCAAACAATTGAAACCACTTCATTCCAAAGCCAGTGTGAGCCAGAGTACTGCGGGAATGGTAGTTTTCCTCCCTATCACCTGTTTGCAGACGGCCAGCTCTCTGGGCCCTTCTGACTCACAGACTTGGAAGGAGGGGTAGCTTTGCAATGGAATAATCTGGAACAATTCAGGGAGAAGACTTTGAATATATTTGTAGATAGTGGGGAGATCCAAAAATCGTACTAGTAGATCATTTGTAAAATTTCCCTGCCAAGAAGATGCCTTTTGTATATAATCACTTTTTGGCATCTCAAATATCTACTACTATGTACAAATGGTTAAGCACTGACTGGACTACTACCCCAAGACTTGGTTTGAGTCGGCCAGAAGAAAGGTGTGGAGAGCTGATGTCTATAAATCCTAAGGAGCACAGCTCTACTCCATACAAGGAGTCACTATGATTCAGAACTGACTTCATGGCAACTGCTTATTTTCATTTGTTTTTATATTTATGTGTGTATGTGTAGGTGTACGTGTTGTTGTTGTTGTTGTTAAGTACTGCCGAGTTGGTTCCAATTCATAGTGACCCCATATAGGGTTTCTGAGGAGTGGCTGGTAGGTTTGAACCACTGATCTTGCAGTTAGCAGTCTAGTGCTTATCCTACAAGACTACACCAGTTTATGTGTGTTGTTGTTGTTAAGTGTGTTTGAGACTGTTCCAACTCATAGTGACCCTGTATAGGGTTTCTGAGGAGTGGTTGGTGCATTTGAACTGTAGCTATGTGTAAAATGATAACTAATTCATTTTAGGATCTGAAATTAATAAAAATTCTTTTACGTTTTTATACGGAAGAATACATTCTCATAAAATGATGGTCTATTAGGGATGACTGGAGTTAAGATATCAAGTCTAGCTCTTGCATGCATAGGCTGAGTGACGTTGCTGAGGCTGTGTATTATACTACACCTGTTTCCCCGTCTGGCAGTATGGAGTTCATCACCTTCTTCACCTCCTAGGGAAGATATACAAATAAACAAGAATCTAGACAAGAAAACTCTCTGAGCTCCAGGAAGAAAAAGCACAATGGAAGCCCAAGGACTAGTATGTGGACTGGGCAGGACAAGTATGTTTGCTGACTCAGAGGACACAGGATTGCATCAATCTGGTCCCCAACTTCCCCATCAATAATAAGGGACAACAACATTTGCCCCACTCCATCTCAGAGCTTTCCTACAAACACCTGGGAGTCTAAATTATGTACTAGATTAGAATTGTAGTGAATTCTGTCCTCCAAAGTGGATGTCTCCTTTAATCCTGCTTATTTTAAGAACCTTACATTTTACTATAAATGGTCACCATATATTCTTATGATTCAAAAGCTCCCTGATATGGAATCAACATTCTCCAAGATCTGAGTACACTTTGTACTAATGATTTTAAAGCCCCAGAATTCTTACAGTCAGCACATATAAAAAACCCTCCCAGAATAGAGTGAGAAACTCTGTGACTGGTAAGGAAGGAAGTTCGTTCATGAAGGGAGGCAGAACACAAGTAAGAAATCCTGAAATATCTTATATACCGCCCACTTCCTTCCTTTCTTCTGTACTGCCTGCTTGCCTATCCCCTCCATATCCTCTGTCCCAGGTTTTGGCCCTTTCTATTTTCCTTTCAGGAGACAGATCTAGGGCATTACTCTTGGCAGCAGTATTTTCATTTTTCATTCTTGGAGATGCCAAAAGACAGATCTCTAATCTGGAGCTTGGTAAGGTGAGAATGAGTTTTCTTCTCTACACCAGTAAATGTACCTACAGCAAAGAACAACCCTGGAGGGCTGTTGAAGAAACATGGTGGTTCATCTCAGCACCTTCAATAGGATGAACTCTGTATCAAAGAGTGCTGAAAAGTCTGAAGAGAGAAGAGCGTACACAGAGTAGTGAGGATAGCTAGAGATCCTGGGAAGTTTAACCCAAGGAAGAGATTTGAATTCAACACACATTTTCTAGTTGGTGTTAATTTTGACTCATGTGTGTCAGACTAGAACTGTGCTCCATAGGTTTCAATAGCTCATTTTTTCAGAAAAAAAAGTTGCCAGGTCTTTCTTCCAAGATGCCTTTGGGTACACTCAAACCTCTGAACTTTTAACCTTTCGGTTATTAACCAAGTGTACTAACCATTTTCACCAATCCAGGGACTCTAGAACACACATTAATAGAGTCTCTTTTATATATATGCGTAGGTCGGTGGCAGGAGCTGGGAAAAGGTATCTGTCAGATGACCAGAACAGACAAAGTAGCTATTTTCGGATACTAGAAGGACCCTCAAATAAAAGTTGTTGTTGTTAAGTGCCATCGAGTCGGTTCCGATCCATAGCGACCTGTACAGGGTTTCCGAGGGTGTAAATCTTTACGGGAGTAGAAAGCCTCATCTTTCTCCCGCGGAACAGCTGGTAGTTTCGAACCGCTGACCTTAAGTTTCGCAGCCCGATTCGTAACCACTACGCTAAGAAAGGGGCTAAAAAGAGAAAAAGGATCAAGCATTTAATGAGTGTTTCCTTAAATACACTTAATTTGTATTAAATTGTCACAAAAAATGCTTTTGCTGTAGTTAAGGGTCATCAAATCACTTCTAACTCATAGTGACCTCATATAGAGTTTCCGAGGAGTGGCTGGTGAGTTTGAACCACTCACCTTGCGGTTCAAACCGGTCCAGTACATTATCCTACAGCACCATACCAAGACTCCCACAAAAATGCTATGAGGTGTTATTTCACTTTGAGCAAACTGTGACTCAATGAAGTTGAATTCATTGCCCCAAATTACAATGTTGTCAAGTAACATCACAGGACAGGAGGTAGATGGTGTCAGTTCTAAACGGCGGGGAGAGGCAGGGATTGTCTCTATGATAGCTGCTAAAGCAACTTCTGCAGTTTGAAATTCCAGGTCTGAACAGTCTCCTGTTCTCCACCCTTCACATTATACCTGTCCACCTGCATCCAAGAAAGTAAAGAGGCTTGCTTGTTGTGCATCTAATGGTTTTGCTTCATCAGTGTGCCCACCAGCAAATTAGAGGGAAGCCAGGATTCCAATCTACAGAGATGCTGAAACAGAGGGGGTCTGATTTGCCCTCTATTAAGGACACTGCCAAATGGGTGTGAGAATATGTAGAGAGTAGGGGGGTCTAGAGCTAACAAGAATCCCAATTCTATGTTTCCCCACATTTTAGTCAGTTAATTCACCTCTTTGAGTCCGCATTTCTCTAATCTTTATGGGTGATAATAGACAGATGGAAATACAGGTGCCCTTGAATTGATTCTTACGTCCAAAGAACTAAACACTGCCTCCTCCTGAGTCATCCTCATGATCCCTGGCATGTCCAGGCCCATTGTGGTAGCAATTGCTCCAATCCGTCTCCCGGAGGGTTTCCCACATCCTCACTGACCCTTTACTTCACCAAGCATGATGTCCTCCTCTAGTCATTGATTCCTCCTGATGATGTGTCCAAAGCAGGTGTTGCTGTTGGTAAGTATCATCAAGTCAGTTCCAACTCATAGTGACCCTGAACAGGATTTCCAAAAAGCATGGGTTTGAACTGCTGACCTTGCAGTTAGTAATCCAGTGCTTATCCTACAGTGCCACACCAGTGAGTGAGGATAATTTTCATAAGTAGAATTCCAGGCCTTTCTTCCTAGTCTACTTTAGTCTGGAAACTCCATTAAAACCTATCCACCAAGGGTGAACCTGCTGGTATTTGAAATATTGGTACTATAGCTTCCAGTCTTACAGTTAACATATCAGCCACAACATTGGCAAACAGATGGTGAGTGGGTGATAATCAAGCTTTCGTAATGCAGCTGTTGTAAAAATTCAAGGTATCTAAAAAACCTAGTAAGTGGTAGGTACTCAATCAATAAATGCTTTCTGCCCTGACAGCCCCATGCTTTTCTGTGATAGGAAAAATGGTGAGGAGTCCCGGTGTGGTGCTGTAGGATCAGCACTGGACTGCTAACCACAATGTTGGTGGTTCAAACCTACCAGCCACTCCTTGGGTATCCTATACAGCTTTCCCATGAGTCCAACTTGACAGCAGTTAGCAAGAGCAACAACCAGCATCTCCCAGACACGAGCCAACCTGGGAAGCCTGCTTATCTCAGTGCTTAGGAGGGCAAATTAGAGCTAGCTGTTTGGCTTATGACTTATGTGTTATTGTTATTACTTATAAAATTACAAAGAATTTTTCATGTCCTTCTTTTCCCTTACCAATAGGCCTGATCAGTCATTTACACCTTGGTATGAATGAGTTTGAGATGGTTTCCTTAAGAGCATTTTTAGTAAAAAAGAGAAAAATGGTACCAAACTCCCAGGGAATCGGGTTTAAAGGACGATATATTTTCTACCCTCATTTTAATGTTTACTGTCCTCCCCTCCCATCTCCTACCTGCCATTTTATCAGCATGCAAAGGTTTTTATTAGAATGCAAAACAAAAGGCACATTTCCAGTAAAGTAGAAAGTTACTTTGTGTGGCTTTACAGATTTAAGCTCTACAGATTTATTGATTTAAAATATCTTTGGGTTGGGCAGAAACTTGTCTTAACAAAATCAGAACAATAAATTCCATCCAGGTTCATTTTAGAAAATAAATGTACAGTATAAATAGAAAGGAAAGCTTTCAAGAAATAGTTGGCTTTAGTCAGGAGATACGAGATTTAATTTTTCCATATAAATTATTAAGATATTGTTCCTTTAAGGAGCTCTGGTAGCGTAGTGGTTACGAAACCGGCTGTGAAACTTAAGGCCAGCACTTCGAAACTACCAGCTGCTCCACAGGAGAAAGAGGAGGCATTCTGCTCCCGTGAAGATTTACAGCCTCGGAAACCCTGTACAGGGTCGCTATGGGTCGGAACCGACTCGACGGCACTTAACAACAACAACAATTATTCCTTTAGCACCCACCTTGACTACTAGTTGTGCAAGTAGCAGAGTGAATGGATGAAAATAACTTTCACCTTCTCAACTCAGAAGGGATGGGGTCATACACTGGTTCTGGTTAGGAAATCAAGAGGTTTTTAACTTTTCAGTTTGCGAAAAAGATGTTTAGTTCACTTCCTTCTGCAAAGCACTAGGAACGTCTTTGAATGCACTTCACTTTTCTGTAGTGCAGGTCATTTGGTGACAGAAATCACTCAGTGGTGACAATCATTCTCTCCTGGGGATGAAATTGTTAAGCAACATGATGAAGGGTCTCTTACTGAGGTTGTTTTCCCAGTAAACAATGAGTGTTAGCAAAAGAGTCACTGACTGACTTTTCTTCTACCTCCCTCCACCTACGGTATGTGGTAAAGATCCTTGCATCAAGGGCTCACTGCTCAGAGAAGGCAAGGAGTGGAAAAACTGCCCATAACCCCTTAAAAATATTTGAGTGAATCAGAAAAAAAGAGGCTCTCAGAGATTATAAAACTGTAGACTCTTGCATTTTAAACTAATTCAGTTTGGTGAGTTCATTAGTCTATCAATTTTGGCTTAGATGATATATTCTAAACTTACTGCATTTTTTTTCAAACGATTACACATTTACCCAAAGCACAGAATTTTCTTATAACTTAAGAAAAATGAAATTATATATACCTGGAATAAACATATATACATATTTGAGACTTTTTTTTTTTAAGCGAGTTAAAATCAAAAGTTGCCACACTGGACAATAATTACTAAACATACAATTTTTTGTTTGCAAATTCTGTTCCAGCTAAGAATTTCAGAGAACGTTAGAACACGCAGCAAGATGAAAACCTGTGCCGTGAACAACACTGCACAGTCCTTTATAATAACTGAGAACATCTCTGGAAAAAATCCTCAAGCGAGTCTTAGAATTGGCCCGTCATTTAAACCTACAGAGTTCTTATAACTGTCTAATTAAAGATCTTTAGAGATTAGCTTAAATTTGGTGGTGGTAGAAGGGGGGCGGAATGACACAAAACCGAAGCTGTATACATTATTTCTGCCTACCACAATTTCTAATTGATTAAAAGTCAAGTGATCTCACAACACAATCTTTGCCAAGCACTTGTAGTAATGGGCTTGTTTCTTGCCATCCATATTTATTGACTGCCAATTGTTGTAAGAGTGAGCAGGTTATGAATCAACTAATCAATAAAAAAATTTCAAAGGACTGACTTTTAAATCACAAAACCATTTTAGAGACTAAGTAAGTCCCTGAAACAAAGAAGGTACTTCACTCCCTCTCAGCCTACCCCCACGAACCTTTGTGAATAAATGAAATAAATAGATGAAAACATAATATTGTGACCACTAAAATAACCAACAGTCTAGAAGAGAGCTATTGTTTCCTATAGAGATTAATTGAATAATTAACTTCAAATCAAAATAAAAGTAAAACTCTCCACCTTGAGCTAGGCAGGAAAGTGTGAATTCAGTCAGAATTCAAGAAATCAGAAAATACTTACAATCATTATAAATGTGCCCAAGAACTCAGAGAGTGTTTCTTTAACCAAGTTGCTCTTCAAGACCAGTCTCTGCTTGAAACTCTTCCTCTGTCCCTTCTCAGACGGCATCTTGGGGCTTCTCCCTGGACTGCTCTCTTCCTCCAGTATCTGCTTGTCACCTTCACTCGCACGTGGAAATGGTTATTTGGACCACTGATGACAGATACCTAGAGATGTCTTGTGAGTCCGTCTGAGTGTACAAGTGCTGTCCTTCCAATTAGGTGCTGTGACTTAATCCTCTTCTGGGGAAACTGTCATTCCCTGTTCTGCTGTTGTTTGTTTGAATTAGAGAGTTAGAGCCTGAAATCTCCAAAACTTGCCTTTTTGTGTCCAACAGTTTAATCATTACCTTTATTCTCAGGACATTTTTTTCTCCTGTTTTTTTTTTTTTTTTTAAGAGATGAGGAAAGAGATGTTGTGCTGTGTTGCCAAACCACAGTGACGATGGGCCCCGGTCCAGAAGAGATTTTACATGTTGCACAACTGTAGGTTTCTGATTTTTTTTTTTTTGGGGGGGGGTGTAGTTTAGAATTGTCAAATCAAATTCATATATGTCTATGCAAAACAACCTTTTCTAAATGTTTGCAAACTAGAAAATATAAGTGTGCTATTTTATAAGATGTATCACTCTCCTTTTCTTCCAGGATCATTTCAGTGACTTCCTAACACCATCCTGAAACTTATAAGATCCACTGTATTCCATTTTAGAGATGGAGAAAATAATATATAATGAGACCGTGGCCAAGTCTGTACGACAGGATGGAAGCTCTTTCTTGGTTATTGAAACTGGATATCATCAGCTGAGGAGAGTTTGGGATCCAAGACTCAGCAAGATGGAGAAGATGACTTCTTGAATTGCAAGATACATCTTTCTTTTGAAGAAGCATTCCACTTTGAAAACCAAGTTACTCCTCTTCATTTGTTGTTGTTGTTAAGTACTGTCGAATCAGTTCTGACTCAAGCGAACCCGTACAGGGTTTCTGAGGAATGGTATGTTTGAACTACTGAACTTGAGACTCAAACTGACACAGAAGTCCATTGCTTATCGTACACTGCCACACCAGGACTCCTTGCTGTTGTTAAGTTGGTTCCAACTCATAGTGACCCCATAAGTGTAGAGTAGACTTGTCTTCAGAGTGTCCTTGGGTGGGTTCGAACCACCATGCTTTTGGTTGGTAGTCAAGTGCTTAACCATTTGCACAACTTTTGGATCTCCTGCTTCATTTACCAGGCACTATTTAGGCAAAAAAGAGCTCTGGTAGCGTAGTGGTTACGAATCGAGCTACTAACCTCAAGGTCAGCAGTTCGAAACTACCAGCGGTTCCTCAGGAGAAAGATGAGGCGTTCTGCTCCTGTAAAGATTTACAGTCTTGGAAACCCTGTGCAGGGTCACTAAGAGTCGGAACCGACTCCGCAGTACTTAACAACAACAACAATAATTTAAGCAAAATGCATCTAAACTAAGCAGCAGCAACTAAAATGCTATACTGAAAGCATCCCTTTGAATTAAAGAGAGAATGACTGAATACATGCCATCCAAATCACACAAAAATGAGGGATCAATTACCTAATCGAGGATATTCAATTAAGCTACTTATCACCCCAATTAATCAAGAAAGAGGGAGTAAATGGCCTCACCACAGTTTTAGGTTATACACTTCTTAAATTTGATGAATTAACATCCTCTCAGGCAACAAACTGTACTTGGGGCTAGGTATTTGTCAAATCAAATACTTAAGCCTTGTTTTCAAAGGTAGTTTGAAAAAATAGAATCCAGTAGTAGTATCTGAATCTTAGCAGCCACGCTGGGTTCTTCCTTCAACCCTCCCACAGAGAAGCCAGCTCCATTCCTGGTCCTCCCCTACCTTTGCAGGAGGCCACCATTCCCAGCTGAGGAGGTAAGCAGGAAGGAAGGGTGGAGAAGATGTGAAGAAAATAGCTGCATAGTCCAAGGGCAAAAGGAGAGTCCTAATCTGCAGGTGAGATTTTGAGCTTAAATTGAAAGAAGTTATGACTTGCCCAAGGGCAAGGATTGCAGAACTGAGACAAGAATGCAGCATTATGGCTTCAACAACAGATTAACTTATCATGGATTCCATTGTCTAGAAGAGATACCTATGACCACACTTTTCCCAAGTCCCAGTGGCTAGACCAGAGAAACAGGACTTTAGTATTGTGACTTCAACTAATACCAAACAAAGGTGTTCTTTGGTCTCTTCATTCACTCATCTGACAAGTATTTATGGCCTACTCATTATGCACTGAGCAAAAGCACACAGGGTTCTCATCCTTGACAGAGTTTAGAGTTTAGTGAGGAAGACAAATATCTGTAAAGTCATCACAGATACAACAATATAGCATCACAACTAAGACGTGTGCTATAAGGAGGGGGCCACACTGTAAAGAGAGAATATATCAGCAGATCTTAATCTTGTCAGAGATCTTTGATGTCTTCTCCAATGAAGTCAGGTCTGAGCTGAGATCAGAGGGAAGCTTGGAAGTTACCATGTGAAGTGTGTATGAAGGTCTTGGGAGGAGGAGCGGGGACAGCATGGTGCCTGCCTATCATGGAATAAAAGAAACCTAGTGTGACTGGCTCCCCAAGAAAGTGCAAAATGAGACAATTGAAGCAGTGGGCAGGGCTCAGCCCGTTCTGAGCCTCAGGTGCTCTTTTAGGACTAAAAGCAATGATAAGTCATTGAAGTGATTTAAGCAGGAAGATGGACACAATCAGGTATGACTTATGAAAATTCATCCTGACTTGAAGATGGACAGGGGATCAGAAGAGGCCTAGAGTTAAGCATGAGATTTCCTGGGTGGTATAATGGCTAGCATGTTGGTGTTGTTAAGTGCCATGGAGTCAGTTCTGACACAGTTACCCCATATAAGATTTCCAAGGAGCAGCTGGTAGATTTGAACTGCTGACTTTGTGGTTTGCAGTTAGCACAATCAACTGCTAACTGAAAGGTGGGAGGTTTGAGCCCATCCAGCTGTATCTTGAAAGAAAGGCTTGGTGATCAACTTCTGAGAAACAGTCATTGAAAACCCTATGGAGTACACAGAGTCTTTATGAGTCCGAGGCAACTCAATGGCAAGTGACTTATTGAGTGAAGTGGCACATGTAGACCAGTTAGGTGAGTATCTTAGAATTCCAGGCCTGGGGGGTGGCTTTGATAATGGAGAGCGCAGGAAGGACTCAAAAATTACCTTATCTTAAAATTGACAAGATTTGGTGGTAGATTCGATAAGGATGATGAAGAAAGGGGAGGCATGAAGATTGATGACCAGGTTCTGGGCTTTCAGGGGTGTTAAGCACTGTGAAAAGAAACAACGGAAGAGAACTGCAGTGGAGCAGCTTGGATTCTGTTTGCGCACGTTGAGATTCAGGAACTCTGGTGCATCCTACTTGTAGGAATTGAAGATGGTGGTCGTGGTGGTGGTTATGTACCGTGGAGTCGGTTTTGACTCATAGCGACCTTGCATTGTTGTTGTTATGTGCCGTGGAGTCGGTTCCAACTCATTGCGACCCTGTACAGGGTTTCTAAGGCTATAAATCTTTAGGGGAGCAGAACGCCTCATCTTTCTCCGGCGGAACAGTTGGTAGTTTCAAACTGTTGACCTTGTAACCACTTTGTAACCACTACGCTACCAGAGCAGCCCAATTTGTAACCACTACGCTACCAGAGAGACCTTGCATAGGGTCAACAAAAAAGAGGAAGACCCCCAACAAGATGGATTGGCTTAGTGGCAGTTGCAATGGGCTATAGGGTAGCAATTGTGAGGTTGGAGCAAGACAGGACAGTGTTTCATTATGTTACGCATAAGGTTGGTATGAGTCAATATCATCCCAATGGCAACAACAACAGAAGTGATTATTCAAATCATGAGCAAAAATGACAATACTTGAAAGAGTTTGAAGAGAGCAGAGGCTAAGCTAGAGATACTAAACATTCAGTGTTCTAGCAGAGGAAGGTAAAATCCTTATTATTTCTTTTACTCTACTTTCAGGTGACAATTGCATTTTCACCTCTGTCTTATGTCTAACATAACTCACTCAGAATTTTCAGAAGACCCCCCAATGTAAACATATTAACAAGCATTCAGACAAGGTGAGCAATGACTAGCATCTCTCCCTCTCTCTCTCATCGAACTCTCACTTCAAAGTTCCAACTAAGGCATGTACTTGCTTAATAGCTTTCATTCATTCATCTGGAAAACCATTTTACTGACCATTTACCATGTGCCAGGCACAACATTAAACACTCAGAATTTAAAAACGAGAAAGACAGGTTACTAGTGTTAAGAAATTGAGAGTCTAAGTTCAAAGATATCCAAATGTACACTCCATCTAGTAGAATGTCCTTGCTATCATCACACAGATATCTGAGAGGCCACACTATGTTGCCAGCATATTGATTCATCCTGCTGCCAACAATTCTAAAAGTATGTTCCCTTGAACGCAGTGCCTGCTGAATCTCGAAGGCCAGTCCATGTAGCACTTTTTGTTCCTCCTGGTTCCATCCCTTTCTGAGCCCAAGATTTCTCTTTCTACCTAGTTATGCCTTGAATAACCATTACTGCCTCTACTTAAGGGATTCCAGGATCCAACAGGCCTAGGCTGTCTCCATATTTGTAAGAGTAACTGCCTTTTACTCTGATCTCACTCCTCTGACCACTTCTGCGTTTGGCTAACTTCATCTCCATTCCTTATGTGGCCCTTTATTTGACCACTGCTGGGACCATGTCATCACCCAGTTCTGCATTTCAAAACCTTTAACACCCCAACACATGCCACTGATTGTATTTCCAGTAACTACACATTTTACCCACCCTAGACTTTCACAAATCTGATTTACCTCCTCCTCATAAATTTCAGCTCTCAATTCCTCCCTCTCTGCCCAGTTCTGACCTCATGATTGCCCACATTAATGATGGATGCATTTACTAGCATTTCAAGTTCCCCTTTTTTACTCTCTTGTGGTGCTGTAGGAATAGCACTGGACTGCAAGGCCGGTTTGAACCACCAGGTCAGACGTTCAAACTCACCGGTTGCTTCTCAGAAACCCTAGACAGGGTCACTATGAGTCAGAACCGACTCGATGACACCTAACAACAACAACAGCATCCAAGTTTCCAAAGCCATCTATTTTCCTCAAGTAATTTCTTCCCAGGCTACTAAATAATGCTGGTGAAAGTTATATAAACGTATTGATTGGCCCTTGTTGTTAATTGTTGCTGAGTCCGTTCAGATTCATAGTGAGTTTGAACTGCCAACATTGCAGTTCAAAGGGACCTTGAGGTCGAGCGCTTATCTTATGGCACCACACCAGGACTCCACTGATTGGTCCTATAGCATATAATTGTAATCTAGATCAAAGGTGGTTGGTCCCATATCCTTAGTGAACCTCTTATTTCAAAAGTTTCAGATTTCATGTACATTAGAATCACCCAGTAGATCCAAGATGGGGCCCAAGAGTCTTACAAGCATTCCTGGTAATTCTGATCCCATGCCCTATTTCACTCCATACAACAGTGACCATATAACTCTTTTGTGCCCCTGCGGCTCCACGCTGTTCCATTGCAGGGGGGTAGATGGAGTTCATTGGATATAACTCCCTTTATGTCCTTTATACTCAAAAAGTTTCCCTGGTTTTATTTATGTGGTTCTCCCTTTCTTTGTTTTGCTAATGTTCCCCCATGTGTTGGTGTTCTTTTCCAGCCTCTCTGGGACTATGATCAGCAGTATTCTCTCTAGCCTCTCAGTCTCTCTCCTCCATTGACTTCTTTCCCAGATCCCTGGTGTGGCGCTGTAGGATAAGCACTGGACCTCAAGGTTGGCAGTTCAAGCTCACCAGAGGCTCCTTGGAAACCCTATACAGGCTCGCTGTGAGTCACCACTTAACAACAACAACAACAACAAAACAAGCTCAGGTCTTTCTGGTCCTGAAAAACATTCTTGTGAATTGTCTTACCTCAAATTCATATTTCATCTGTCTCCTACGATTTATTTTCCATTGGGGGAAAAACAACCCTTTCCACCTCCCATGAGTAAAAATAAATCAGATTGAAAAAATAAAATTGAAAAAATAATTTTAAAATACTTCAGTCAAAACACTGAAGTCTCTTATAATCTCAACTTGCAAAAATGACCAATGTTAACGTTTTGGTATATATCTCTCTCGAATTTTTTTCAGATATGTGCAAATATTTTTTCTAAAAGCAGACTTTACTATATATATATAATTAAAATACCTTTTCCCCCTACTTAAAATGCTCTGTATACTTTCTAGGCCAATATATAATTCATCTTCCTGCTGTGGCACTGTGGGTTAATGCGCCAGACTGCAAAGCTATTTGAACTGCAAGGTCGGCAGTTCAAACTTACCAGCTGCTCCTCAGAAACCCTATACAGGGTCACTATGGGTCAGAACCAACTCGATGGCACTTCACAACAACAACAACATTCTGTTGTAATGGACTCCTGGTATGGGACTGTAGGGTCAGCACTGGACTGCAAACCACAAAGTTGTCAGTTTAAACCCACCAAATGCTCCTCAGAACCCCTATATAGATAGGGTCACTACGAATCGGAACCAAGTCAATGGCACTTAACAACAACAACAATTTTGTTGTAAAAAATGTACCATAATTTGGAAAGCCGCCTTTGATACGCAGTTGTTTTTTTCCAGTTTTCCTCCAGTAAGACAGCGCTACAATGAACATCTTAATATTTATACTTGTCTATCTCTTGAATGAAAAGATCCGTTTTGGAATTAGTGCAGCCAGAGTGCTCCTTGGAAGCCAAGATGGCCAAACTTCGTCTCTCATGCTTCAGACATATTGTCAGGAGGGACCAGTCACTGGAGACGGATATCATGTTTGGTAAGGTGGAGGGACAGAGAAAGAGAGGAAGACCGCCAACAAGATGGATTGGCCAAGTGGCAGCATCGATGGACTCAAGCGTGGCAACAGTAGTAAGGTTGGCCCAGGATCGGGCAGTGTTTCATTCTGCTGTGCATAAGGTCACAATGGGTCAGTACCGACTCGATGGCACCTAACAACAACAACATCTCTTGACAAAACTGCATAGAAACTGATTTACTGGTTCCCGTTTTTTGTTTTTTTGGTGTGTTTTATAAAAGTTTTTTCTAATGTTGTGAATTGAATGAAAGTTTACAGGACAGATCATCAGTTTTATATTCAAGAAATCATACACCTTGTTTCATTACATTGATTATAATCTCCTCCATGGACCATCAAATAACAGTATTTCTCTCTATTCACTTTAGTTCTCTCTATTTTTTTTTTTTTTAACACTAAAACATATATCATAATTTACACCACCGAAGGACACATTTTTCAAGTCTGCCTCCTAGCCGCCAGCTCTTAGTCCCTCTCTTCCCATGAATCTAAAGTGCTCAGCCTCTCCCTCTCTCCATGTCCCCATCTCTGCCGCCATCTCTGGTGTCACTGCTTCTCTGGATAAAGTCCCACATTCTGATTGTGCTCTTCTCCCTATTAGTCGGAACTGCCTTGACAGCACTTAACAACAATTGTTTGGCTAAAAGCTGATACCCAGGGGAGGGCTCAGGTCCAGGCTTCAGGAGTATCTAAGGACCACAGTCTCAGGGATATCAGCAGTCTATAAGTCTGGTCTTTTTTTTATGATTTTGAGTTATGTTCTACATTTTTTTCTCCCTCTCTGTCTAAGATCTTCTATTGTGAATCTGATCAGAGTGGTTGATAGTGGTAACCAGATACCATCTAGTTCTTCTGGTCTCAGGATAGTAGAGACTGTGGCTAGTGTGGTCCATTAGTGTTTTGGGTTGTCTTTGATTTTGTTTATTCTTCTTTCCTCCACACAAGGAGAGACCAATCATATCTCAGATAGTCACTCACGAGCGTTTTAGACCAAATTAAGATGTAGACCATTTGGGGACTATGTTATGTCAATTGGACTAGATGTCCTCAAGACTATGGTACAAAGTCCCCAAACCCGGTGTTTGGTTATGGCTAAGAAGTTTTTAGAACTCTGTTCCCTATGTGCTCTTCTATTTCCTTGAATATATTTGCAGTCTATACAAAAACACATATAGAAATGTCCTCTGCCAAATGTACAAGGAGGCTTCAAAGGTTGTGGAAAATTCCATCATCTTTTAACTTCATTTTTTCCAGGAACTTTTTGAAGCCCCCTCATACATATATACGGAGCTCTGGTAGTGTAGTGGTTATGAATCGGGCTGCAAACCACAAAGTCAGCAGTTCAAAACTACCAGCTGTTCTGCGGGAGAAAGATGAGGCTTTCTGCTCCTGTAAAGATTTACAGCCTGGGAAACCCTGTACCGGGTCACTATGACTCAGAACCGACTCCACGGTACATAACCACCACCGCCACCATACATACATATCCATGGTTGAGTTCTTATTCATCTTCATACAGCTGTTCAACTTGCAGATCTACCTGTCTACTCACATTATTTAGTATTACTATAATTGAAGGATTGTGTATTTACGTAGTATTTACATTTGCAGTCTTTTACTCCTGGGTCCCTCCTGGGGTCACAGTGTGCTGTGCCCCCCCTTTATTGTATATTGCTTTTCCCTTCACTCAAGTTAATATGTGTCGACTCTCTAGCTGTTGATTTGCTCTCCTATCCCCTCTCATAATGGATAACCATTTAAAGGATGTTTCTGTGTGTAAACTTTTCCTTGTCTTTTTATAATAGTGGTCTCATACAATATTTGCCCTTTTGTAATTGACTCATTTCACTCAGCATAATGTCCTCCAGGTTAAGACATGTTGTGAGATGTTGCATGGATTCTTCATTCTTGTTTAACGTTGAGCAGTAGTCCATTGTGGTATGTACCATAGTTTGTTTATCCATTTATCCTTTGATGGGCACTTAGGATGCTTTCATCTTTGTGTTATTGTGAGTCTTGTGGTTAACTTAGGTGTGCATGTACCTGTTCATGTCATGGCTCTTATTTCTCTAGGATGCATACCTAGCAGTAGGATGGCTGAATCATATGGTTGGTTATATGTTTTTAAAGTACCTGTGTCTCTTATTCTCTCTATTATTGGGTCTTTGATATTTTTTCAATCTAAAAATAATGCTGTTTAGTATGCTTTTCCTTGATCAGCAATGAGGCAGAGCATCTTTTCACATAGTAGCTACTTGTGAAAAGCTACTTGTATTTTGTCTTTTATATATTTTACATTTATTTCCTCTGCCCATTGTTCAACTGGACCATTGACTTATGTGTTTATTAATTTGCTGCAGCTGTTTAGAATATAAGACGATAAGCCTTTCATGTGTTCTACGTGGTAAATCACTTTCCAAGTCCATAATCATTTATCGATTGATGCATAATGTTGGTGTCGTTTGTCATGTAGGGTTTAGAAAATGTTATCTACTCAAGTGTATAGCTTTTTTGACTTGACTTTCAGCTTTAGTATTAAGTCAAAGCAAAGTCTTCTCTATTTCACAATTACAAAATTATTAAACTTCACTCTCTGTTTGATTCAGTAGTTTCATAGATTTTTAACCAATATATTTTGATGCCAAGTGTAAATTTGTTGTTGTTAAGTGCCATTGAGTTGGTTCCAACCCATAGTGACCCTGTAGAAAGTTTCGGAGGAGCCAACCTTGCAGTTCAAACAGCTTTGCAGTCTGGCGCATAAAACCACAGCGCCACACCAGGACTCCAAAATGTAGGGTAGGAAGGTAGTAGTTTTCCAAGAATGGTGATCATTTTCTATTCTTTTATTTGAAATTCCATCTCCCTATATGAAAAATTCACCAG
>NW_006408522.1:13407756-13416284 GCF_000296735.1 Chrysochloris asiatica
TATAAGATATAATCAAGATACAATCAAATGTTCTCTCCTAATCCTACCAATCCTGGTACAATCAAGATAAGCTTTCCCAAGATGGCAGCTCCTGGAATAGCTGAGTGTCTTGAACCAGAAAATAATGAATTTCTGGATTCTCCTGCAAATTCCCCAGCTATGAACCCTCTGAAACTCCAAACATACTTTTATATTTGTTACAGAGTTCCAACATCAACTCATGAGTCCTCTTGACCCGGTATTCCCTGTTGTTGTTGACCGAGCTCCTCACTACACTTCTACCCAATCCGCCATCTAATGAGGCAGTGTAGTGGTTAAAAATCTGGCTGCGAACCCCACAGTCAGCAGCTCAAATCCACCAGGCCTTTCGTGTAAGAGAGATGAGGCTTTCCGCTCCTTGCAGTTAAACAGCCTTGTAGTCTGGTGCATTAACCCACAGCACCACACCAGTTTGGAACTACTAGCTGTTTAATGGGAGGAAGATGAGAGGCTTTCTGCTTCCATAAAGATTTACAGCCTTGGAAACCCCATGCAGGGTTGCTATGAGTTGGAACTGACTCTATGGCACACCATTACTACCACCACCACATATGGTGAATAGCAGCACTGGGGAGGTACCCACCCCTTAGACTAATCAACCACTGGAAACCAGAAGGGCAGCATTTGCTCAAAAACAAAGTTCAGAAGGAAAGAAGAAGGAACACAGTGAGGAACTGGGATAAGTGATACCACATTGTGGGAACTGTAACCAATGACATGAAACAAAATGTGTATGAATTACTAAATGGAAAACTCATTTGCTTTTTAAACCTTCACCCAATTCACAATAAAAAGTTGGGTTTTTAAAAAATATTATTATTATTCCCAGCAGTGAAACCAACTTTAATTATTCTAAGTTTTCATACTTTTTCATGTCTTTCTGATAGAGTAGCTACCCATCATTCTTCTTTTCAAGCATTTATCAAAAGTTAGTCAAACTTTAGAATCATTTTTAAAGTTCTGTCTCCTTCCAATTATAATTAATAAATAGAATTAAAGTTGGAATATTGAATTTTCCCATTCAGTAAAATGGTCCATCTCTCCATTTACTTGTTTTCTTTATCTCCTTAAAGTTACATTATTTTCTGTGTTGGGTCTCACAAATTCTTAAGTTTAGTTCTAGGCATTTGAAAATGATATTATTTTTGGAGTTAGAATGAGATTTCCATTTGTATTCTGTTTTCTTGCTCATACAAGCAAAACTCTTTATTTTTGAGTGTGCATCTTATATAAGGAGCCTGGTAGCATAGTGGGTTATACACTGGGCTGCTAGCTGCAAGATCAGCAGTTTGAATCCACCCTGGGAGAAAGATGAGGCTTTCTGCTCCCGTAAAGATTTACAGTCTCAGAAACCCAATAGAAGGGTTGTTATGAGCCAGAACTGGCTCAGCGGCACACCATCACCACCTACCACCGCCATCTTATATATGCCAATCCTAAAGAATTTGCATTTGATTCCAAATCCGTTTCTAGCTGATGTTGTAGTGAACATTGTTAGTTGCTTTGGGGGCATCTTTAAATCCTCTTTCTAGTAGTACTATTGTTTTTTTAAGAAGACTAAATATTTCCAGGTCTAAGTGTAAACACTGATTATTTCAACCTATTTGAATCATTTTTCCTTCCTTGAAACCATATTTTGTTCATGCATAATAATGTGATTTAATTGGGGCCAGTGAAATTTGAGAGGTGACTTGCTGGGACTTTGGAAAGGAGTCTATGAAGTCTATAAGAACCCAGTCCTCTGTCACCTACTGGACATGAACAATGAAGTTGATGGCCCCGGCTATTTCAGTTAGCCATCCTATGACCTAGTAGGAGGCTAGTCTTTTAATTAAACTAACAGAGACAAGCAGTGCATGAAGATGGGATGAACCTGAGTCCTTAATGACATTGCTGAGTTCCTGGATCGACCCACCCTGAGGCCCACCCCACCTGTGGACCAATAAAATATATTGTTTACAAACAGAATTTTCTTAATTTAAAAACCAGTTTGAACAGGATTTCTTCTAATTTCAACATTAAAAAGCCTGAACTGGCTTAGTTTTCTTGTTTTTTTGACATAGACTATAATACGATTACAAATAAAAGTCACTTTATATTTTCCTTTTTGATACTTGAGGGTTTATTTATTTTCTTACCATATTGAATTGGCTGGAACAATTTCAAGACTATTGACTAATGTTGTTGTTGTAGTTGTTAGGTGCTGTCGAGTAGTCCCAACTCATAGCGACCCTGTATACGGTTTACGAGAAGCTGTTGGTGGGTTTGAACTTCCGACTCTGTGGTTCTGAGTCCAATGCAGAGCCTACAGCCCCACATGGCATCCTTGTATCATTCCTAAACTTACAGCAATTCTCTAGTGGACCATGCTTTAAGTTTCATGTTTTCTATTATCAAGCTAAGATAATTTTTTTGTTGTTCTTAGAGATAATCCATGACCCATCTATCAGTCTGCCATACTGTATAGTAGCTTGCATGTTGCTATGATGCTGAAAGTTATGCAATCAGTGTTTCAAATAACAGCAGAGTCATTCATGTGGACAAGTTTCAGTGGAATTTATAGACTAAGACAGACTAAGAAGAAAGGCCTGTTGATCTACTTCAGAAGTTAACCAGTGCAAACCTTACAGATCACACCAGAGCATTTTCCAACTCACTTGTTTGGACACATTGTTAGGAAGGATCTATCACTAGAAGAAAACATTATGTTTGGTAAAGTAGAGGGCCTCTAAGAGGATGGGAGACCCTCAGTGCCACAAAGATGAATGCAGACATCCTGTCAATTGTGAGGATGACACAGGACAACGTTCCGTTCGGTTGTAGATAAAGACATCAGACTTTGAAGTCAATCTGATGGCAGCTGGTAGTGGTGGTTATGTGCTGTGGAGTCGGTTCCAACTCACAGCAACCCTGTACAGGGTTTCCGAGGCTGTAAATCTTTATGGGAGCAGCTACCAACAACAAAAGACATTATGCTTTAAACAAGAGTAGATATTAGATTTTACCAAATGCCTTTGGAGTATTTAATGAAAAAATTTCTCAAATTTTTTTTTCTGTTATATTCTCTGTCATAAATTAATTACATTACAGTTAGAATGTCCTAATGTTGAACCAGCCCTTCATTCCTGAAAAAATCCACTAAGTCATAATACACATACATAACACACAAAATACACATACTTTTGGATTTAATTTTCCAATATTTTGCTTTACATTTTTGGTGGTTTTTGTTTTTTGTTTTTTGTTTTTTTGTTTTTGTTTTTTGCTTAGTTATTCACAACAAAAATTATAAGGTGATTTGTGTTTTCTTTGATGTTGTTGAGGCAGTTCTGACTCATAGAGAAGCTGTATAGGGTTTCCGAGGAGCGGCTGTTGGGTTTGAACCATTGACTTTTTGGTTAGTAGTCCAGTGCGTACACTACAGCGTCACACTGGGATTCTCTTCAACCCTGGAGTGGACCTCAAAGCCACCAGGACCGCTTGAGGCACACAGCTTTCTTGTATCTGTAAATGTCAAAAGGAATTGAAGTGAAAATGTATTCCTAAGCAAATGCCCCATTGATGATCAATCACAAGGTAAACAGGAACTCCCTGGAAAGACCAGTCTGAAAATTCTTCTTCACTAGATTGAGGGTTTTTTTGTCTTCTTGATTAAAACATACAGCTCAGGATGCAGGATTTTAAAAATCATGTAATTTGCCAGACAGCTCTTTTAAAATGCAGAGTATTCATAACAAAAATTCTAATTATGCAAGCAGGCAATGACATTTGGTTTCTTTGTAGGGTCACATGCTGTTTGTCAGTTGTACAAGTGAAAACTGGTCAGAGCATCATCCAATTATTAAGTTATTAGATGGGAATATCTGTGATCTGTGACTATAAATATATAAGACTGCTTGCTGAATACCATTGGTTTGTGCAGGTTCAGTTTGCCCTTTTGGTAAGAGATGAGCATTGATATTCTTTCAGGTCCCAAATAAATAAAGTATGTTAGCAAGTTCCATATAAGGTTGCTATGAGTTGAAATTGACTTGATGGCACACAAGAACAACTACAAGTTCCACATGATAGAGGCCTCAGATGGAAAACTCCAGGACTCCATTTTGGGTTCTCATTTGCTTTCACCTATATCAGAGCCCTATGAAGAGATTCATGCAGAGGAGTGAAGTCGGGGAGGGCCAAGACAAACTTTATCCTTCCTTCCCAGTGCAGCCTCTGTTCACAGGTGAGTGTTTCACTTTTCAGTTTCTCTATTTCTGTCCGCTGAGCAAATAACCTGAGAAGTTGGGTTCTATGAAGAAGAACATGGCATCTAGATTGGAGGAAGACTCATTAACAACCTGCAATATGCAGATGATGTAACCTTGCTTGCTGAAAGTGAAGAGGACTTCAAATACTTACTGATGAAGATCAAAAACCATAGCCTTTAGTATGGGTTGTACCTAAATGTAAAGGAAACAAAAATCCTCACAAATAAATAACATCATGATAAGTGGAGAAAGAATTAAAGCTGTCAAAGATTTCATTCCACTATCAACACTATGGAAGCAGCCAACAAGAAATCAAACAACATATTGCATTAGGCAAATCTGCACAAAATCTCTTTAAAGTGTTCAAGAACAAAGATGTCAGTTTGAGGACTAAGGTGTGCCTGACCTAAACCCTAGTAGTTTCAAACTAGGCAATGAATAAGAAAGAATTGATGCATTTGAGTTATGGCTGTGGATAAGAATATTGAAAGTACCAGGAACTACCAGAGAACAAACAAATTTGCCTTGGAAGAATACTTCTTAGCATTCTTCATCTCTCAGACTTTGGACATATTATCAGGAGGGACAAGTCCCTGGAGAAAAACATTATGCTTGGTAAAGTGGAGGTTCTGTGAAAAAAAAAAAAAGGAAGACCCCCAATGAGATGGATTGGCACACCAGCCATGGTTTCAAGCATAACAATTATAAGGATGGTGTAAGACAAGGCAGTGTTTGGTTCTGTTGTACACAGGGGTCATTATGAGTCGGAAGCAACTTAATGTCACCTAACAACAACAATATTTCTGTGCCATTGTTGTATATTGCCTGGATTTGGATATCAAACATAACTGCTGTGAAGGTAAAAAACAGATGACCCTTAAAACACAAATGATTAAAAGAATTCGTTACTGGGGGTGAAAAAATTTCTATGTTCAGTCCACTGCCCTGGGATACAGAAAATAAACTGAAAAATACACAGAGAATTGGCGCATAAGCTGAAGATAGAACTAGACACATAACAAGAACAAGGAAACAAACAGAAACCAAGTTGCCATGTCAACTCTGGCTCATAGCAACCCATGGGCATTAGGGTAGAGCTGTGCTGCATAAGGTTTTCAAAGGCAGATTTTTCAGAAGGAGATCAGTAGGTCTTTCTTCCAACATAACTCTGGGTGGATGGACCTGAAGCTCTAACCGTAAGGTCAGAGAAGTAGATCATTAATAGTTTGTACCACCTAGAGATTCCATATACATAGTAAATATCACAAAAACTTCTAATTCTTTCCTTCCATAAAATTGTTCACTCATGAACAGTGGTTGTCCATTTTCTGGATGCATCTTTTGCATTCAGCAGGTATAGACTTATAAACTGAAACCTAGTGGCATTCCTTTGGGTACTGCCTCAGGGCGGATGAGTACAGTTCTCAAGTAAGACGACAGGGTGAGTGTGACAAGTTAGTTAAAAATTACCCCATTGATCAGAGAGTACCAGAAATCTTCAGAAGGCATCAACATGACACACACCACAGCAAATCTGCAAAGATGACCAGGAGCCAAAGAGTCACCATGTCATTCCATAGCTGTTCACTACAGATGAACCACACCCTGTCTACCTTGTCAATCTCAAAGGGGAAGATGGGCAACCAAGAGTCATAATTTTCCTTTTCATCTGGAAGAAAATGATGCTCAATGTTTTGGAGTTTACATGACTTTCTTGACTCGCCCTCAAATATTTTTTCTAAACATCACTTGAACATTTTGTGCCTTTTCTTCAGGATCTTAAGGTGCATACTGTCCTTGTGGTAGGACCTGGGCAGACAGATGTGTGATGGTCCTCTAGCAGTGCCTGGTTTCTACACTTAATGCCTCTGCTCTCCCAGTAACCCACTGTCCATTCAACACCCAAGTCTGGATCAATGTGTTTTGATATATGGTTTCACTGTTGTTCATTCCTAGAAAATCTGTGGTTTCTGTTATGATTCCTATATGATTCTTTAACATAGTACCCCAAAGAGGTTAGTTTTATTACTAATATCTAGTTTTATTGCAGAAGAGTCACAGAATGTACACTAGAAGATTCTAAAATTTGAGAATTAAAGAAAAAAAAAATCCCTTCGTGGCAGTGGGCTAAAGGACCTAGTTTTACTCTAAGAAAGGTAGTAAGTAGTCTTTGTTCTCAGCTCCAGAAAAAATAATTCTCGGAGTAATTGGAGTCCCTTGGTCTGGGACTTTCAAGCCACCCCTGAGAATGTACTCTGGCAGGTGGAGCTGACCAGACCAGAAAAGATTCACCTGGGAGTCCGAGATCCACTAGCCTCTGGAGGCATAATTTAGTCGGCCATGCAGGACTGTTGATACAGCCTGAATACAAGGATCCATAAAGCTTCATGGTTGACCAGAACATTTGTCCTTAAGAGCTTAGCATATCCCTTGGGACACAGAAACTCCTTGGAAGAATCTTCCACATCTTGCTCTAATCATCTTTGTTATATCATTTTGGGTTATAGCAAATATGTGACTGTAAGTATGCTAGACTCATTCCAGCAGATTATTGAGCCCAAAGAGGCAGTGGAGGTCAGCAGGTCAGGTCAGAAAGTAAGGGTGGCACTTGCACCTCAGGAGTAGTAGGAAACCAGTCCTGAAATGTTGCCCAGAAGGTCAGAAAGTTGGGGTGCCACATGGATTGGATTGGGTTCATGCTGATCCGTACCATGCAGTTGTTGTTGTTGTTGTTATGTGCCGTCGAGTCGGTTCCGACCCATAGCGACCCTGTACAGGGTTTCCGAGGGTGTAAATCCTTACATTCAAGGTTTTTAATGTTCTGAAAACGTTTGAAGGATATCTTGAAGGATATATGAATATAACAGCACCAAGCTCTATATTCATACAATCAAGATGGGTAGCTATCTAAATTCATTTTATCCGTGTTCTCTTACTGTTCTATTGTATATCTCTATTACTGCCACATTACTATATCAATTTTCTATTGTTGCATAACAAACTACCACAAGCCTAGTAATTTAACAGACACAAATTTCTCATCTCACAGATTATGTGAGTCAGAAGTCTGGCATGGCCTAAATGGTTTCTGGGCTTAGAGTCCCACAAGGCTGAAATCAAAGTATTGGCCAACTGTCGTGGAGAAATAAGAAAAGAAAGATGACTGCTAAACTCCTGCAGGTTCTCAGAGAATTAATTTTATTGTGGTTGAAAGAATGAAACTCTCATTGTCTAGCTAGCTGTCAGCTGGGATCTGTTCTCAGCTCCTAAAGACCGTTCTAAGGTCCTTGCCATGTGGCTTCCTCCTAAGGCCTAACTTATCCTGCCGCTTTGAATGGCTCGTCCAATTAGGTCAGACTCAAGATAATCTCCCGTTACATTAACTCAAAATCAACTGATTGGGGCCAAAATCTCTTCTGCCAAGTCCAGAAGTAGAAAAAAACAAGAGCATGTGCCCTGTTGATTGTGTACTAACAAGAAGTGTATATAAGCTGATATTAAAATGTAACTTTAGTGTTCAAGGAGACCAAGCTATTGATAAGAGTGAGGACTCACATGCCCTATACATTAAAACAAAAACAAAACAAAATCCAAACCCCTTGCTGTTGATCCAGTTCTGACTCATGGCAAACCCACGTGTTACAAAGCAGAGTTCTTTCTGGATTGTCTTCTTTATAGAAGCAGATTACCTGTGCTGGCACTGAATGGGTTTGAACTGCCAACTTTTAGGTGGGTAAATGAGTCCAAAATGTTTGTGCCACCCAGTGCTGTCATACGTTAATAAAAAAAAAATTTTTTTAACAATAACAAACAACTGCCATTGAGTTGATTTTGACTGATAGCAACATTGTACAAGGTTTCTGAGACTGTAAATCTTTACAGAAGCAGAAAACCTCATCTTTCTTCCATAGAGCAGCTGATGGGCTTGAACTTCAGAACCTGCAGTTAGCAGTCCAGTGCTTACCCTTCAGTGCCACACCAGGACTCCAGATCCCTAAATGCCTACTCGTTGCTGTATATTAGGCCCATGTTCTTTCTGTATAGTCCTGAGAATAGATGTTTCCTTCTTGATCTAAAGTGACTATCACTGTTTTAGTTGGTTATATTGTCAGTGATGTTTATAAAGTGGTCAAAGGTTTTCCTTCCAGAAGATACTCTGCAAATTACAATTCTACCTACACCTATGGATGCAGTAACTCAAAAGAGGGAACATGGAGGAAGGCAGAATCTCCAGTGAGT
>NW_006408522.1:13417909-13473673 GCF_000296735.1 Chrysochloris asiatica
GAGGTTGGCCCAGGATCGAGCATTGTTTCGTTCTGCTGTGCATGGGGTCGCTATGAGTCGGTTCCGACTCGATGGCACCTGACAACAACAACTGTTCCATTAGACACCATGGGGGTGGGGGGAAAGGCTAAACTAGCTGCTGTTGAATCAATTCTGATTTACAGCAGCCAAAATGTTGCAGAGTAAAACTGTGCTCCCTGGGGTTTTCAAGTCTGTGCGACCTTCCTGAACCAGATCACAGGTCTTTCTATTGAGGTGTCTCTGGGTGGATTCTAACTCCCAGCCTTGGTGTTGCTAGCAGAGCACATAACCATTTGCACCACCCAGTAACTCCCTACGAGCACAAAAATCCTGTTTTAGAGCTTTGCAAGGTAAACCTCTTCTCCTAAACTTATATGGAGACACAGTGGGGAGAAACAGCAATGGTCACCGATCCCTTTCTCAGTTGGGGTGACCATTACCTGATCCTTAGAGGAAATGCGGCATCCTTCTCCCAAGGAACATCCTGTAGCTCTGCACAAACAGCCAGGAGTCTCCCATGTAGCACTGAGGCAAATGTGGAAGGAAAGCTAACTCCATCCCCTGGAGCTGCTGCAAGTCCTGTCACTATTACAATTTTTTAAAGCTTCTAACTAACTAATTGGTAAAAGAAAAAAAAAAATCATATATTATAATGATTTCTAGAAATGCAAAATCAAAAGTATATTGTGTCAAACAGACCATTATGTAGAAACTCTCTACAGAATATTCCATGGGCAGCAAAGCTTTTGCCCTTGGTAGTGAGTTAAAGGTGCATTTTAAATGCCATATTTCCCAATGGGAGAAAGCTATCAAAACTACTTACACACACCTTTTGGTTTAAATACAAGTAATTGTAGACTCTAACAGTGTCTCCTCAGATAGACCTTTTGGAGATTAATTGAATAATTAGTGCTTTAACTGTTTTATTGATATACACATACAAATATAACTTATCATTTAATGATGGCATAAAACAATAGAGAAAAAGAATTACAGTTAGCTCTATTTTGGGTGGTTGATCTGAAGTGAATATGGAGCCACAACTAATGTGTGCTCACCAACATAATCCTGGACTGTGACTGTCATGTCCCCTATGATCTGAGTTTATTGATCTCCCGGGTACAAAGATGAAGACCATCTGTTTACCCAAACATTTGCTCAGTGAGAATTTGTTTAAGGGAAAGTTTATTGACTAAATGAAGCAAGGACACTTTTGTTTTTGTTTGTTTCATGATATCAAAGGGTTTTGACTGTTGAAATTCGGTATGCTACTAAAGGACATGAAGGAAACATTATAATCAGTTTGAAACAAAATGGTAGTTGAAATAGTTTTCAAATAAACATTTTACCTATACATTTTAAATATTTGCTATAGCTGGTAGCTGGATAGAGGTAAAGTGATACCTTAAAAGGATTCAATCCACCATCTTAAAGCAGAGTGGACATACTGTCCATTGTTAAAGATACATTGTTTTTATTCAGATTGATCCAGTTCAGTTCTGCAATTTTGAGTGCTTGGCACTGGGCTAAGTCTGGACACATGAAGAGCAATGAAAAGCAACCTCAGGACTCAGGATGACCTCAATCAAATTAAGAAGCTACAAGAACCACTGGTAAATGTATGAAACCTCTATCAGATAGCTAAGGTGACATTGGAGCAGAGATGAAGACTATCTGGTTGATAACATCAATTCTTTTGCAAATCTATCTTTAAATAAATGAATATAATATTATCTACTTTCTTGCAGAGAAATTCTTAAGATCATAGAATTTTATATTGGAGAAGACAACGTCTCTATCATGAGGGGTTCAGTGTATTTCCTGGTCAGCCAGTGGCAGGTCCAGAATTAGAACACGAGAACGCTATTCCTAGTCTTGTCTTCTTACCAATGTAGTGTGATGTGCCTCTTTATTACTACCGTTGATTCCAGACAGTGACAGCCCCAGAATTACTATTTGGGGCTTTTAGGGACAACAATCTGGCTGGAAGGCAATTTTGGGAGACTTATCTTGGAGTTGTCTGTGTGCATATAATACAGATCAATAGAAGCAACTGTTTTGTAAAGACATTATATATAAGGTTAGGAAAATACCCGTTGCACACATCAAAAATCAACTTATTATAATTAAATTTTGGAAGGTTTGATAAAGTGATGAAGATTAGGAGGCTCCTGGAGTCCTACAAACCAATGCTCATGAGATATGATATTGTCATTTAACTTGTATGTAACTGAACAGAGTCAACGCTTAATATGTGGAATTCCTGGAACTTCTCGCAGCTAAACGATGTTAAAAAGAGAGGCCGGCAAACTCTCTTTGTGAAAGGAGATTGTCCTTTGAATGGAATCGACTCAGAACCAGTATGTTGTTTTCAGTTTTGCAGGTCTGAGAACTTAATTTTACTGTGTTGACAAAAGGTGATAAGTCCTGAAGAACTGACTCACGTTATTAAATTCACCAGTCACCGATACCATATAGCCTATACCTACTTATCAACTTACAAAGTGGAAAAAAAAAAATCAAGTCACTCTCCTTAGTTGATCACCATATGTCTTGTCAATAACCAAATCTACATGAGAAGGCAAATTACTATTGGAAGTTTAGAAAACATACATTAGAACAGAGGGAATTAGCTGCTCTAACAGCTTCAGTTATGACTACTCTTTCCACCTTGCTCTTGACACCTTTCACACTCAGGGACACGGTGTGTCTAGTTTACAGATCCCTGTACTTAATGGTTGTTTCTTGATGTTCCAGGTCATAGTCCCTTTTCTTTAACAAGCTTTCTTTACATCATATTTGTGGGATTGTTCTGAGGCATGAGTGAATTCTTTCTGAAAACACAGTTCATATGGCACATAGCAAGCACATAATACTTTTTTTTTTTTTGTCATTGTCTATATATATATTTTTAATTCCATGTAGCACAATGACCTCAGGTGTTTCATAATACACTTGAGTAGGCTATAGTTTCAGAGTAACACCCTTTTGATTTGATATAGGGTTGGATAAGATTATAGATAAAATATGACTGAGTTAGGAGCATGTTCACACTGCATATGTATGTTTACCACATGTAAGCTGGGAATATCCCCACAAAGGAGGCATTGTTATTACAGTTCTGAAGATGAGGAAACTGGGGTTTCCTGGCATTAGGACATTGTCTGGCATGCACAGCAACTGGAAGGGCCCCTGGTTTGAACTGAGATCTTGTTGCTTCCAGCATCCACACATATCTCTGGAATGCTCTACTCCTTCCCTCATAAAATTCAGAGTGACACCTCTCCTTGAATTTTCTGCATATTGCTCATTTTCTCTCTCTCTGTTTGTTTTTGTTTTTTTTTTTAAACTCAAGCTTGGGTCTAACCTTTAACACTAACCTATAGAATCTTAACAAACAAGAGTGTTCTACTTGAAGATGACCTGGGAACTTCAATTCTGGACCCACCCTATCGGCTCTGTATCATGGATTCTACCCCATATTCTTTTCCAGAAAACTCTATGCCCCCAAAGACAGAACCCCCACTGAATAGTATTCATCTTGTCTAGATGGGTCTGGTGAAAGGAGATGGGGATAAGATTCTTATGATTCAATAGTAATAAATTGTTATGACTAGCTGTCACAGTTGTAAAGGTAGTTTTCTAACAAAAAGTGGGGAGTAGTTAATCTTACATTCCAGGAACAGAGGACCTTAGGACCATCAAGGGCGAAGAGCAGAAATGGAATGTGGGATCCTATCCAGAGAAGCAGAAATACCAGAGATGGAGGCAGAGCTGATGACATGGAGAGATAGAGCAGCTGAGGACTCTAGACTCAGGAGGCAGGCTTGCAGAATGTGTCCTTTGGTTGTTTAAATGATTATATATATTCCTGAGTATTTTTGTATATATCCCCCTCACCCTAAAAAAAAAAACCAGAGGGAATACAAGCAAATACTGTTGAATGATGATGCACAGAGCAGATTACAATCATTGCATTGAAATGATGAGTGTAAAACTGTTGTTCACCCACATAAATTATCACTCAATTCACAATAGAAACTTAAAAAAAAAAAAAAAAGTTATGTCCCCACCCTTTTCATTTCTTGTTTATGTATTCTCATTCTTGTGGCTCCTAAGTTTGAAATCTTGGAGTCCCCTTTGATGTATCCTTGTCATTCGTACCTTATATACAGACTTCTGCTATAGTATGCCTTATATGTATGTTTTTATTCTAATCTCACTGATACTGTCCTGTTGTTGTCCTGGAGAACCGGGAGTGGAACACCTCATCTTTCTCCAGTGATACAGTCCTAGAACTTTTCATCAACCCATCAAATCCAGAGTTTTTAACCTGAGACCCAAGCAATCCTACAAGGCCTACGGATGGACCTTGTTGTTGTTGTTAAGAACCGTGGAGTCGGTTCCAACTCATAGCGACCCTGCACAGGGTTTCCAAGGCTGTAAGTCTTTACGGGAGCAGAAAGCCTCATATTTTTCCTGTGGAACAACTGGTAGTTTCGAACTGCCAACCTTGAGGTTAGCAGCCCAATTCATAACCACTACGCTACCAGAGCTCTTTATGGATGGACCTTAGGGGACCCATAAACTCCCTAAAGTTCTATGTTTTTGAGCGCTTGTGTACATTTTTCTGAGTCAAATTTATTTCATCAGTTTCTCTAAAGAGTTGTATCAGCTTCCTATTGCTGCTGTAACATGTTACCAAAAAGTCAGTAGGTTTGAACAACACAAATGTATTCTTGTACAGCTTTGGAGGTCAGCCTAAAATCAGGATGTTGGCACGGCTGCTTGGCAAGGCTTCATTCCTTCTTGAGACTTCCGTTTGCTTGCTTTTTCAGGCCACCTGTGCTCTTTGGCTGTTGTCCCTTCCTTGCATCACTCTAACCTGTTGCTTTGATCATCACATCTTCTATGACTCACAGCTCCCTCCCATAGTTGGAAAACATCCCTATTTTTAAGCATCTATTACACAAGGTTCATCCAGATAATTCAAAATAATCTCCTGTTTTAGGATTCCTAATATAATCACTTTGGAAAGTCCATTTTTCAGGTTAAAGTAATATATTTAAAGGTTCCCAGGGTCAAAATGTAGACAGCTTTGGAGGGACATTATTCAACCTTCTCCAGGGGTCAGTGTCCAAATATGTTATGAGTCAGTGATTTAATTGGCTTCTTTAGTAACCCAGACAATTATTTCTTAAACGTTACTCTACTCTCATCCTACCATCTTCCTGTATACACTTATAATGACTTCCTCTTATCTATCAAACAAAACCTATTTTCTTTATCCAGCATTCAAGGCCATCAACCTTGAATATTGTTGTTGTTAAGTGCCATCTAGTCAGTTCCAATTTATAGACACCAGGTATAGGGTTTCCAAGGAATGACTGGTGGGTTTAAACTGTCGACCTGTGGTTAGCAGTCCAATGTTTATCCTGTAGCACCACATCAGGACTCGAAAACAGTGACGGTGACAATAATCCCTAATTTATCTCTCCAATTTCATTCTTAACATCCCCCAGCTGGGATACTCTAAGCCATTTCCCAAAGAATGCACGATTATTCACAATTCTATATCTGTTTTCCACTGTTCTTCTACCAAGAATGTCTTTCAGGTATTTCTACATGTGTATTTATGCTTCAGATATATCCATGAATGTAAATATGTTGCAAGTAAGTGTGGTAGAGCATACAGGAAGCAAAGTTTTGATAACTTCTTGTGTTGTTGATAGGTGCCATTGAGTCAGTACTGACCCATAGTGACCTTATGCACAGCAGAACAAAACACTGCCCGATCCTGGGCCAACCTCACTACTGCTGCCACATTTGAGTCCATCGATGCTGCCACTTGGCTAGTCCATCTCGTTGAGGGTCTTCCTCTTTTTCTCTGACCCTCCACCTTACCAAACATGATATCCTTCTCCTGTGACTGGTCCCTCCTGACAATATGTCCGAAGTATGAGAGACAAAGCTTGGCCATCTTGGCTTCCAAGGAGCACTCTGGCTGCACTTCTTCCAAAACGGATCTATTGGTTCTTTTGGCAGCCCATGGCACTTTCAATATTCTCCTCCAACACCATAACTCAAAAGCATCAGTTCTTCTACGGTCTTCCTTATTCACTGTCCAGCTTTCACATGCATATGAGGTTATTGAAAATACCATGGCTTGGGTGAGGTTCACCTTATTCCTCAAGCTGACATCTTTGCTCTTCATGCTCTTCAACACTTTAAAAAGGTCTTGCGCAGCAGATTTGCCTAATGCAGCATGTCGTTTGATTTCTTGACTGTTGCTTCCATGAGTGTTGATAGTTGATCCAAGAAGAATGAAGTCCTTGACAACTTCAATCTTTTCTCCATTGATAAGAATGTTGTTTATTGATCCAGTGGTGAGGATTTTTGTTTTCTTGACATTGAGATGTAATCCATACCGAAGGCTGTGCTCTTTGATCTTCATCAGTAAATGTTTTAAGTCCTCTTCACTTTCAGCAAGCAGGGTTGTATCATTTGCATATTGCAAGTTGTCAATGAGACTTCCTCCAATCCTGATGCCACTTTTTTCTTCTTAGACATAATCAAATACCTTGAGGTAATAAGTCGCTGGATCTCAAGGCTCAGGACCATGGTACTGGGGGGCACAAAGGTAATTGGCATAACAGAACTCTCAAAGACAATGTTCTGCATGCTAATTTGGTATCAACTGGGGTCTATACATTCATGAGTGGCCTTCTATTGTTCTAGCCCTATCAAAAACAAAGAAGAGTAAAGAAAGTGAAAGATACACATAGAAACAATTAGTTCAAGGGACTAACGGAACAAGTGAGCATCAGTCTCCATGAATCTGAGACCAGAAGAATCAGATGGTGCCCGGCTACCACTAAAAACTACTCTGAAGGATTCAAATTAGAAGGCTCTGGATAAAGTGTAAGAAAAATGTGCAACAAATCTCAAACTCATAAAAATGACCAGGCTTACTGGTCAGATAGAAACTGGTGGAGCCCCTGAAACTATGACACTTAGCCACGCTTCAGGTCTAGAGATGAACTTACTCCTGTGGCTCAATTTTCAGCCAAGTTTACAAGGGAATACTACCACTAGGGAGGTGGATGTTCCTTAGAAGCATCATCCATTTGAGAAGGTTGAGAAGGACAGCATTTATCCAAGGACAAAATTGAGAAGGGCAGAAAAGGAGCAATGGAAATGGGAAACATGGGTAAGAAGTGGGATGAGTGATGTTACCTTGTAGGGATTGCAATCAGTGATGTAATACAAAATGTGTATGAATTGTTGAATGGAAAACTGATTTGCTTTGTAAATCTTCACCCAATTCACACAAAAAAGTTAAAAACAAAGCGAAACAAAACAAAAACCTTCCAGACTCCTTCCTCTCCACCACTGTGAGAATCCTTCATATCACTGATTGTCCATAAGACTGTAAGTCATCAGTCACCAATACTGCAACCATATACTATTTGAATTTTCCCTTAACTGAGGATGAGTATGTATTAAAGGACAAAGACCTCCTTTCTATTCCTAAAATACCTACAAGTATATGAATGGTGGTGGTAGTATCTCATCCATTTCTCTCCAGAACAAAAATTCTATTTCTCACTAATAAACTATGTCTCCACTCCATTTCTGTTTCCACCAACTAGTAATGAATATTCTGAAGTATGTTTCATCATGTGACTTAAAACTATTGATGGACAATAGTTTTTAAAAGCATTAAATTAATATATGTATACATGTATATATTTCAACTACTGAATGACAGCTCAACATTGAGAAATAATTTGCCTTATAAGAAACTCTGAAAAGGCAAAACTTTTTAAAAGTTTAGGAGGGAGATGTCTTAGTCAGGATTCTCTAGTGAAACAGGACAAACTGATAGATAGATAGATAGATTTTTGAGGAACTGATTCACTCAACTGTAGAATCCGGAGAAGTCCAAAATTTGCAGGTCAGGCTATAGGCTAGAAATTCTGGCAGTCTTGTGTCTTGAAATCAGACAGTAGAGGAGGGAGAGGAATTCTGCAAGATATCTGTTTGTAATCTGAGGCAGAATACTCCCTCAGGAAACCTTTTTGCTTTCAAGACTTTCATTTGATTGCAGAAGGTCCACCTACATTATGGAGAATTATCTGTTTTTCTTAAGGACAATTGATTTTATCACATGTAAATAAATATTTCATAACTACATCTATCCTGGCTGTTTGGCCATAGCCTAGACAAATGGACACACAAAATTAGCTATCACAGAGGGTTATTTTATCTATAGTACAAATGGAAGTGTTATTTATTTATAGTGCATTGGAAAAACATTCAGTCTAATTCTTCTTCCCATTAACTGGGGATGGATTGGATGGAGTGTCTGAACAAATGCTCATGAGATTCTTTTTTGGATCCTGGGCAAAGGTTGTTGTTTGAAAAAAGGCTGCAGACACCATTAAGCTTCAATTTTTCTTCGGACCATGAAGCCTGCTAATTCTTCCATGCCTCATATTTCTGCCACTGAAACCATTGCCCCAAATCCCTTTCTCTAGGATCATCTCAGTTGCTGATGTTGTTAGGTGCTCAAGTCTGTTCCAACCCCACACACAACAAAACAACCTATTTTCTAGTCCTGTGCTAGCCTCACATTTGTTGTTATGTTTGAGTTCGTTACTGTTGCCAATGTGTCAATCCATCTAGTTGGGGGTCTTCCTCTTTTGTGCTGACCCTCCATTTACCAACATGATGTCCTTTTCCAGGGACAGCATGACAACATGTTTCTTCCTGACAACATGTCCAACGAACCAGAGAAGTCTCACCATCCTTACTTCTAAGGAGTATTCTGGCTGTACTTCTTCCATGACAGATTTCTCTGTGGCAGTCCATGAAACTTTCAATATTCTTTGTTGTTGTTAAGTGCCATCAAGTTGGTTCCAGACCTGTGTAGAGTTTCCAAAGAGCAGCTGATGGGTCTGAACCAACAACCTTTCGGTTAGCAGTCCAGTGCTTATCCTACAGTGCCACACCAGGATTTGTCTTATTCTGGTCTAGCTCATTCCCATATTGCTATAAGAGTGACCCTTTAAAACGCAGAATGAAAACTGTAATTCCCTTATTGTCAATGCCCCTGCAGGTGGAGGAATCAGGCTGTTAGTTGAGGGGTCAGGCCAAGTGGGACAGGATGGAGTCTCTGGGCACTTTCTAGGAAACCTTTCCTGACCTTTTCTAGGCAAAATGCACTTCTTTCTCCATCGTACCTTCTCCTACACATATCCTATATGTTCTTCTACCAAAGTGCCTACAACACTGCAATGCAAGATCTGTTCACAATATCTCCACTTACTTAAAAAAACAAAAAACAAAACAAAAAAACATTTTGAAAGCAAAATGATATTGATTCCTTATCCCATCTCCCTAAGGCTCACCTCTGGGCTTTTCTGAAGCTGCTGGAGACAATTACGGTGCATGCTGGCCCCTTTCTATCTCAGGCTGTATTGATTTGATTTGCAGCCTGAGGGCTTTTACCATTGCCTTGAAACTTGCTCTGCATAGCTGCAAAAGTGCCAAAGACACAGTGCTTTCATGGGTCAACCTCAACCAATTAGGGCTATTGTTGTTGTTAAGTGCCGTTGAGACGGCTCCAACCCACAGAGACGCTGTATAGGGTTTCCAAGTAGCAACTGGTGAGCTTGAACCACTGACCTTGTGGTTCAAACCAACTTTGCAGTCTATTACATTTACCCAGAGCACCACATCAGGACTACAATAAGGCACAGGAATCTGAATAAATGCCCTGCCCAGCTTCTTGGCCCATGATAGGATCATTCTAAGGCATGTGGTTCATTAGAGGGATGCCCAGAGGCACTAAGTTTCAGTTGTCCATGATCATGGTCAACTTGTTAATGTACCCTTTCTTGCCTTTTTTTAATCCCATCCCTGTTGTACTTTTCCCATGCCTTCTCTTTTACTTTCTGGGATCACCAGATAAACTAATTACACCCTAACCCTAGTCCTAGTGTTTGCTTTACAAGGGATCCCAAACTAAGTGAGGCCATTTCTTATTTTTATTTTGGTACATGTTAATATATGATCCATATATCTTTGTTTATTAAGAATAAATGTTAATTGTTGGTGGGACTGCAAAATGGTCCAACCTCTCTGGAAAGCAATATGGCGCTTCCTCAGAAGATTGAAAATAGAAATACCATTTGATCCAGCAATTCCTCTACTTGGTATTTATTTACCCACAAGAAAAACGAGCCACAACACGGGAAGATATATGCACACCAATGTTCATAGCTGCACTATTTACAATAGCAAAAAGATGGAGACAGCCAAAGTGCCCATCAACTGAAAAATGGATAAACAAACTGTGGTACACACACACACTGGAGTACCTTGAAAAATAATGCTACCTTGAAAAATAATAAGGAAGCTGCATGCCACTTCCTAACATGGATGAACCTTAAGGACATTATGTTGAGTGAAATTAGTCAATCACAAAAGGAAAAATACTGCATAGGACCACTACTGTAAAAGGCTAAGAAAAAGAACCCATACTATCCCACTAAAGTGGATTCCTAGCAGACTGCTAGGACGTAGGGGTAGGGTTAAGGGTGGGGGGGGAAGGTGGAGCACTGGGCAGGGAGTAGACACAGGACAGTTTGGGAAGGGGGGTGGGGGGCAGTATACAAGTAGGTAGAGGGGAATGGAAGAACAAAGCAGATGGGAGAACAACTAGACAGGAATGAATGAGCTAAATGGGACAGAAGTAAAAAATGATGTAGGCCCAGCCTTGGAACAACAGGGCTCTGGGATATGGTGGGAATGCAGAAAAGGGGGGAATAATGTTATGAGGCTTGGTGGACTTTTGAACCTTGGTTTCCCATATATTATATTATAAAACAAACACGGGAGGGGGAGAGAAAGGAATAGCCAGAGATGTCACCATAGAAAGCTTGTAAGTCCATCTTCTGCCTATAACTGATTGAAATACCAAAACAATGGGACTATAAGGTATCCAATGAAGGAGGATTCCTGAAGAGCTTCAGCAGTACAGAAGAATATAGATCAAAGCCTAACCACATCCAGACCTTCAGAGACGGGAAACCTTCCTCTCAAAAGGGCAAGCAGACCAGCCTGGAACAGCCAAAAAACCAGAAGACACTTCTTGAAAGGAAGACCTACAGGAAAACCACAGAACACTAAGGGCAGTCTGACTGCTACCACAAGAACAAGTAGGTTGCTAGCCCAGGAGACATCAAGGCAAGTGGATGGATCCTCTCAGTGCAAATCCTCTCCTAAGTCTAAGACACAACGGAAATACATGTTCTGATTGGCCACCATGCATGTCACCCATAAAGAGAAGTGGCCTAAGAACACCAATGAAGCAGCGAGCTAAGCCCTGCATCATTCAGCAGACTACTGTGAACCGGCTGGAGACTCAGTCGCCCAGCAGCAAGATAGGACTGGGGGACTCATGGGCTCAGAGTCAGTGACACAGCTACAGAGGACTAGAGTGGAGAGCAAAGAGACCAGCTGATAAGAAGAGGGCAGACAGTCGCAAGAACACCGACACTTGCAGATGATACCCACTTGACCTGGTTTCAATGACTGGATGAACAGAACTCAACCCGAGGAAGAAAGAAGACTGAGAAAAAAAAAAGTGTCATCTGATACAACTGTATGAACTAGACCTACACCTATAACTGCAGTAGCTCAAAAGAGGAAACAATTACCTGGCTACAAGAATTATTCCCATCCCCTCCATACAAAGAGTGGAAAGGGTTGGGCAACTTGAACACTGGCTACCCAAAATGGGGGGAGGGATACAAAGGTAAGAAGTGGCTGGCTTACAAACTTTCAAGAGGGAACCTAGATCCACAGGGCAGGGAGGATAGTGGAGTATCCAGTGAATAGTACCCAACCTGTCTAGGAAGGGCTGATGAAAAGAAATGCAGACGGGCCTCATGTGATCCAATGGTGAAAACTGTTACCAGGACTGATTGTGAGGACTGAAGCGTAAAGGCTGATGTTTTATAGCAATGAGGGGAGTGACTAACCTTTCAGTCTAGGAGCAGAGGGCCCTGAGACCATCAACGGAGAAGAGCGGAGAGCGGGACCCCACCCAGAGAAGCAGGGAGGCCTGAGATGGAGACAGAAAGGATGACGTGAAGAGATGGAGTGCCTGCGGAGTTGAGACCCAGAGAGGGAAAGGGGCTGTGTGCTGAGGACAGTGGGGTGGGGGTGGGGGTGGGGGGAATGCAAAGTATACTCTTTCGGGATAGTAACTAAGGCAATGAAACAATGTAAGATAGAATGAATGTAAAACTAATGTTTTTCCATGTAAACTATCACTCAATACACAATAAATTATTTATTTAAAAAAAAAAAAAAAAGGAAAAAAAAAAAAAAAAAAAAAAAAAAAGAATAAATGTTAAAATATGAGCAAGGAAGTAAATTAATGAGGGTTGTAATGATGATTCTAGCAGCCAGGTGGAAAGTTATATTAGAGCTGATGAAAGGAGTGGGATAATGGGAAGTAAATGGAATTGTTCAAAATGGAATTAGGGATCAGAAAGAGGTTGAAGTCATACAATGCTAAAGTTGAGCCAAATATCAGAAAAGCAAACCAATAAACAAACTGGCTGAGCAGCTCAACATTTGTGCAGACCACATACATTTGTTTATTTAGACCTGGAAAAGATGGGTAGGGGTCAGGATTGGGTCAGAGGTGGAGAGATTTCTCAGCGCAACAAGGCAGAGTAGGGAATACTGTGAAATAAGGTGATTATATGTAGCTCTCTTGTAGCTGTACCTGTTACAGACACAGCTTCATCCACTCCCACAGTTTAGAATCTCAGCCCTGTTCACCTTTCCAATCTCATCATCTTCCCAAACAACCCCACTTCCTATTACTATATAACGATTGTATAATGTGTGGTGCCCATCTATGCCATGTCATTTCAAGCTTTAATGCCTCGCTGATTTACTTGGCCTATAAAATGTCCTTCTCTGACTCTGTCATTTTAGCTAATTTCTAATTTTCTTCCAAGTTCAGCCCTCTCATTACTTCTTCCAGACAGTTTTCACTGATTTCTGCTCTCGTAAAGATTCACAGCCTCGGAAACCCTGTACAGGGTCACTATGAGTCGGAACTGACTCCACGGCACAATAACAACAACAACCACACAAAATTGGTAGTAGTTGTGTACTCTGGAGTCAGTTCTGATTCATAGTGACTCTGCATAGGATTTCCAAGATTGTAAATCTTTACAGGGGCAGAAAGCTTCATCTTTCTCCCTCAGAGGGCTGGTAGATTCAAACTGCTGACCTTGTGGTTAACAGCCCAACTTATAATGCACTACACCACAAAATTAGGTGATCTTTTTCTTGTACAATATTGCACATGCGTGAAGTTTTCCTTACAGCACATCCTAACTGTGGTCTGCTTCTCCATCTCCTTTTCAAAACTGTGAACTCAGAAGCCTAGGGCCACAGTCTCACAGGACAACTCAGAACTATATTGCCAGCCTGTACTTTTAGTTCCTCATGTTATATTTGAAAAGCTACGTTAAGTAATGTAAACTACTCACATTTCTAGTCTCAGATTTTTTTGTTGTTGTTGTTAAGTCTTTAATGATCAAGTCTGACTAAATTAATATGTCAGGATGTGAAAGTTTTGAAAGGATTAAAAGAAACAAAATAGTTGTGGTAAAAGAAATATAATAATAAAAGAAAGGAAAAAGAAAGCTATTTAAAATTCCAAACTAACGAAGAATAGGTCCATGCCAATTTAACACACACACATTCAAGATACTTACTTATGATCAAGACTCATATAGCTTGCAGGAAATTCCATCTCTTATCCAAGAATCAAATTCCTGCACTGCATTGCTCTCTCTTAAATAACCACTCAAATATCACCAACATAGGGAGACAATTAATTGAATTGGTTAGAACTAATGCCAAGGTCCCGAAACACTTAGATTGATAGCACAAATACATAATAAAACAAATAAGAAAGCGCTTATAATAGAACTGTGTTTGAACCAAACTGAGTTTGTGTGATTTCTCCACCATGAACTCAAAGAAAATAAACAAGAGATTGATAAAATGTTAGTGTCTATAGAGCAAAGGGAGCTGGAAATGAGAAGGGGTCAAATAATTCTCTCTATTTTGGAGAAAAGAAGCAAAGAACACGACATAAATGTCTTTGAACACTTAAAAGGCTTTGACGTGGATGGGTGGAAGACACAGTAGATGCAGGAAAGAAAACACAAGCAAATGCAGAGAAGCAGACACTATCTAATTGCTTTAATTATAGGCAAAGTTAGTGCAACATGAGTTCAATAAGACAAGCATTCATAGATAAGATGATTTAAAAAACGTAATGAGATACAAAGGGATATTAAAAACTAAGAAACCAATCAAGAACAAAATCACTATACATTTTATAAACAAATTAGAAGCAGCAAGGAATGGGTAGGCATTACTGAAACACTAATTGATAGCATAGATGAAAGTCTTGAGATAATCAGAGTGAATTAAAAAGGAAATAAGAGAGAGGGATTAAAGCAATTAGAGAGAAGGAAATAGAAAAGACAACCCAACATCAGGATAATTGGCATCTTTATAGTAGAAGGCCCAAGAAACCAAACATTTACAATAACTTATTTTGATACAACATAGAAAAAAGCATCCCTAAAGTAATAATGATATTAATAAAAAAAACTGAATCTTCACATTGAAAGAGCAAACAATATATACCAATAAAAATTTTAGAAAATTATCAGATAGAGACATTTCTAGTTAATAAGGAAAGACTTCTTTAAGCAAGTATGCAAAAAATGCAACCAAATATTTATCTTTTTATACAGATATAAATATACAGAGTCCTGGTGTGGCCCTGTGGGTTATTGCACTGGACTGCAAGGTCAGTCTGAACTACAAGGTCAGCAGTTCAAGCTCATCAGCCGCTCACTGGAAACCCTATACAGGATCACTATGAGTTGAAACCGACTCAAAGACACTTAACAAGAAGAACATAAATAGATACTTGATGAATTACTTGGCGTTCTGGTGGCACGGTGGGTAAAGCACTCCAACCAAAAGGTTGGAGATTGAAAACTACCAACCACTCTTCCAGAGAAAGATCTGGCAGTCTCTTTCCATAAAGGTTTACAACCTTGGAAACACCACAGTATCCTGTCCTGTAGGGGATCTGTGAGTTGGAATCAAATCACCCACAGTGGATATACAGCTATAAACACAGGCTTAATGGATTATTTATTTTAGAGATTTATTTATATTATAAATTATGTAAATATCAGGCATTGTATCTTTTTCCTTGTGCTTTACGATTTTTAACTCTGAATTCATGTGAATTCTTTGCAACCCACACTAAAATTATATTCTTATAGAAAGGATTTGTGTTTGATTCTGTAAGTTGCTGGGAGTAATCACTTTTCTAGGATTACTTTATTTAATCACTTTTCTAGGATTACTTTATTTCTCTGTCACAGTGATCTTTTTTTAATCTGAAAAATAAATTTAAAAAGTCACAAATATTGTACATAGATCTTTTTACCCCCTGAAGCACTTAAGAGTAAGTTGTCATTTAAGAGTAAGACACTCCCATTTACTTTAGTACTGTCAATATATAAGGATCTCTAGTGGTGCTGTGGTGTCTTGGTGTGGTGCTGTGGGCTAATGTGCTGGACTGCAAAGTTGTTTGAACCATAGGTTGGTGGTTCAAGCTCACCAGCCACTCCTCAGAAACCCTATACATGGTCACTATGGGTCAGAACCGACTGGCAGCACTAAAGAACAACAGTGGTGCTGTGGTGTAAGTATTGGGCTGCTAACCAAACCCACCAGCATCTCTGTGGGAAGATATTAAGGCTGTCTGCTCCCATAAAGATTGATAGTCTCAGAACCCCCATATTGTGTCACTCTGAGTCAGAATGAATGCCATAACAGTAGGTTTGGTTTTTTGGCGTATACAGGATGCTCTTCAACATATATACAATGAAACCACCAAAATCAGGAAGTTCAAGTCAGATCCTCAGAGACCATTCCATTTTTTCCAGTTCTCTCAACAATGTTTATGGCAACATTCCATAATCATGTCTTGAATCTAATGATCTTATCTCTGTTTCAATCTGGAACAGCAGTGTAGTCATTCTTAGCAATGTAGTCATGACCTTGACATTACTTAAGAGTGCCGCTGTTCTTTTTGGGTGCCGTCAAGTCAATTCTGACTCAGTAACCCCACATGACTGAGTAGAAATGTCCCGTAGGATTCTCTTGGTTGTAATATTTTTGGAAGCAGATGGCCAGGTCTTTTTCCCACATAGCCAAAAACTGCTGCGTGGATTTGTACTTCTGACCTTTCAGTTAGAAAGTTCATACTCATGGATCAATTAGATGATGTATTGCATTAGGCAAATCTTTCCATTAGCAGCTGAACATTTAACTGGTGCACCACTAGGGCTCCTGTTGTGAACATTACAGGTCAATTATTTTTTCAGAATGCACCCCGTTTTGTGTTTTCTGGTGTTGTCTCATGATTAGAATCAGTTTATGCATCTTTGGCAGGAATATCACAAAAGTGATGTTGTGTTCTTCTCCATTCATCCTACCATACATGGAATACTGATTTGTTCCATTACTGGTGGTGGTCACTTTAATGGCTCGATCACGATGGCATCTGCTATGAAGCTCCATTGTAGAGACACTGTTTATGTAAAAGAAGAGAAAGGAAGTGAGGAGAAGTAAAGGAGGGTGAAAAAGGAAGAGCATTAAGACCATTTTAAGTAAAATTCTTGACTTGAGGTTTTGGAATCTACACAGGGAGTAGGAATTTGGGTCACAACTCTATGTAAAACTAATTTGTGGTTACACATGTTCACAGGAGAACCAAGCTTCCTTGTTTTTACCTTTTAAAAAGAGGGCTCATTTCTTTGTCATCTTTTCACATTTCTTTCTTGTTGTTAACTACTGTGCACAACAGAATGAAACACTGCCCACTCCTGTACTATCCTCACAATTGTTGTTAGGCTTGAGTCCATTGCTTCTGTGTCAATCCAGCTCCACTTTTTGTCCTGACCCTCCATTATACGAAGCATGATGTCCTTCTTGAGGGACTGGTCCCTTCTGATAAAATGTCAGAAGTATGAGAGGTGAAATCTGGCCATCCTGACTTCTAAAGAGCATTCCAACTGTAACTCCTCCAATATTTGCTTTTTCTTTTGATAGTCCATGGTACTTTTAATATTCTTCTCCAACACCATAACTCAAATGGATCAATTCTTCTAAAATCTTTATTATTCATTGTCCCACTTTAACATGCATATCAGGCTATTGAAAATATCATGGCTTGAATCAGGCACACTAAATGTCCTAAAATGACATCTTTGCTCTTGAATACTTTAAAGAGATCTTGTGCAGATTTGCCTAATAAAATACGTCATTTGATTTCTTGACTCCTGCTTCTCTGAATGTTGATTGTGAATTCAAGCAAAACAAAATCTTTGACAACTTCAGTCTTGTCTCCATTTATCATGTTATTTATTGGTTCATACTGAAAACTATATTCAATCTGTATACTGAGCAAATAGTCCAAGAAGCTTGATTAGATGAGGAAAAATGTGGCATCAGGATAGGAGGAAGACTTACCAACAACGTGCAATATGAAGATGATACAACCTTGTTTGCTAAAAGTGAAGAGGACTTAAAATATTGATGAAGATCAAAGACCACAGCCTTTGGTATGGGTTGCATTTCAATATAAAGAAAACAAAAATCCTCACCACTGGACCAATAAACAGCATCCATATAAATGGAGTAAAGATTGAAGTTGTCAAAGACTTCATTTTACTCAGATCAACCATCAATACTCATGGATCAATCAGATGATGTATTGCATTAGGCAAATCTGCTGCACAAGATCTCTTTAAAGTATTGAAGAGCAAAGATGTCAGTTTGAGGATTAAGGTGCGCCTGACCCAAGTCATGATATTTTTAATAACTTCATATGTATATGTAAGTTGGACAGTGAATAAGGAAGACCGTAGAAGAATCAATGCATATGAGTTATGGTGTTGGAGGAGAATACCTAAAGTACCATGGACTGCCAAAAGAACCAACAAATCTGTGTTGGAAGAAGTACAGCCATAACGCTCCTTAGAAACCCGGATGATCAGACTTCGTCTCTCATACTTCGGACATATGATCAGGTGGGCCCTGTCCCTGGAGAAGAATATCATGTTTGAAGGGTCGAAGAAAAAGCTGAAGAATACCAATAAAAAGGATTATCACAGTGGTGACAACAATAGCTCTGGCTTAGCAATGATTGTAAGGTTGCCATGGGACTGGCAGTGTTTCATTCTGTGTGACACCTAACAGCAGCAACAACAACAGAAGGCTGTGCTCTTTGATCTTCATCAGTAATCATTTTAAGTTCTCTTCACTTTCAGCAAGCAAAGTTGTGTCATCTGCAGACCACAGGTTGTTATAAATCTTCCCCAATCCTCGTGCCAATTCTTCTACATATAATCTAGCTTCTCAGATTTGCTCAGATTATATGGAGGTCTTCTGATAGCCACCTTTCCCAAGTCCCATCCCTGCACACTGCTGCTGTTAAGTGTTGTTGTGTCAGTTCCTACCCACAGCGACCCTATGTACAACAGAACAAAACACACCAGGTTTCGCACCATCCTCACAATTGCGGCTCTGCTTGAGGCCATTGCTGCTGCCAGTGTGCCAATCCATGTCATTGGTGGTGTCCCTCTTTTTCATTGACCCTCCACTTTACCAAGCGTTATGTACATCTCCAGGGACTGGTCCCTCTTGATAATCTGTTCCATGTATGAGAGATGAAATCTGGCTATCCCGGCTTCTAAGGAAAATTCTAGTTGTACTCACTTCTTCCAATACAGATTTCTTTATTCCTCTGGAAGTCCGTGGTATCTTTAATATTCTTCTCCAACACCTAAATTTTTATCTCCAGTCCTTTATGGTCCACTAAGTCCTAAACATAGACGATATGCTCAACAGAATTCAGCAGATACGCTCAGGAGAAAACCTATTTGTAGTGTTTGTTTACCTCTAAGATTTCAGATTTTTATTAAGATTTGGAATCTACATATTCTTTACCTTATTTTCCAACTCTTTATTCATCTTAATTGATTGCAATTTTTTTTTTTTCCTTTGGGAGGACTACTCAGGACATCTGGTGTGGCACTGTAGGATCAGCAGTGCACTGCGAACCACACGGTCAGTAGCTCAAACCCACCTATTGTTCCTCGGAAATCTATACAAGGTCAGTATGAGTCAGAACTGACTAGACAGCACTTAACAACAACAATAAAAATGGGCCAGGTTTGTATTCTTTCACCATACTTATTCAATCTGTATGCTGAGCAAATAATCCAAAAAACTGGATTATTTGAAGAATAATATGAGTAACTCGATTACATAAAGAAGAGCATGGCATCAGGATTGGAGGAAGCCTCATTAACAACTTGTGATAGGCAGATGATACAACCTTGCTTATTGAAAGTGAAAAGGACTTAAAAATTTACTGATGAAGATAAAAGGAGTTCATTTTGCTCTGATTAAACAACAACACTCATGGAAACAGCAGTCAAGAAATCAAATGATATATTCCATTAGGCAAATCTGCTGCACAAGACCTGTTTAAAGTGTTGAAGAGCAAAGATGTCAATTTAAGGACTAAGTAAGGTGCGCCTGACCCAAACCATGGTATTTTCAATAACCTCATGTGCATGTGAAAGCTGGACAGTAAATAAGGAGCACCATAGAAGAATTGATGCATTTGAGTTATGGTATTGGAGGAGAGTATTTAAAGTACCATGTTGTTGTTGTTAAATGCTGTCTAGTTGGTTCTGACCCATAGTGACCCTATATAAGGTTTCTGAGGGGCAGCTAGTGAGTTTGAACCACTGACTCTGCTGTCAAACCAACTTTGCAGTCCAGTGTGTTAACCCACAGCACCACACTGGGACTCCAAAAGTATCATGGACTACCAAAAACAACAAACAAATCTGTGTTGGAAGAAGCACATCCAGAATGTTCCTCAGAAGCCAGGATGGCCAGACTTTGTTTCTCATACTTCAGACATATTATCAGGAGGGACTAGTCCCTGGAGAAGGACATCATGCTTGGTAGAGTGGTCGGTCAGTGAAAAAGAGGAAGACTCCCAATGAGATGGATTGGCATGGTAGCAGCAGCAATAGACTGAAGTGTAGCAAGGACTGTGAAGTTGGTGTAAGAAGCACCATTCTGTTTTGCATATGGTCACGATGAGACGGTACCAACTCAATGGCACCTAACAACTAACAACAGCCACAATGCTGCCAAAAATACGACCCGCACTAATTAATCATCACAACAACCTACAATAGTGAGTTACTGAAGAAGCTAGAAAAAGGTATGCTGGAGCTAACACCATCCGTATATTGTTTTAAAGTTCAGACTATTTGCCACACGTCTCAGTGATCCCCTCTCCAGACCTTCCCGTTGTTCTGGTAATTATTACAATGGTTTATAAGACAGCACGAGCCATGCTATTTTCAATTTCTTCATATGCATGCCAAAAAGTTAGACAATGAATAAGGAATATAAAATAAGAATGAATGCATTTGGATTATGATGCTGGCAAAGAATACTAAATATATCATGTACTGCCAGAAGAACAAACAAATCTGTCCTGGAAAAATACAGTCATAATGGTCCTGGTATGGTGCTGTGGGTTAATGCGCCAGACTGCAAAGCCATTTGAACTCCAAGGTTGGCGGTTCAAACTCACCAGCTGCTCCTCGGAAACCCTAAATGGGGTCGCTATGGGTCGGAACCGACTCGACAGCACTTAACAACAGTGCTCCTTAAAAGCTAGAATGCAAGACTTGGTGTCACATACTTTTGGACATGTTGTCAGGAGTGACCAATCCCTGGAAAAGGGTCAGCAAAATAGAGAAAGATCCTCAATGAGATGGACTGGCATCAATGGGCTCAAACATAGCAACAGTGTGAGGATTCCGGACTTGGCAGTGTTTCCTGTTATTGTACATAGGGTTTCGATGAGTTGGAACTGACTCGATGGCACCTCACAACAACAATAAATTGGCATGGGTGATTGTACAAAACAATGAGCTCTGTTTTTAGCAGTATTCAAAAAGAGGCTATAAAAATATAGAAGGAGTTTCACAATTAATACTGAAGAAAGGTAAGAGTTGACCAGATGACCTCATACATTTCTTCCAATTAAATGTATAATTAAAGTCATACACAGAGGACAAAAAAACTATCTGAAGCCATTACATAGGAAATGTATTTGAAGATTTATTGTTAATATCTTTTCCTTTTCAATTTATTGTCAATATCGTCTCCCCTTAAACAACTCATGATCATTATAAACTGCCTAGCTACCGTTCCAATTCCAAACCAAAGGTCATATGGTAGATGACTGCATTCCTGTTAAAGCTGTGCTAATTCTGGGGTAAAGAAAAAACCTATCAGATAAGAAAAAGCTCCTTTCTATTTAAAGTCCAGATAAGGAACCCCTGAGACGTGATTCTGTACCTAACAAAAAGGACATTTTAGATAGATTTCCTTTACTGCATTCTTCTCACTATATAAGTACCACAAAACAACATTGCATTAAGTATATCTTCACAAAAGGCCATAGGTTAAAAGGATTTCTACGCATTTTTTTTTAAAGGATGTGGCTTCTATGGTTTTGAAGGCAATTGTGTGACTTGTATTTTATCAATTTAATATAAATTCGGTACATTGTTAAGGACTAAATGAAGGAAATAGGGTAGTAACTCGAGGTTACAACAGGATTAATGTGTTTGGTAAAAGAGGAAAGAGTTGTACTGCTTTGTAGACCCAGAAGGAACCCGCAAAGAGGGTGCAATAAATGAGGCACAATTCTGGGGAAAAGGATGGGAAGTGAACTTAACAACTCAGATAGAGAAGCAAACGGAGGCAGAAAAGAATGGTTTTCCTCAGAAAAAGGAGCTGTGAATAAGAAAATAAAAAAATTAAAAGTTGAGGCAGTGTGCGTGGAAGGTGGAGGATCACATGTCCTATTGACCTTACTCTTTATGGTCAAACTTCCTGAAAACCATGCTGTTCCCTTCAGCCCATTTCTCCTCACCCACTCACTTCTGCCACCACTGCTTTTAAAGGTCACCATTATTCTCCCCCCAAATACTCAGTTCCTCTTTGTGTCATCCCCCAAACCATTACCCACTACCTCTCAGTCCCCTAAACTTAGACAACTAGGAATCTACTTTCAGTCTCTATAGATTAGCCTTTCTGGGCATTTCCTATAAATTGAATCACACAATATGTGTCCCTTTGTATCTGGGCTTCTTTTGTTTAACATAATGGTTTCAAGGCTCATGACATGGTAAGAGCATACCAGTAAAAGAAAATGCAATGAATTAGGAAGTATTTTTCTATTAAAGAAACTTCAGAGACATAGCAATCAGTGAAATATGTGGACCTTGTTTGGATCGAATTTATTCCAACAAATCAACTATGGAGTCAGTTCCAACTCATAGAGACCAACTCATGTTTCTCCAGTGGAATCGCTGGAAGTTTTGAACTGCTGGCCATGACTCATAACCGCTATGCTTATCAGAACTTCTTAAGTCAACTATTAAGAACATATAAAAATTTCTTAAGTAATAAATAAAAAATATTTACATATGGACTGGGTTATAGATGATATTAATGAATTCACTCAGTTATATTATTATTATTATTATTGTGAATTGAGTGAAAGTTTACAGAACAGATCATCAGTGTATCATTCAACAGATCATACATTTGTTTCATCTTAATGAGGCAATTCCTTCCATGTAACAAGTTTTTCTACTTCCTCTCTGTGGTTCTTATTTCCATTCCACTCTCCTTTCCAACCCTTCTGAAATTTCTCCTTACACAAATGTTGCCCTTTGTACCTTGAACGGTTGACCATTCCATGGTGAGTTTAGCTTACTAGAGTTGCTGTCTCCCCTCTATACCTATCTACCTCTTGGCTAAAAATTGAGCCACAAGTGTGAGTTCCATTCCAAACATGAAGAGTAGCTGAAGGTCAATTGCTCAGGTTCATCTAGTCTTTTTCTGACCAGTAAGCATGGTCTTATATATTATTTTGAGCATTGTTCCACATTTTCTCCCACTCTATCTGGGACCTTCTAATGTGATCCCTTTCAGAGCAGTAGGTATTGAAAGCAAGGCACCATCTAGCTCTTCTGGTCTTAGAGTAATGGAGACTTAAGTTCACATGTTCCATTAGTCCATTGGACTAATTGACTCCAAGTATCTTCAGTTTTCATCACTTTTCTTTCCTCTACACAAGGAAAAAGCAATTGTTGCACCCTTAGATGGCCACCATTAAGATCCCAGTTGCAACTGTCCAAAGTAGGAAGTAGTCCATTCTCTTTGAGGACTATGTTATGCCAATAGACCCTGGTGTCCTGTGAGATTATGGTCCTGAGCTGCCAGGCCCAGCAACTCATTGCCTCAAGAAGATGTTTGCTAATGTCTAAGAAGTTTTCATCATTTTGTCCCCTGGACACTCCACCATATTCATAGGTGTGTTTGATGCAAGGATGAATAACCTGGTACAAATATTCTCTGTCAAACCTTTATATATTTGTGGGTATATTCCCACTTTCCCTACCAGAGTTTGATGTGGTGCTGTAGTATAAGCACTGGACTGCTAGCCGCAAGGTTGGCTGGCAGTTCAAACCCATCAGTCACTCCTTGGAAGCCTATATGGTGTCAGTATGAATCAGTATGACTTGACAGCACTTAACAACAGCTCCTTTCCATACTCATTCAGTCTGTGTAATATGTCCATGTTATCTATCTACTTGTAGAATGTTGTTGTTGCAAGGTTGTGTATATGATATATACTATTTACCTCTATTCCTTATAAACTTTGCATTTCTCCATGTCTTCACCTCTCTTCATCAGTCTTCTGCCAACCTCCTTCTTATTGTATATTGCCTTCCCCATCACCCAAGTTAACATGTGTCTACCCTCTAGCCAGTTAATTACTTTCTCTTCCTTCCCATCCCTGGTAACCATCAAAGAATGTTTCTTTTAACATAAAAACCTTTTCCTGAGTTTTCACATTAGTGATCTCATACAATATTTGTCCTTTTGTGATTGACTAATTTCATTCAGCATAATGTCCTCCAGGTTCATCTATGTTATGGTTCAGCATTATTCTTCAATGTTTTCAGTATGCCATTGGGTGTATGCACCAAAGTTTGTTTATCCATTCTTCCACGGAATGGCATTTAAGCTGTCTCTATCTTTTTGTCATTGTGCTGTGATGAACATGGATGTACCTATAGCTACTCATATCATGACTTTTATTCTTTGGGGAGATACACTAAATCAAGGAACTGCTGAGTCATACAATATTGCTATATCTAACTTTTTGAAAAAGTGCCGTACCATTTCCCACAGTCCACACGCTGCACCGTTTTACAATCCCGCTAGCAATGCAGGAGGGTCCCTGTCTCTCTACACCCTTGCCAGTAATTGTTGTTTTCTGTTTTTCTGAATTTTGCTATTAATGCTGGGGTGAGATGGTATCTCATTGTTTTGACTTACATCTCTCTAATAGCTAATGATATGAACATTTCTTCATATGTTTATTGACTGCTTGAATGTCTTCTTGCGTAAAGTGTCTGTTCATGCCCTGTGTCCTTTTAAAAATTGGGTTATTTGTCTTTTTCTTGTAGAGGTGTTGTGTTTTTGTTGTTGTTGTTAAGTACCATCAAGTCAATTTGAACTCAAAGTGACCCTATATAGGGTTTCTAAAGTTTATGGGAACAGAAAGCCTTTTCTTTCTCCCTCAAGGAGGCTGATGGGCTCAAACTGCCAACCTTGTGGTTAGCAGTCCAGTGCTTACCATTTGGAGCCACTGTGTTACCAAGAGCTGGCATTATTTTCTGTAAATTAGTCCCTTGTCTGATACGTAATTGCAAAAAAAGTTTTTCCTAGTCTCTGAGCTCTCTCTTTGCTCTTTTAGTGAAATCTTTCTTGGCTTCACCATAGCACATAAGTGTCTAATTTTCAGGAGGTCTCAGTCATCCATTTTATCTTCTTCTGTGTGTTTTTAGCTGTGTTTAATATGCCATGCACCAGAGACCCTAAGTTTGTCCTTAGTTTTTCATTGATGATCTTTATAGTTCTAAGTTTTATATTGGGCTTGTTTTTGTATATGGTGTGAGATATGGTCTTGTTTTATTTTTCTGCAAATGAATTTGCAGTTTGCCAACACCATTTTTTGAAGAGACTATCTCTTCCCCAATTAATGTGTTTTGGGCCCTTAGTCAAAGATCAGCTGACTGTATGTGGATGGATTTAGTTCTGGATTCTCAATTCTGTTCCATTGAGCTATGCATCTTTCATTGTACCAGTACCAGGCTGTTTGACCACGGTGACTGTGCAGTAGGTTTTGAGATCAGGAAGCAAGAGGCCTCCAACTTTGCTGTTCTTCTTAAGAAATGCTTTGCTTAGCCAAGGTCCCTTAAGAAATCATTCTTAATTCTGTGTGGTGTATTAATGTTATGATAGGGATTGAGGGTCACATATTGACATATCTGTGTGGCACAATCTAGAATTTGGATCTAAAAAGCCCTGGGGTGGGGTGGGATGGGATGAACAGATAGGTAAAATAAGTTTGCCAAAGAAGATAAAACATTATTAGAGGCCACAGCCATGTGCTGTCTTGTTGTTAAGTGCCGTTGTCAAGTAATCCAACCTATAGTGACCCTGTATAGGGCTCCTGAGGAGCAGCTAGTGAACTTTAACCATCATCCTTGCAGTTCAAACTGACTTTGCAGTCTAGTGCATTAACCCACAACACCACACCAGGGCTCTTTTTTGAGGAATGGTCTAGGGAAGCATTTTAGGTTTGTGAGGAAGACAAAAGCTGGGTCACAAACTCAGTTTGTAAGTAAAATAACTGTACGGTGACATCAAGCCTGAGAATGACTTGGGTTCTTTAGATCTATCAGACTTCCACTAATGTGGTCACAATCAGTACAAACAAGTCAATGTTTGTGAATGAATCCATCTTGCCCTATCAGCTAAAACTAGGTGAGTGTTTCATTGAAAGAAGTTCCAATACTAGAACTCCTTCTCCTGGTAAGTTGTTATTATGTGCTGTCAAGGCAGTTCTGATTCATGGTGACCTTGTATAGAGTTTCTGAGGAGTGACTGGTGAGTTTGAACTGCCGACTTTGTAGTTCAAACTTACTCTGTGGTCCAGTGCTTATCCTACCACACCACACCATGATTCCTCTCCTGGTATAACACCCTTTGAATTACCTTAGGTTATCGACAACTTATAAGGAGCTCTGGTAGCATAGTGGTTACGAATCGGGCTGCTAACCTCAAGGTTGGCAGTTCGAAACTAGCAGCCATTCATGGGAGAAAGATGAGGCTTTCTGCACCCATAAACATTTATAGCCTCGGAAACCCTGTGCAGGGTCACTATGAGTCGGAACCGACTCCACGATACTTAACAACAACAATAACATTGACAAGTGATAATAGTTTCCTTTGTGTTAGCTCAAGTCATTACTATCTGTAAAAACCTGTGGTAGCTTGCAGCTTTAATTGCTTAATCTGAAACACTCTACTACCAGGGCAAGTTAAGCCCAACAAAAGCTAGCTGAGTAATAGAATGGTTGTATCTGATTTATTAAGCACATTGCAGTGGCTTGTACCTTCACAGCTGTCTTGTACATTCCAGAGCTGACTGATATACAAGATTGAAGCTTGTCTTTCCTTGCTCTATCACATTCCTAGCTGCTGCTCCCTCCCAATCTCTTTCTTTCCTTTCTTTTCACATCTTCTATTCATGGCCTTGAAAAAAGCAAGTTTTAGCTATTTTCCAGTTAAACGATCAGAATCCTTTGAAGTAAAACTACAAAAGCTATCCTGATCAGTCTTCCTATTTTCCAGTAGACTTACTTTCTGGGTCTTATTTGTATGACTGCTGTTGTTGTTAGGTGCCTTTGTCCCAGTCAATTTCAGCCCATAGTAACCCTATGTGACAGACAAGTATTGCTCATAGTGTTTGTTTAGTTTTCTATTGCAGTTTGGGTGAAAGTTAACAGAACAAATACGCTTTCCATTCAACAATTTACGCACATTTTGTTTCTTGGCAATGGTTGTAATCCCCTCAATGAACGAGCACTCTTTTCCACTACCTTTGAGGCTCTGTTTCTTCCATAGGGTTTTCTAGGTTGTAATCTTTAAAGTGGAGTCCTGGTGTGGTTCTGTGTGATAAAGCACTGGACTGCAAGGTCTGTTTGAACCATAAGGTCGGCAGTTGAAACCCACCAGCTCCTCCTCGGTAATCCTACATAGTCGCTGTGAATTGGGACCGGCTCGACAGCACTTAACAAAAACAACTATCTTTAAAGTCAGATCTTTTTCCCATGGAGCTATTGGGTGGGTTTAACCCACCAACCTTTTGGTTAGTAATCAAACTGTTGTGCCACCAAGGTTCCTTGCATAGCAGCAAATGGCATGTCTAGGATAGATTGCACTGGAGGCCCGTAAACGTAGTTTTGCTTCTCACATACCATCTCCTTTGTTGTTGTTAAGTGCCGTCAAGTTGATTCCGACCCATAGCGACCCTGTATAGGGTTTCCAAGGAGCAGCTGGTGAGCTTGAACCACCAACCTTGCAATTCAAATAACTTTGCAGTCTGACGCATGAGCCCACAGCACTACACCAGAACTAACATCTCCCAGAACTCAGAAATCCAGCTTAAATCCAAGAAGGTTTTGTGGGCCATCATATTTCAGCCAAGCATCTGTGCACGTATCCCAGGGTCTAGTACAATATCCATGGGAAATTCTGAGGACTTAAACAGCGCTAGTGTAGGACCACTGCTCCTATCCAGTTATACATGTTGTTGTTGTTGTTGAGTGCCATTGAGTCAGTTCCATCCTACAGAGACCCTGTATAGGGTTTCCCAGGAGCAGCTAGTGAACTTGAACCTCCGATCTTGCAGTTCAAATCGACTTTGCAGTCCAGCTCATTAAACCCATATAGTCACACCAGGATTCCTCCCAGTAGACACAGTGAATATAAAATAATCTAAATAACCATAATTTATTTTGTTTAGTTACCATGATGATTGGAGAGAGATTTTTTTAGCAGAGAATTTGCTGATGTTGTTAAATGCCGTTAAGCCAGTTTTGACCCATAATGACCCTGTATAGGGTTTCCAAGAAGCAGCTGATGGGTTTGAACTGCTAACATTGTGGTTTGCAGTCCAGTGCTGATCCTACAGAGCCACACAAGAAGCAGAAAATGTTGTTGTTGTTGTTGTTGTTGTTGTTAAGTGCATTGAGTCAATTCCAACTCATAGTAACTCTATATAGGGAAGCAGAGAATTGTTGTTATTGTTAGGTACCATCAAGTCAGTACCAACTCATAGTGACCCTATGTACAATGGAATGAAACACTGCCGGAGCCGGAGCCAACCTTATAATCATTGCTATGTTTGAGCCCCTGATGCTGCCACTGTGCCAATCCATCTAGTTAGGGGTCTTCCTCTTTCTCTCCGACACTTCACTTTACCAAGCATGATATCCTTTTTCAGTGACTGGTCCCTCCTGACACTATGTCCAAAGTGCGAGAGACAAAGGCTGGCCAGTCTCGATTCCAAGGAGCATTCTGGCTGTACTTTCTACACAGATCTGTTGGTTCTTTTGGAAGCCCATGGTACTTTCAATATTCTCCTCCAACACCATAACTCAAATGCATCAATTCTATGATCTTCCTTATTCACTATCCAACTTTTGCATGCATATTAAGTTATTGAAAATACCATGGCTTTGGTCAGGCACACCTTAGTACTCAAACTGACAGTAGATCTTAAATCTCAGTTGAAAAATTAGACTGTGGGAAAAGAAAAAAAAAAAGAAACAGCTATACACATATACATACAAATAAATGTGTGCTACTAGCTCTTTGTGGTGTGGCGCTGAGGATTAATGTGCTGGACTGCAAAGTTGGTTTGAACCACAAGGTTGGCGGTTCAAGCGCACCAGTCACTTCACAGAAAGCCTATACAGGGTTGCTTTGGGTGGAAACTGGCTTGACAGCACTTAACAACAACAACAGTGACACTGTGGACTCAGCATTGGACTGCTAATAGCAAGGTCATTGGTTCAAACCCACAGTCACTCTGTGGGAGAAAAATGAGACTGTCTGATGCTGTCTGCAGTCTCAGAAATCCTATACAGGGTCACTGTGAGTTAGAATTGACTCTATGGTAGTGGATTTAGTTTTGGTTTGGTTGTTGTTGTTTTTAAGTGCTGTTGAGTCAGTTCCCACTCATAGCGACCCTGTAAAGAGTTTCCAAGGAGTGGTTGGTGGATCTGAACTGCCAACCTCTCGGTTCAAACTGACTTTGTGGTCCAGCACACACCAGATTATTAGCTCTTTATATTGATTCCACAACTATTTATTGGAGTCCTGGTATGGCGCCCTGTGGAATAAAGCACTGGACTCCTAGGTCAGCAGTTCAAATTCACCAGTTTCTCTTTGGAAACCCTACATGTAGAGTTGCTATGAGCCAGAACTGACTCGACAGCACTTAACAAGCACCATTTATTTGTTACTACCTCTAGGTTCCTGGAATTGTGGTGGTAATAATGATGATGATAGTGATGACAGCAATGGTGGCTGTGTACCGTGGAGTCGGTTCCGACTCACAATGACCCTGTACAGGGTTTCTGAGTCTGTAAATCTTTACAGGAACAGAGCGCCTCATCTTTTGCAGAACGCCCCATCTTTCTCCTGTGGAACAGCTGGTAGTTTGGAACTACTGAACTTCAGATTAGCAGCCCGATCCGTAACCACTATGCTACTAGATATCCTTAATGATAGCAATTGTTGTTGAGTGCCATCGAGTTGGTGCCAACCCATAGCGACCCTGTACAGAGTTTCCGAGGTTGTAAATCTTTATGGGAGCAGAAAGCCTCATCTTTCTCCCGCGGAGCAGCTGGTAGTTTCAAACTGCTGACCTTGTGGTTTGCAGCCCAATTTGTAACCACTTCGCTATCAGAGCTCCTTAATGATAGCAGTAGCTAATGCTTCTCTAAGAGCCCAGGTGGCATAGGGTTTTGTGATTGGCTGCTAGCTAAAGATTGGAGATTAGAACACACTCAAGGGCTCTACAGGAGAAAAGGCCTGCTGATCTACTGCTGTACTGCTGTGGAGTTGGTTCTAAAAAATAAAACCCTGTGTGTTTTAGCTATGTTTATGTTCTGTCCTATAACACATGTGGTTCTCAGGATTCGGGAGTCAAGCAGAAGGCCTCTAAAAACAATGCTTATACAGCATTTACTGGAGTCCTGATGTGGCTCTGTAAGCTACATGTGCAATCATAACAACAAGTCTCCACTATATAGAGTTGCTATGAGATGGAACCAACTCAACTGGCACTTAACAACAACAAAGGCACTGTTCTATGTGTTTTATCTACATTCATTCATTTAATACCAACAACAAACCCACAGAATAGACACTATTATTGTCAACATTTACAAGGTGAAGGAACTAAGCCATTGAGAGCTTAAACAATTGCTTAAAGTCACAGAACTGACAAGCGGTAGTTAGGATCTGAAGCTAGATAGTATGATTATAGAATCTGGATTGTTTACCTCCATGCTGGGCTTCCTAGTGTGGTTCTGTGGGTTAATGCACCAGACTGCAAAGCCATTTGAACTGCAGGGTCGGCAGTTTAAGCTCACCAGCCGCTCCTCGGTAACCCTATACAGAGTTGCTATGGGTCAGAACCGACCCAACGGCACTTAACAACAATAGAGAATGCTTAAGATGCTGGGCCACACATTCAAGCAGGACTAGTGAAATCTATGAACAGACTTACTTCAGAGATAATTCATAGTCCATTCCAGACTACCACAATAATAAAACTAATACCACAATAAAGTGAGTCATGTGGATTTGTTTACTTATTTCCCAGTGCGTATAAAAGTTACATTTACACTATACTGTAGCCATGGGATTACTGTGGGTTAGGCATTGGGCTGCTAACTACAAGACTGGAGATTCAAACCCACCAGCTGCTCCTTGGCAGAGAGGTGAGGCTATCAGCTCTTGTAAAAATTTAGTCTCTGAAACCCCATAGGAGTTGGAATTGACTCTATGGCAGTGGGTTTGGGTTTGGGGTTTGGGATGTCTATTAAGTGTGCAACGGTGGTGGTGGTTATGTGCCATGGAGTCTATTCTGACTCATAGCCACCCTGTACAGGATTTGAAAAAGTTCAAAGTATTGTGAATTACCAAATGTGACACAGTGACACAAAGTGAGCATGTGCTCTTGGAAAAAGGGGACCAATAGATTCACTCGATGCAGGGTTGCCACAAACCTTCAATTTGTGGAAGCACAACACCACAGTAGCTGCAGAAGTACAATAAAGCAAAGCACCACAGAATAAGGCACACTAACATCTGAGCATCCACCCAACAATCTGAGCACATTTTGTTAATTTGTTACTATGTCAAAAGCAAATTAAATGATTATAACTGACAAAGGCAGTTTGTCATTTATTTCAATTAGTGCCATTGTAAAGATCTGGTTTAAGTCCACCACATTTCCTGACATACAGTGAAAAGAATGTGAATTTGAAGTGAAAACATCTAGCCTTAAGGCTCTGCTCATTCAGTACAAGTCACTTAACCTTGAGCATGCCATTTAGCTGAGATTCAGAAATGTTTTCTTAACTGTAAAATGGAGATCAAAGTCCCTTCTCTGTGCACTGGATGTAAGGATTGAGTAAGAAAATACATATGACAGATCTGGCAGGAAGAAGTTGTTCAATAATTCTAACACAGCTGAAGCACGAATTTTACTGAGATGAATTAAGAATGTATGACAGTTCATGTTAGATCTTATTGCCAAATAGTCTTAGATCAATTTGGAGATGAGTCTAATATTTGGCAGGAAGAATGAAACACGAATGAGGTAGAGGACAAAATTTTAATTTTCTTTTTGGCTTGCCTCACTTCCTTTTTTAAGTTTTTATTGTGAATTGAATGAAAGCTTACAGGGCAGATCATCAATTTCACATTCAACAAATCATATTTTGTTTCATTGCAATGACTACAATCCCCTCCATGCCCCATCTGTTAACAGTATTTACCTCTATCCCTGCCCTTTTTTATATACGCATACAAAACAGAAAATATATATTTGTTCAAATGGCCAAAGAGCACATTTTGCAAGCCAACCTCGTGCCTACTGACACATAGTCTTTCTCAGTCCATAGGCCTAGAGTCCTCAGCTGTTCTATCTCTTTATGCCATCACCTCTGCCACCATCTCTGCTGTTGCTGCTTTTCTGGTTAGGATCCCACGCTCTGCTCATGCTCTTCCCTCTTGATGGTCCTAAAGTCCTCTGTTCCTAAAATGAAAGATTAACTACTCCCCCCTTTTAGTTACACATCTTCTCCATTTACAGTTGTGATGTTCACAATGTCCTGATAAGAGTTACTATTGAATAATAAAATTCTATTCCCATCATACCCCATTCCCTTTCACCAGGCCCATCTGGAAAAGAGGAAAACTATTCGGTGGGAACTCTATCTTACCCTCCTCATTCTGAAACTAAGCACACTCATGAAAGGTTGTAAGCCAGCCACTTCATACCTTTATAGCCCCTCATTTTTCATAACTAATGTCTAAACATTCTGAAACTAAGCACACTCATGAAAGGTTGTGAGCCAGCCACTTCATACCTTTATAGTCCCTCATTTTTCATAACTAATGGCTAAATTGTTAGTCCCTATCAACCCAGGATATGTTTTCATGGTGCCCTCCTTGCTTCCTGATGATTAGGGACTAATAGCTTATCCTTGATATGAAGAATCCTTCCCTTTCAGTTGGAATTTTGAGCAACTACACCCATAAGGAAAGGCCCAGTTCATCAAATTGTAGCAAATTATGCTTGCTCCCTGTATCAAACTTCTTTATCTTCAACTGGTTGAGTTCTGGTCAGTTAGCCATCCAAGGAAGGTCAAATGAATACTCTCTGCAAGTTTGGGAGTTACATACCCCTCTCCACACTTCAGACTAGCTGGCTGCTTCACTCTTAACTCTAGCCCCCAGCAGCTAGGTCAGTGTCCATGGACTCAGGAGTTCACACATCTCCCTGAACTTCAGACCAGCCAGCCCTTTCTCTTCTCTCTCTCATCTCTCATCGGGTGTCTATCGAACATGCTAAACTCAGCCCATATCTTCATTGCTGCATTTCTCCCACTTCTACTTTACTCATAAGTAGACCAGGGTGGTCACCAACATGCATATAAGACTGCTTGTGTGTTTCCTTGGAGTTTCAGTCTTAGAAGTGGGTTTACCCTGACAGACTGACTCTTCTTGCCTTAATAGCTCCAATGCAAACAGCTTGCTTGATATTTTAACAGCCAAAAAGTTTGCTTACAAGCTTTCTGTAATCATATTTCTCAATATTCCTTTAAGAGTGATAGAATGAAATAGTGGGAAATATGATTACAGAAATCTTGTAAGCCTGTCTTCAGCTTATAACTGATTGGATTAGCTAAAAGGGAAACAGAATTTGTCCAGGGAAATAGGCTTCTTGTTAAGCCCTTGTGTCACCCTTAAAAAGGAGCTCTGGCAGCATAGTGGTTACGAATTGGGCTGCTAACCTCAGGGTCAGCAATTCGAAACTACCAGCTATTCCATGGGAAAAAGATGAGGCTTTCTGCTCCTGTAAAGATTTACAGCCTCAGAAACCCTGTACAGGGTCGCTATAAGTTGGAACTGACGCCACAGCAGATAACCACCAACGACCATCACTCTTAAATGTCTATTTTACAATAGTAGGCAGGGGATCCCTTACATTTTTCATTCCACCATATATACTAGACAATCATCAACTAGTAAAAGTCTTTCGCTTAGTGGTGACTGTTGTTATATGATTAACAGCTAAATCATTTGTATTAATAGAAATGCTGCTATTCACTCACTATTTACAAACATCATCGGTGTACAAACAATATGCACCATGTTAAGTGCCATGATTGTCATTATTATGGTTCAGCCATGAAAAAAAAAGGCTAGGATCTACCTCCCAACAGCTGAGGAATCTGTGTCACTAAACATATGCCATCTCTGCTGCCACGCACAAATCCAAGGATGAAGGTTCCCTCTGGTTTCAGATGCTGATGAGCTAGCTAGAGGCTCATCAGAAACTAAGTTATGAGACTGACATTGTGGCCTTCAAACTTGGGAAGAAGGGGAAGGAAAAAGACACTAAGAGGAGTGAGCTATTAGTCCCTAATCATCAGGAAGCAAGGAGGAAATGATGTGGAAACAGCCATGAAAACAGATCCTGAAAGTCTGGGGTCCGGAAATAAGGGGACAGAAGAAGAAGAGATATTGGAATTAAAAGACAGTAGGATAGAACTAGTTTTAGCATTTTGCTTTTTAATGTCTTTACTGGTGTTAGTATTTTATATACATAAAATTCAGAGAGTTACTAAACAAAGCTGAAAAGAAGAAAATTTCCCCATAAAATTGAAATGTTCCTGCGCTGTTATCACCACTGGTAAGTGTTACCGATATTGGCTGATTCTAACTTACAGTGATCCTGTATGGCAGAGTAGAACTGACCCCATAGGGTTGTCTAGGATGTAATCTTTATGAGAGCGGATCACCAAATCTTTCTCAGAGCTGATGGGTGGTTTCCAGCCTTCTAATTGGCATACTAAATGTTTTCCCAGTCTCCCTTCCCCCCCCCCCCACCATGTTATTTCCATATTGCCACCAGGGATGTCTTTCTAATTTGCAATTCTTATACCACTTCCCTGATGAAAACACCCTCACCAGTCCCCCAGTGTTTTTAAGATAACAGGCAAGCTCTTAGTATCACTCCTTAAAAAATTATCCCGAACGTAGTGACTTTAAGCAACAATTATTAGAAGTTCAAGCAGAATATGACAGGCATAGTCACTACTGTTGCATGGTGTCTGGAGCTCAGCAAGAAGACTCGAAGACTAGGGACAAAATTGGCCTGAAGAGTTGTTCGCCCCATGTCTGAGAACTGGTGCTGACTGTAGGTTGGGAGTCTAGCCAGGGTTGGGGTCAGAACACCCACATATCATCTCTCCATTAGGCTTTGCCTTCCTCACAATATGGTGGCTTACTTCCAAAGGCAAGGGTCCAGAAAGTTAACAACAAAGAAAGAGTGCATACACACAATAAGTTATGCAGAAACCATGTTATCTTTTATGACCTAACCCTGTATGTTGGCTAGTGTTCAGGCAGAAGGATCATAGATGAAGGACTATAAGTAGATTGTATAGGATCATATATTGGTGTGACCATCTTTGGAAAATACAATCGGCCTCATTACCTACCTGACTCTTCACCTTTTCCACATCATTTCCTTCTAGTCTCTGCCATTCATTCTGCAATCATGTCATATTGATCTGGGCTTTGCTTTTTTTCTTTGACCACACTTTTCCACAACACTATACCCTTGAATAAGGAGCTCTGGTAGCGTAGTGGTTATGAATCGGGCTGCTAACCTCAGGGTCAGCAGTTTGAAACTACCAGCTGTTCTGCAAGAGAAAGATGAGGTTTCTGCTCCTGTAAAGATTTACAGCCTCAGAAATTCTGTGCAGGGTTGCTATGAGTCAGAACCGACTCCACGGTACAGAACAACAACAACACCCTTGAATAGGCTACTTCTTATGCCTGAAATGCCCTTCCTCTTGTTAACTACCAGTGGAATCCTTTTTATGCTTCTAGCCTAAATTCAACTGTAGCATCCCTGTAGTCCTTCTAGTCCCGATTCCGAAAAGTTTAACTATTCCATTCTTTAGTCTCCTATATATGCTATGCATTTCTCCATCTTAAGTATTAGTATTATCTGTTGGGATTGTTGCCTTTACTAGCAACTCAAAGGAAATGATTAGTCCTTGTTCATTTTCTGTGTCTCTCTTGTTCTCTACTGAATTGCAAATACTTAACACAAGGTTGTTGTTGTTAAGTGCCATCGAGTTGATTCTGACCCATAGAGACCCTGTAGACGGTTTCCAGGGAGCTGCTAGTAAGCTGGAACTACCTACCTTGTAATTCAAATGACTTTGCAGTATAACGCATTAGTCCACAGCGCCACACCAGGACTCCTAACACACAAGGTTGTTGTTGTTGTTGTTAAGTGCCGTCGAATCGATCCTGACCCATAGAGACCCTGTATAGGGTTTCTGAAGAGCAGTTGGTGAGCTTGAACCACCGACCTTGCAGTTCAAATGGCTTTGCAGTCTGACCCATTAGCCCACAGTGCCACACCAGGACACACACAAGGTACTCACTGCTAAATGTGTGAAATGGCTGAACAAAACTTTAAGCCAATCTTTGGAAATTTTTAACCTCAAGGGCCAAGTGGCTCCCTGACCTCCTATTGTAACTATTGCTTCATTTCTACTGTTGCCTGAAGTACTTTACTTTTTTGAGATTTACATTTATACCAAATGAAAGAGCCCCAAACCCACTGCCACTGAGTCAATCCCCACTCGTGGGGATCCTACAGGGCAGAGTAGAATTGCCTCATAGGGTTTCTATGACTTTAAATCTTTATGAAAGCAAACTGTGATATCTGTCTCTGGAGCAGCTGGTGGGTTCAAACCACCGAATTTTTGGTTAGCGGTTAAATGTTTTAACCATTGTGCCACTGGGGATCCTATACTTAAAAGAAAGAGGGAAGCGGAGGTCTGAATAGCCAAGGCAAATAGCACTGAATGGCCAAGGTGAAACACTGATTTCGATCAAGGAATGGATGATGATGGCAACAGAGCCATTTCTATTTATCTAGGAAAGAGTTGAGAGCAAGGACACACTGGGGGAATGAAGGGGCCAGGACACTACTGAAGGGAAATAGAAAAGAGAAGCTGTAAAGATCAGAGACGAATGCGGCTGCACTCACAACTTTGCCCGCAGGCAGATCCTGTTTATCTTCAGCTCTCCTCTGGATAAACACAAGTTGGGGCAAAAGGACCCCTGGTTCTGTCTGATCCTAGTTTCTCCTTGGGAACACATCCCAGGATTTTCCTTCCCTCCTTCCTTCGCACTGGCCTCTCCATCTCAAGATGCCCAAGAGTCACTGCTGTTTTGGACCACAGGACTGCAGAGGGTAGAAGACAGATGTCTTCCTTCTTCCCCCACCAAGATCACACACTCCCGGGAGCCCCAAGTGGACCTCAGTTTGAGTGACTACTGTGTGGCCTGCCATCACATTCTCAGTGGGCTTCCTTCCCATTCCCTCCATGCTGGTTCTGGCCTTCATTTTCTGGAACTGTGTAACTGCTGTGTCTCTCTAGGCCTCAGATTCCTCATCAGTATTAGAGGACCTTAGACTCTACCAGTGCTTCCCCAAACCGCCTGAGCATAAAAATCTCCTGGAACGAGGGAGGTAAGGACAATACTATTACAATAGCCCACACATCCTCATCTCCCCTCGGTGGCTCTGCAGATCCCACTGTCCTATGGAACTAGTCTGGTACCGTTTAATGCTAGCTAAAATTTATTCTACCACTGCATAACTCTTCAGAGATATATAATCTCTTCAAGAAGTGCAGAGGATCAAGACCACAGTCATAGCATTAGAGGTGGAGAGAAAGGAATGGACAGAAGGAACTGATAGTGTGTGAGAAGATACAGAACTTGGTAAGGGTTAACAGAGCAGTACTGTACCACTCAGGTGTTAGAGCCTGCAGAGTGAGAAGATTCCCAGCTCTTTTTTGGCAGCACCTTCAGGCATCTAACAACCTTTCATGTTCATCACCCTGTCCTCTTCCTATGACCCTGTGAATTTCACTTAGACCTGGAGATCCTTTGAGTCCATGCATAGGCCTTTTGTGAAGTTTTCTGCATTTGCCCCGCTATTTGCAATGTTGAATGGCAATGACTTACACATCACACTTCTCTAGTACTTGCTACCATCTAACCCACTAATCTACAAACCTGTAATACCAACCTACTTGTTCTTGTTGTTGAGTGCCATCCAGTCGGGTCCAACTTATAGCAACCCTGTACAGGGTTTCTAAGGAGTGGTTGGTGAACCTACTGGTTGGTATCAATTCAGGACTTTAATATGAGTTGTTGTTATTGTTAAGTGCCATTGAATTGGTTCCAACTCATAGAGATCCTGTGTAGTTTTCAAGGAGCAGCTAGAGGATTTGAACCGCCAACCTTGAGATGCAAATTGATCTTGTGGTCCAGTGAATTATCCCACAGCTCCACACTAGTGGAAAAAAAAGAAAAAAGGTTGGAGAGAGTGACAGACCTAATTTATTTTAGCTCTCCATTCTACTAAGTCAGTTTCTTAGCTTGTCATCTAAGGTATTCCATGCTCTGACCCAATCCTCTCTTTCTCGGCTTATGTCCTAGACATTCTTCCACAGAAGTGTTACACGGCAGTCAAATTTGCCTCAGTCCTTCAGCAACCATGCTAGTTCCATCTATATGACCTCATCTCCATCATGTACCGATGGCTCCAATGCCATCTTTCTTCTGATCCCCACGTGGGCATAACAGCTTTCTCTTCTGCCTTTCCCACAGCACTACATACCTCTGTTGGGGTTTGATGCCACAGGTATGCTCCCTGCTGGCCTGAACTCAGAGCTCCTTGACAAGACACTATGAATTCTGCGTCTTTACATGCCCTGTTCTGTAACCTTGCTGTGGTTGTTTTTGGTGGAGTATGGAGTTTTAATGCAATGAGCATATCTCGGTTATACCATAATTATTTACCTCAATTGTGTCTTAACTCTTTATCCTACATCCTTTTAAAATAGCTTGGCAACATAAAGAGTTTAAACCGCTTTCCTCTTGTAGTTAGAAAAAATGCAAGTGCCCTAATATAATCTTGGGGAGTCCTGGTATGGCACTGTAGGATAAGCACTGGACTGCTAACCAAAAAGTTGACAGTTCAAACCCACCAGCCACTCTTTGGAAACTCTATATAAGGTCTCTATGAGTTGGAAGGGACTCAACAGCACTTAACAACAACAATCTAAGCGTGGAATCCTGGTGTGGCACTGTAGAATAAGCACTAGACTGCTAATTGCATGGTCGGCAGTTCAAGCCTACCTGTCACTCTTCAGAAACTCTGTACGGGGTCTCTATGATTCAACGACACTTAACAACACCAGCAGTATAAGCCTTAACATCTTCTCATGGGATAGACTAACAGTAGCCTTGACATTTCTGTTGAAAGAAGTAGGAAACTTTTCAAGTGACTCAACATAGTAAGTAAGGGAATCATTAGAAATAGAATTTGAGTATTCTGAATCCTATGCCAGTCTCCTTTCTATTACTGAAATATAGTAAACAAACAAGCCAAAAATTAAGAGAGAAAAAACCCCACCAATGTTAGCTCAATCTGCTAACAATATATGGAAATGCCATAAAAATGAGCCATTTAACCTATTGAGTCAAATGCAAGCATTGTTTCTGGAGCTGCCTGGTATGCCTTTTCAGAGAACATGTTTAAAATACATAGGAAGATTATCACAGCACAGTCAAAGCAGTGAGAACTGATTGTCGGAGAAGTCATAGTGAATCTGGACACCGGAAAACAACGATCTCTTCAATCCATACAGAAAAGCAACTTAAGTGTGGGCCCAAGCCAAACATTTGTGAGGCCAGGGGAAGAGTACACATGGTGGAGGTAGTGTGCTGTGAAGTCGGTTCCGATTCATAGTGACCCTGTATAGAGTTTCCAAAGCATCAAATCTTTACGGGAGCAGAAATCCTCATCTTTCTCACACGTAACGGCTGGCAGTTTTGAACTGTTGACCTTGAGGTTAGCAACCGGACTCATAACCACTACACTACCAAAGTACACATGGAGGCTCAAATACCACACATTTAAGTATTTTACCATTTTTAACTAACCTGATAGATTGTTAGCTATAATGTTCCATTCTCTTACTTTGACAAATAGACTTTCATGATGATAATGAAAAAGTAAAATATATGAAAACAATTCTATTCAAGACAAGAAAGGTTAATTATCATTGTGTGTGTCTTCATGTTCTATAGATAAGGCAACATTTGATATTTTGATGATAGTGGCTAAAAGAACACAGTGGCTTCATACAGTAAGCACCGAACTTTGAACTACAAGGTCTGCGGTTCGAGCCCACCAGTCAGTCCATGGGAGAAACATGATTGAAGATTTTTGCTCCCATGAAGATCTAAAGCCTCAGAAACCCTATACAGGGTCGGTGTGAGTCAGGACTGATTCAACAGCACTTAACAAGGACAGATGTCTAAACCTGTATTTATACAAATGTAAGAGAAATATAAACAGAGTCACTATGAATCGCAACCAACTCAACAGCACTTAACAACATCATATACAGTGGCAACAATAATGGATTCAAAAATAACTATTGTAAGGATAGTGCAGGACTGGACAGTGTTTTGTTCTGTTGTACTTCGGACTCACTATGAGTTGGAACCGATTTGACGGCACCTTAACAAACATAAATCATTTAATGTTGCAAACTATTGATAAGTTACCATGTAGAACTGTAGAGAAAACCATGTTAATTTCTAACTCCCTCAAGAACTACACATTCGAATGCAAAGAGAAACAAGAACATGGACACTCAGTGATCCTGTGCAATGATATTTCTTCTTTCGAAGAATCGATTACATTCATGCTATCTAAGAGGAAAGATCTGATACATTCCTTCGTCTTTTCTCTTCCCTCTATTCTTTCACTGCTCAAAGCCTTCCCACAATCTAATGACAGTTGATCTATACACAAATCTTTCTAGTATTTAAATGTTGCTGTTTTATCTTCAGGACATAGGGCAAGAGATAAGAAAAAGCATTTCCTTAGGGCTTGAATCGTACTAATAATAAAAAGGTACAGATTATGCTGTTCCAGCACCCAGTGTCAGATCCATGGTGATAGAGGCGCCCATGCATTCCTTATTAAATGTATTTATTTATAACTTAGGGCCCTCTACAGCATGAGTACCAGAGCAAGCACCCCTCTGTGCTCAGGTATTGCTTATATCCCCCTTCTAGTTCCCCTGAGCCACTGGGCCCCATTTTCTTACCCTCTGTTTCCCTGAATCCCTCATTGCTGCTGAGAGATGCTTGAAGAGTTACTCACATTTGTACTATTTTGCTAATAGAGAAGAGGTAAATAAAGTCAATTATGAAGACTTTATGCAAATCAAATTATGAATTTCTGAACCATGATCAGGCCTTACAGGAAGGTTAGCCCAGTGTGAATCACACAAGAGGCTGTGTATATCAAACCTGCAGTAGCTAATTTCCAATATATTTGACAAATGCACACTTGGTAATATAGCAAAGATATAGAGACTTGGGACCTAGACCATTCAAAGTGAGGATTTTGATCATTTAATAATCCAAGTGCCAGTTTGAATGTAAGGGGTATAAAAAGAAAACAATACAAAAAGGTTTTAAAAATAACAATTGACTTTACGGTGCTTTTGTTGTTGAAGATGAGAACATACACAGCCAAAGTATACATCAGTTAAAATTTCTACATGTGCAAATCCGTGACATTGATTGCATTCTTCCAGTTGTGCAACAATTCTCATCATTTCCTGAGTTGTTCCTCCCTCATTAACATAAACTCACTGTTCCTGAAGGTGTCCCTTATCTAATGTTTCAAGTTGTTGTTGTCAGTTTGTTCCTATGTAGATGTTGTAGTTGCTGTTGTAAAGTATTGTGGAGTCAGTTCCGACTCATAGTGACCCTGCAGCACAGGGTTTCCGAGGCTGCAAATCTTTATGGGAGCAGAAAGCCTCATCTTTCTCCTGTGAAACAGCTGGTACTTTCGAACTGCTGACCTTGCGGTTCGCAGCCCGATTCGTAACCACTATGCTACCAGAGCGTCTATATAGATAGATAGCAAAAAACACCCAAAAAACCAAAAAAAACATAGTGCCTGAGGCAGATATTTTTTACTAGTTAAGCTAAACTACTGTTTGGTTTCAATATGAACATCAGGAGATACTTTTGACTTAAGGTTTCAAGGTTATCTTTCTTGTTGTTGTTAAGTGCGTCAAGTCGGTTCTGACTCATAGCAACCCTTTATAGGGTTTCCTAGGAGTGACTGGTAAGCTTGAACTGCTGATCTTGCAGTTCAAATGTGACACGTCCTGAAATACTCTTACTGTCACACTACAGACATTGGCCCCAAAGCACTTGTATAATTCGTGCTTTGATGTAGAAGCTATCACATGCTTTGAATGGGATTTCTTATTGATTTCCTCATAGTCTTGCCACCTATAAAAATAGTTTTCTAAGTGAAATCCAGTCCTCACCCACCTTCCCTGAAACTGGTGTCTTTTTCATAACTACAAAAATGATCATTTCTGGTAGCCATTGGTAGTTATGTGCTGTGGAGTCTGTTCCAACTCATAGCGACCCTGCATAGGGTCTCCGAGGTTGTAAATGTTTACAGGAGCAGAAAGCCTCATCTTTCTCCAGTGGAACAGCTATTAGTTTCAAACTGCTGACCTTGAGGTTCTCAGCCTGACTTGTAACCACTAGGCTGCCAGAGCTCCTTCTAGAACAAAAGAATTGTGGTACTGTGCTAAGATCAGCACTAGACTGTGAACCACAAGGTTGGCAGTTCAAACCCACCAGCTGCTCCTTGGAAACCTTGTACAGGGTAGCTATGAGTTGGAACCAACTTAACAGCGCTTAACAACAACAAACTTGAAAAAACTTTTTTCTTCATAGTGAGAAAATATAAAAAGCCAAAATGTTAATAACTAGAAGATATTGTGGAATTCATTTAGACCTCCCAAATAACTGTACTAATACAACCAGTTACCAATATAACGTCTGACATACTGCTGACTCTATGAAATCACATGAGTTTGGTATGATTCTAAGGTTTATTAGAGCAAAAATTGGTTTTGTTGTTGAATTTATTGTCATATGTATTATTATGAAAGACTCAGGTTAGACAAACTCAATAATTTGTAATGATGACCTCAACTATACATTTTTATAAGGAAAAATGTCTTTGGATAGATGTTTCTTTCCCTGAAAGGGCAGCTATCTTTGGACAATATACTGTCTTTCCTATGTTAACAGGACTATAAAATTCCTTAAAAGCTGCATATCGCACAGAAACAATAAAATGAGAAGTTCAAGCTTTTTAAGTTCTATAAGAGAACCTCTTTTTCTCATCTCAGAACAGTTTAAGTCCTTTCAATTGGCAAGCAGATGCTGCCCGAGTGCTGCCTTCATATTCATTAACTCATAATGAATCTATTAATTGAATATGTAAGTTTGGCTAATTAGATGTCAGACATTTCTTCAGATTTAAAGGGCAATAATAAAAAATTTAAACTGCAACATCAGATCAGGCATTTAGGAGGTGATGGATGCGAACTGGAAAGTGCACAATTCCAATACGAATTAGTTAATTGCCTCTTTTAATTTAGGTGAAATACATTAGCAGAAAGGTCAATCCATTTGAGGCTTGATGTGTTTTCAAATAGTAAATTAAAAATAGCAAATCAAAGAGCACTACAGTGTGTGGGAAGGCCTGGAATACACTTTTCCAATCCAGAGGTTGGAGGCTGGACTCTTGTAACCCCATAGACCGAACCTTCTGTGAGATAACCAATGGTTCTCAAACTAGTTTGCGTCTTAAAGTTGTCGAGAAGTGGGAAGTCTTGTTTTCTTTCTTTCTTTTTTTTTTAAAAGCAAACAAACAAAAAACAACAACAACCAACAACAGCAATGCCTTGGCCCCCCACCTTAGACTACTAGAACCTCTGGAGGCAGAGCTGGGTGTCCACTTTTACAGCTCCCTAAATTATTAGGCTTCTATGAGTCAGAACCACCATTCATCTGTCAGTTTGTCCTACTGTGGTGGCTTACATATTGCTGTGATGCTGGAAACTATGCCACCAGTATTTTAAATACCAGCAGGGTCATTCACAAGGAGCTCTGGTAATGTAGTGGTTACGAATAAGGCTGCTATTCTCACAGTCAGCAGTTTGAACCTACCAGCTGTTCCGTGGGAGAAAGATGAGGCTTTCTGTTCTGGTAAAGATTTACAGCCTCGGAAACCCTGTACAGGGTCACTATGAGTTGGAACCGACTCCATGGCACATAACAACAACAGGGTCACTCATGGTGGATAGGTTTCAGAGGAACTTCCAGACTAAGAAGAAGGAGAGGTGGACTGCTTCTGAATGTTTAGCTACTGACAACCTTATGAATAATGGTAGAGCATTGTCAGATATAGTATCAGACAAGGAAAACATTACGAATAGCAGTGAAACGTTGTCAGATATAGTGCTGGAAGATGAGCCCCTCAGGTTGAAAAGCACTCAAATATGTCTGAGCAAGAGCAACCTCTTCAAAGTAGGTAGAGTTGACCATAATGACATGAGTGGAACAAAACTTTGGGGACCTTCATTTTGCTGATGAGGCACAACTCAAAATGAGGAGAAATAGCTGCAAATATCCATTAATAATTTCAGCATGGAATGTACAAAGTATGAATTTAGGAATATTGGAGTTGTCAAAATAAAGTGGAATGAAAAAAGACCAATATCCTAGGCATTAGTGAGCTAAAATGGACTCGTTGGCCATTATGAATCAGATAGCTGTATAATTTACTATGCTAGGCATGTCAAATTGAAGAGGAATAGTGTTGCATTCATCATCCAAAAAAGAAAACATTTCAAGATCTATCTTGAAGTACAATGCTGTCTGTGATAGGATTATATATGTATAACTACAAGTAAAACCAGTAATAATTTACACAACAACCACTAAAGCCAGTGGTTGAAATTGAAAAATTCTACCAACTTTTTCACTCTGAAATTGATCAAATATGAAATCAAGATGTACTGATAATTACTGGTAACTGGAATATGAAAGCTGGAAACAAAGAGACGGGATCAGTAGTTGAAAAACATGGCCTTGGTGATAAAAATGATGCTAGAAATCACATCATAGAATCGTGCAAGATCAATACTTATTCACTGCAAATACCTTTCTTATACAACATAAACACATGGATATCACCAGATGGAATAAACAGGAATCAAATTGACTACATCTGTGGGAAGAGATGGTAGAAAAACTCAATATCATCATCCAAAACAAAGTTGGGGCAGACTGTGGAACAGATCATCAATTGCTCATAAGCAAGCTCAGGATGAAGCTGCAAAAAATTAAAACAAGTACACAAAAGCAAACATATGACTTTGAATATATCCCACCTAAATTAGAGACCATCTCAAGAACAGATCTGATGCATTAAACACTATTGACTAAAGAGCAGAAGAGTTGTGGAATAATATCAAGTACATCATACATGCAGAAAGCAAAAGGTCATTAAACTAACAGGAAAGACAGGAAAGACAAAAACGGATGTCAGAAGAGACTCTGAAACTTACTCTTGAGAACAGAGATGGTAGATCAACTGAAAGAAATAAGGAATCAAATGAGCTGAACAGAAAATTTTAGAATGCAGGTGAGAAGACAAAGTCAAGTACTATAATGAAATGTGTAAAGATCTGTAGTTAGAAAACTAGAAGGGAAGAACACATACTCAGCATTTCTCAAACTGAAAGAACTGAAGAAACATTTAAAGCCTCAACTTAAAATATTGAAGGGTGCTATAGGCAAAATAATGAATAATGCAGAAAGCATCAGAAGAAAATGGAAGGACTATACAGTGCCATTGTACCAAAAATAATGGTCAATGTTCAACTGTTTCAAGAGGTAGCATATGATCAAGAACTGATGGTACTTAATGAAGAAGTCCAAGCTGCTGCACTGACGAAAACAAAAAGATACATAGCACTGGAGGTGTTCACTCATTCATGCCAAAAAATTTGGAGATTAATCAACTGACTGGATTCATATTTATGCCCGTTCCAAAGACAGGCAACCCAACAGAATGTGGAAAATCATCAAGCAATATCATTAATATGACATGCAAGTAAAATTTTGCTAATGCTAACTCAAATTAGGTTGCAACAGTAAGTACATTGACAGGAAACTGCCAGAAATTCAAGTTTAATTCAGAAGAGAACGCGGAACTAGGGCTATCAATGCTGATGTCAGGTGCATCTTGAGTAAAAGCAGTGAATCTCAGAAAGATGCTTACTTGTGCTTTATTGACTATACAAAAGTTTTCAATTGTATGGACCGTCATGAACTAAGGACAACATTGTGAAGAATGGGCATTCCAGAACACTTAACTGTGCTCATGAGGAGCCTGTATATATATCAATGGCAGTTGTTCAAACAGAACAAGGGGACACTGAATGGTTTAAAATTAGGAAAGCTGTGCACCAGGTTTGTATTCTTTCACCATACTTATTCAATCTGTACTGAGCAAATAATCCAAGAAGCAGGATTACATGAAGAAGAATAAGGAATCAGGATTGGAGGAAAACTCATGAACAAACTTCGATACGAAGATGATGCAACCTTGCTTGCTGAAAGTGAAGAGGATTTAAAACACAGATGAACATCAACAACCACAGCCTTCAGTATGAATCATATCTCAATGTAAAGAAAACAAAAATCGTCACAACTGGATCAATGAATTTTACGATAAATGAAGAAAAGATTGAATTTGTTAAAAACTTCATTTTGCATGGATCCACAATCAACACTCATGGAAGCAGCAGTCAAGAAATCAAATGGCATATTGCATTAGGCAAATCTGCTGCAAGAGATCTCTTTAAAGTACTAAAGAGCAAAGATGTAATTTTGAGAACCAAGGTGTGAGATGGTATTTTCAACAGCTTCATCTGCATGTGAAAGCTGAACAATGAATAAAGAAGACCAGAGAAGAATGCATACATTTGAATTATGGTGTTGGTGAAGATATTGAAAATATTTGTCTTGGAAAGCATACAGACAGAGTGTTCCTTAGTAGCCAGTATGACAAGACTTGGTCTCTCATACTTGGACATGATGTCAGGAGGAACCAGCCCCTGAAGAAGGAAGGACATTATGCTTGGTAAAGTGGAAGGCCAGTGAAAAAGAAAACAGAAGACCTCCAAAGAGATGGATTGGTACAATGGAAGCAGCAATGGGCTCATGTGTAGCAATATTTGTTAAGATGGTGTAGGACCAGGCAGTGTTTTGTTCTGCTGTGCATAGGGCCCCTAAGAGTCAGAACTAACTCAAAGACACCCAACAACAACATGAGTCAGAAGCAACTTGATGATTGTGGGGGTTTTGTTGCTGTTGTTTTGTTTTTTAAATTATTATAATAGGAGTTCAAGGTAAGGGGGGAAAAGAAGGAACCCTTGGCACAATGTTAAGTACTTAGCTGCAATCGGAAAGTCTGTTTGAACCCAATAGCTGAGATTTGGGAGAAAGATGTGACAAGACTGGTCCCATAAATATTACAGCCTTGGAAACTATGAGGCAGTTCTCTGGGGTTTAATTGAGTCACTATGAGTTGGAACCGACTTGACTTGATGGCAATGGTTACGGTTGGACTGATCCACAAATGTCTGACTATAAGCAGGAGCGGTCGTCTCTGGATGATGTAGGTAACACACTCACCTGCTAACCAAAAGATTGGCAGTTTGAATCCACTCATAGATGACTTGGAAGAAAGGCCTGATTTCTTTCAAAAAAACCAGCCATTAAAAATCTACAGTTGGAGAGAGGTTTCCAAGCCTCCAGCTCTGCTCCCGAATTACCACAGGAGCGGCAACCATCTGAAGTGATGACTTGGACAAAACTGAAATGAGGGCTGTCAGGAATGATTTCTAATTCAGACGAAGTTCAGATTGGTCCAGAAAGAATTATGACCACTCTTTATACTGCTACGAAATATGCAGTCCCAGCCTTAGAAGCACATTGTGTGGAATTTCTTACTAAACATCTTAGGGCAGATAATGCCTTTATGCTTCTTACTCAGGCTCGATTATTTGATGAACCTCAACTTGCTAGTCTCTGTCTAGACCCAATAGACAAAACCACAATGGACACAGTAAGTGCAAGAGGGTTTACTAATATTGATATGTACACTCTCTGTGCAGTTTTAGAAAGGGACACACTTAGTACTCGAGAAAGCTGACTTTTTGCTGCTGTTGTTCGCTGGACAGATGCAGACTCTCAGAGACAACTATTGCCTGTGACTTTTGGAAACAAACAGAAAGTTCTAGGCAAAGCACTTTCCTTAATTCAGTTCCCACTGATGACGAATGAGGAGTTTGCAGTAGGTCCTGCTCAATCTGGAATTTTGTCACATCGTGAAGTGGTTAATCTCTTTCTTCATTTTATTGTCAATCTTAAACTCCTGAATTGACTACGTTGATTGACCAAGGTGCTGCCTCCGAGGAAAGAATGCAGCATTAATAGATTCCAGCAAGTGGAGAATTGAGTCATCGGGGTTACAGTGGAACAAGTGATGGAATCAGGTTCACAGTTAATAGAAGAATTCCTATAGTTGGATTTGGTTTGTATGATCTATTCATGGTCCCATGGACTATCAAGTGAATATACAGATCTCTGAATATGAAAAAAAAAAAAAGAACAATCCTTGGGACAAAATGATACCGGATGTAGTTGCAATGGAACCTCTAACACATTCAGGGTCATGTTCAAAGACCCTATAGAGATCCTGCCCAACGTGTGCTACACAGCTTGTGCAACACTGAAAGGTCCAGGGTCTCACTATGGCACAAAAGGATTGAAGAAAGTAGTACAGGAAACACCTACTGCTAGCAAGATCTTTTTTTCTTCATTAGTTCCCCTGGCAATAATAATGGCACTTCAATAGAAGATGGACAAATATCAGAAATAATAGTCTATATATGATTTAGCACCATAATACACCTTGGCTAAATAGTACCGTGCAGTCTAGTCCCCAGAGGCCACAAAAAATAGCTTGAGTATTATGAATATTTATAAGATAAGAAACATTTTAATTTCTTAGAAGAAATAGAAAAACATTGATTTAAAGGCAGATTTTCCATTTTCTTATAATTAGAGGGATAAGAGAACTGAGTTTTGCTTTTGTTTTTAAAGCAGTTATTTCAACTTTCTATTATGTAATTTCATAGATCAGCTGACTCATGGTCTTTCAATAGTTTTGCAATTGAAAGACTCTTGATTTGGTTTGGTTTTTGTTGTAACTATTTTGAAAAGTAAGTAAAATGAGATGGGTAGGCATGCCTACAGAATTCCTATTAACTCAAATAACTAATTTTGGAAAATTAAGAAAACTGTCTTTATACTTGGGGTTTTGAAATATTAAGAAACTAGCATTTGGAATAGTACTAAACATAGAATAATAAATACCCTAGAAAATTTCAGTGTATTTACAGGAAAGGATATTTTATAATAATAATGTGTTATATATTACAGTTTTAAACTATAAGTGGAGTTTATAAATTCACAATAATGTGATATAAACAAAGGTTCTAAAGGTATCATCTAATCTAAGACTGGATTCTTCATCACTAAGCTGTACCACTATACCTGTCTATCTCTGTGGGGTGGTGGGTGCTGCTGAACATTCCCAAGATTGAGATGATGATGATGATTGGATCAACAGACAAGAGTTCACCAGTGTGCCAAGAATCTTACATAGCAAGAAATGGAATAAAATACTGACATATTTCTGATAATTACTTTTAAAGGTATCCAACAGACTCACTCCTGCTGAAAAGTATGTTTTCTGTCACCTACACAATTTATCTAAGAAGTAAAATATGTGTACACCTGTGACATCATTAACATTACTGGTACAGCTCTGGTAGGAGAGGATAGGAAGAATGACTGATTGACATTTATATACTTTTCTATAAAACAAATTATTTTACGTGAATGAAGTAATATTATTCATTTCTTGAAAGTGATTATCTTTTTAAAAACTTAAGTGTAATTAAATTTAAAATTTATCAAATAGTTTAAAAAAATTGAAACAAAATATAAGTAAAAAAATAGTTAAAAAGTTTTAAATCTATCAAATAGTTTAAAAAAAAATTGAAACAAAATGTAAGTATCAAGTTACAAAGAATTATTTTCCTAAATAATAGTAATTAGGATTTAAAATTTTTCATCCAAAATAGTATTTCATTTTCGTTTTTCAAGAAGGTAATGAGCTATGTTGGTGGTAGAGATCTCTTGGAGTTGTGGAAGAAGAGAGCAATAGTCTCTCAGGTAACTGCAATGTCTGTGGAATGTGTGCTGCTGGTTAACTGAAGGGTGACCAGCAAACACTGGAGGAACCATTATGAAAAAGTATTCTGCCTTCATAGCTATGGTAGACCAGAGATAAATTCGTGTGTTTTGATGTTTGAGGTATTTCAAATGTCTTGGGTGTGTTCTAATGAACAATGATTGTAACTGAATGTAGCTATAGAAGGTCCACAAAATGGGACTGTTTACAGTGAGACAGCCCCTGGAATTTTCTTTCTTTTTTAAAAGTTAAGTATCTATTATCCTTAAAAAAAAAAAAATCTACAGTTAGCATGTAAGCATTAGAGAGAAGATGTCTTGCTGTTAGGTTCCGTCAAATCAATTCCTACTCATAAGAGACCCTATGCACAACAGAACAATGCACTGCACAATCCTCACAATGATTGTTACCTTTGAGCTCTGTGTTACTTCCACTGTGCAAATCCATCTTGTTAGGGGTCTTCCTCTATTTCACTGTCTCTCCAGTTTTCTAAGCATGATCTCCTCCTCCAGGGACTTGTCCTTCCTGACAAAATGTCCAAAGGCTCACCATCTTGGTTTCTAAGGAGCATTCTGGCTCTATTTCTTCCAACACAGATTTCTTTGTTCTGCAGGCATTCCATGGTCCTTTTAATAGTCTTCGTCAACACCATAATTCAAATGCATCAGTTCTTCAGTGGTCTTTTTTATTCATTGTCCATGACCTTGTGTCATCTTAATGCTCTCTTTTCCTACATGTAGAAATAAGCTGCCCTTGGCCCCTCTTTCATTTTCTCTGCAGATCTGTACCTGAGTCTTAGACCTGGGATCGCATAACCTGGATTTGGAAAGTGGAGGTAAAATCTCAGCTTCAAATGTTTGAAACTCTCAATTCCAAGCTTTTGGAAATTGCAATTGTGCAAATAGTTAATTGGCTGGATAAAAAATGTCAATGGAATTCTTTCTTGGACATGTTTAGACACCTCATCTTTGTCTTTAGTGACTTGTGTCTTCCTTAGGGCCTGGCAGAGTATAAGGTCCATGAAAAGCACCACCAACTATACTTGTGGATTGCTTTGTTCCCTTCCACTGTGAGTCTGCACTAGAAATTCGGACTTCTTTACTAGCTCCTTTGACCCTCGAATAGTTTTACATCTGCAATGATTGTCATTGCAACCTGAAAATGTGAGGATAGTTTGCTACACAGTTCATGTTCTTACATAGACACAAGATATACACACATGGATATTGTTCTTGTTAACTGCCACTGTCAGTTCCAACTCATCGACCCTGTGTAGGATTTCCGAGGAGCAGACAGTGGGTTCAAACCAAGCTTGTGGGTCAATGTTTATCCTTCAGCACCACAGTATGCATGCATGCTCAGTATTTAATGTGTGGTCAATGATTATTTATTGACCTGAATCTATTTGATCAATGTTGTTGCTATTGGTAGGTGCACTGAGTCCATTTTGATTCATAGTGACTCCATGTGACTGTGTAGAAATGCCACATAAGGTTTTCTAGTCATCTTTATGGGAGCAGATCACTAGGTCCTTCTCCCATGCTAGGTGAGTTTGAACCACTAAACTAACTAAAAGCTAAGCACTTAACTGTTATGCCACCAGGCAGGGCTCCTTATTTGACTGATGTTGTTGTTGTTAAGTGCTGTCGAGTGACCCTGTATAGGGTTTCTAAGGCTTTTAATATCTTTGCGGGAGCAGAAAGCCTCATATTTCTTCTGTGACTTGACTGATAGAAGAAGAAAATAAAGATTTTGCAACGGAAATCAAGGAGCAGCAGATGCTCTGAAAGGAAAAATGTGTACGCCTGAAGCAAGAGCTCTCTTCTGTAGTTGGGTGCTGGCTGTCCATGTTGAATGTCTGCATACTGACCCTGCGTGCCTCCCATTTTTGGCATTGTTGTTGTGGACTGTCGATTTAATTCTGACTCATAGCAACAGTCTTTCACAAATTGAACTACCCAGTTGAAAAGAAGGAGACTGGCTTTTCTATTCTATGGTTGTGACATCGAGAGTGTTCTTATATTTTCAGTAGTCCACTCTAGCATAGAAAGAGGGAAACAGAGACTGTTTACTTAGCTTTGCCTTGAAAAGCGAAAATGTATATGGACCTGTTTCCAATATCACCACAGTTCATGTGAGAAGACTTTATACCAACAGTCCCCTGGATTGTACAGTTGTACAAGGCATAAGGACTTGGGAAGGAAGTTTACAATTTGAAACGATAGCTAAAAACGGTTAGAGTTAGTTAGGTGTTAAAGTAAGAAATTTAAAAGGTAAAAGGAAAAATACCAAGTAAGGCAAATGTAAGCAGGAAAAAAAGTAGTTATATGACAACTATTTACCTGGAAATAAAATCAAAAGAGAAAGAAAATCTGGATTCTGCATATTAGTAACTCTTCTTCACATGCTATTGGCGTTGAGTGTTGTCCATTCTGACTCATAGTCACCCTTATAGGGTTTCTGAGGAGCAGCTGATGGATTTGAACCACTGACCTCATGGTTCGTAGACCAGTGCTGATCCTACAGTGCCCTACCAGGAGTCCCTTTGTCACATACCATGATGAAAAATCGTTGCTTTCTGAGACTCATTCATGTGAACTGCTTGAGGGTACTGTGCATTCTAAACATTATGTAAGTAGGGCTACAAGAACCTAACTCTCTGGTCAATTGAATTAATGAACACTTTCCTAAAAGTCAAATGTCATTTAATGAAAGTCCTTCTCCTAAGTAAACTGCAATCTAAAATTTGTTTACATCTCTTGAGATACTTCCTCAAAAGTAATTCAACTAGTAGCTCTAAAGCACGTCCGGAAATACTTCTCACCTATATCAAATAAAAATAAATTTAATCCAAGCCATTCATTTTGAAATAGCAATGTTCACCTGCACATACACGCCATCATCTGCAGAGGGAGCTAATGTTCTTTTCCTCACATCCTTCAGAAAAAAGACCAAGGCATTGGAATTTAAATTCTTCCTAGGTTTGTGTGGCTTTGTAGAATAAGCACAGGAGGCGGAATCACAAGGCTAGTGATTCAAACCCACTAGCTACGCCTCGGAAACCCTATACAGGGTCACTATGAGTTGGAATCGACTTGAAGGCAATTAACAACAACAAAAGTCTCCTATGTGTGATTATTGATAAAGTAATGAACAAATCCCTACACATAGATAGAAGCTTCTAAAATACATATAAAGTGGAATTGGGCTTTACAACAAAGACAAATCTCATCCCCACTTTTAATATAGTTTACTGGGGAGCTCACAAGATGGAGGTTATATTGTAAGAGGAAAGAATTTTGTTTTGTATCAAAACATGATTGCTGGAGTCATTACTAATTAGGGTCGATTCCATGCAATCGCCAAAGTCTCTTGCCATAGGATGTAGTGTCCACAGGCTACATCAGAGGGTGAGGACCTGATTATGCAGAGAATTTTTATGGTTAATAAACACCACAATCTCAGCCTCATTTCTTCTGGATGTTGGAAGGAAAGGGATAATTAAATGAGTATTTAAATGTCAAATAAAAATTTAATATTCACATTAAATAAAAAATATAAGTGAATTTATTTTATAGACATTTTCATAATGGAGCCAAGATACTTCATTAAGCATTTCTGGATTTTAAAAATATACGTAAAGCTCTTTATAAGCTTTTATTGATAAATTAAATACTATTTCTCTATAACTATACTTTGCATTAAGCTTTCCTGTTAGAGTTTTCAGGAAACATTTCAAATAAAGTGGCTGGGCATATCTCCTTAAAGATGAATGGCATCATTAGGAAACACTTATATCTGAAATAAGCACTGAGATCATTCAGCATACAACCTAAGGGCCCTAATTTTTAAAAATATTTCAAACAATATGCCTCTTTCAAATCATTAGACTTAGAGACATTTAAGGAACTGATTCAATTAACCCAGAAGAGGAAAAGGCTATAATGTGTGATTTATTTTTGCAGATAAATTAAAATGCAAGTGTATCTGTTAGAAAAGGTGGGCTGTCACCATGGTTAGTAATGGGAACAGGAAGGCAGTTAAGTAGGGCCACCTGAAGCTGTAATAGCCCCTGAACATTGGAGCTTGAAGTTCTAGCTGGATGTTCAGTACTGTCAAAACCAAAAGTGTTCCTTTTGTTGAAAGAGGAATTTTGTGCTTCATTCTGTTTCCTTTAGTGTTATCTAAAGCATGGTTTTCAATTAAACAAATACATGTCCCTTTTTATCTATAAACTAAAAGCCTAAATTCCTGTGGTTTCTTACATTATCTTCCAACTTCATGTAAAGCTGATGCCTTAACATTACAATTTTGCCTTCTATTACTTAGGTGAGGAAATATGAGTCAAGAATTTATATTTCTCCTCTGCAACTCCAGGATATTGGCTCCACCAGGCCTAATAAATTGTTTTCACAAGGAAATAAATAGAGCATGCTATAGTTTATATTCCCTTCTGCTTGAGATTTTAAACAAGTTGCATCCTAAACAAAAATAATTACAGATGGAGGTGGGGGGGGAGAGGAGCAGAAGAGGGGAAAAAATGATTTTTTAACCAAATAGGTGGAAAAGATTTAAATTCCAAATGTCAGAAACCTAATGGTAATCATAGCAGAGACTGTTGCCTTCATGATTATGAAATCCATGGAGGAAATAAGAAGATAACAAAACATGACACTAAAAGAAGAAAAGAGTAAGAATGTGGGAAGAAATGTTGTTGTTGTTGTTGTTAAGTACCGTGGAGTCGGTTCTGACTCATAGTGACCCTGCACAGGGTTTCCAAGGCTGTAAATCTTCATGGGAGCAGAATGCCTCATCTTTCTCCCGCGGAACCGCTGGTAGTTTCGAACTGCTGAACTTGAGGTTGGCAGCCCGACTTGTAACCATTACGCTACCGGAGCTAAAGACAGCCTATAAAGAAAGTAATAGTTTATGAAGAGAACAGAAATGAGGAAGGTGTGTACAGAAGAAGTAATTATGGTTCACTGCTCTTTTCGGCTAAAGGGTGTCCTCACCTTGAATTGAAGAACTGGACTAAAGATGGCTCTAATCGTGAGCAGAGAATAAGGGAGAATATTTCCATTAAAGGATAATGCCATGAAGGAAAAAAAAAAAAAGTCTTAAAAACCTATGAACAGGGAGTTTATAGTAAAAGATGGGAAAAGGCAAAGCAAAAGTTAAGGTTAGGAAAGAGAGAATGTTCCATCGCCAGACAGCATAGAACCGTTATTTCCACTTACGGTGAACGTCATGAGGATGCCACAGGGAACATGTTTATTCTTTTACGCAGCTCAACCAATAAAAGTGCTTACTAATAAATAGCTTCATGGTGTCTGAGTAACTGAGGGAGACACAATAGGTAGGTAGGTAGGTAGGTAGGTAGGTAGGTAGGTAGGTAGGTAGGTAGGTAGGTAGGTAGGTAGGTAGGTGGATAG
>NW_006408522.1:13473773-13491443 GCF_000296735.1 Chrysochloris asiatica
AGATAGACAGATAGATAGACGGATGATAGTTCTGGCTCAGATCACTGTATTGTCTAACTGGAGAGTGTCTTACATAAAAGAAGCTATCAGAGTACAAATTAAATGAGCCTACATTACTAGACCACTTAGAAATGTTTATGAAAAGAAACGAAGAGATCTTTCCTGTCTGGAGTAGAAGGGAATATTTTTGTTTGTTCTACCTTTCTATATAAGGAGCACTGTAGCATAGCGGATTACGAGTTGGGTTGTTAACCACAAGGTCCGCAGTTTGAATCTACTGGTAGCTCCATAGGAGAAAGATGAGATTATCTGCTCCAGTAATGATTTATAGTCTCAAAAACCCCATACAGGGCTGCTATAAAATGAAACCAACTCGGTGGCACACAATGCCACTACCCCCCTCCACACACACACACCACCACCACCACCACCTTTATGTATAACAAAGAACTGTGGGCATTGGGCTGTTGTTAACTGCAAGATCAGTGGTTCAAACTCACCAGCTGCTCCACAGAAGCAAGATCTGCTTGCCTGAAGATTTACAATCTTGAACCCCTAAAGAGCAGTTCTATTGTTGTTGTTAGGTGCCATCGAGTTGGTACCGACTCATAGCAACCTTATGCACAGCATAACGAAACAATGTCTAATCCTGGGCCAACCTCACTAGTGTTGCCATGCTTCAGCCCACTGATGCTGCCACTTTGCCAATCCATATCACTGTGGGTCTACCTCTTTTTCTCTGACCCTCCACCTTTCCAAACATGATATCCTTCTCCAGCGACTGGTCCCTCCTGACAATACATCCCAAGTATTGTGGCTGCACTTCTTCCAACACAGATCTGTTGGTTCTTTTGGCAGCCCATGGCACTTTCAGTATTCTCCTCCAGCACCACAACTCAAAGGCATCAATTCTCTGACTATAGTGTCTCTGTAAGCCAGAATTAACTCCGTAGCAGGGGGTTTGGTTTGGGGTTTTTGGTTTACTGGATAACAAACATTAGTAATTCCATTGAGAAATGGTGATGAAATTAGTAAACAAGAGGTGGGTTAAGGGTAAACAAGCAATGATTTCCAGTTTAGGATCATCTTTCCTGAGATTATTTTATCAACTCAATTCATAAAGTTTTTCCTTTTCTTCTTTCTCTCTTGATGGCTACTCATGAATTAAGCCTCATCTTTAAAGTACTTGCAATGTGATAACTTATCTTGCCAGCCTCATCTGCTGTGCCTCTGGCCACATTTGATGTCCCCTAAAAACTGCTGCATAAGACCTCTTTAAAGTATTCAAGAGCAAAGATGGCAGTTTGAGGACTAAGGTGTGCCTGACCTAAGCCGTGGTATTTTCAATAACCTAGTGTGCATGCGAAAGTTGGACAATGAATAAAGAAAATCATAGAAGAATTGATGCATTTACATTATGGTGTCAGAGGAGAATATTAAAAGTACCACAGACCACCAAAAGAACAAACCAATTTGTGTTGAAAGAAGTATAGCCAAAATGCTCCTTAGAAGCCAAGATGGCCAGACTTTGTCTTTCATAACTTCTGACATATTATCAAGGAGGGACCAGTCCCTGGAGAAGGACATCATGTTTGGTAAAGTGGAGGGTCAGCAAAAAAGAAGAAGACTCCCAAGGAGATGAATTGGCACAGTGGTAGCAGCAACAGGCTCAAGATTAGCAATGACTGTGAGGTTGGCGCAGGACTGGGCAGTGTTTTGTTAAGTTATGCATAGGGTTGCTATGAATCAGTACCTACTCGACAGCACCTAACAACAACAACAAAAAGTACTTTCAAATATGTTTTGCTCTTGTGGACTTTTCTGCCTAATTTGTCTTTTCCTCTCATTCTCACTTCTCCTTTCAAAAGTCAACTTGTTCAGAGAGTTGGCATCTTTGATGAAGCACCCAGGTCATTTTGTTAATTGCTTTTTTGTAACTTTTCCCCTACAACGTTTCAGAGATTTACCTACCTCTCTTTAGCTAAGTGAGGAAGGTAAGGACTATCTGCCTGTTTTACAATCCAGCCTCTAACACCATTTCTTACAAGGCGAGGTTCTCAAAGCATGTTTGCAGAATTGGTTCACAGCCACCATTCCTTTCCCTTCCTAGTACATTCTACTTCTCTACTCAACAAACTCTAAGATCTTTCTTTTTTATTTCTCAAATGTATCATCATCCATTGAGGGCATTATAAAAGTTTATCTCATAAACATGCATTATTATTAATATATAATCTTTTAACCATAGAGATCCCTATGAACCTAGACCCCTCATAGGCCTAAACTAAGGTCCATTGTTCCTCCATGGAAAACAGTTCACACAAGTAATCTTGGGCATATATTTTGAGTTCTGAAAGGCCAGAATTTATTCTATAAATTTATATTAAAATTACTTCATTTTAGCATCCAACACCAATATTAGGCAGTTTTAGTTACTGAAACTTTACTTTCTGGTGTGACGCCACAGGGTTGCTATGAATTGGGACCAACTCGAAGGAGCTCTGGTAGCGTAGTGGTTACGAATCGGGCTGCGAACCTCACGGTCAGCAGTTGGAAACTACCAGCTGCTCCGCGGGATAAAGATGAGGCTTTCTGCTCCTGTAGAGATTAACAGCCTCCGAAACCCTGTGCAGGGTCCCTATGAGTCGGAACCGACTCCACGGCACACAACAACAACAACAACGACCGCACTTAACAACAACAGAAGTTATTGAAAGTGAGGCGGTTTTTTTCTGACACGTTGTTGATAGGAGTTGTCGAATTGATTCTGATTCATAGCAACTCTGTCTAGGGTTTCTGAAGAGCAGCTGGTGAGTTTGAACCGTCCACTTTGTAGTCTAGTGCTTACAGAGCCACACCATGACTCGTGACACTTTGTTGTTATTATGTGCCATTGAGTCGGTTCCGACCCTGTATAGGGCCTCCAAGGCGCAGCTGGTGGGCTTGAACCGCCAACCTTGCAGTTCAAACCAACATTGTAGTCCAGCGCATTAACCTACAGCGCATGTCAGGACTCTGACACTTCACACCCAAGGAATGAGCTTCTAGGGGCTCTGTAAAATGGCGTTTAAGGTGAGAATCAAGGCAGCCGAGTTGCTTGGACACTGGCCCTTCACAACAATATTTTTTCTGTAAGTGCCGAAGCAGCAGCCTGTCAGGCCTCCATTGGGAATGAGGAGGGGGCAGGATATTTTTATGTGGCCGCTCTGGAGTAGGTGTCTTTGAATTTCCGATGAACCACCCACTTGTTGGCCTGTGGGGACCCAAAGACGGCGTGTGGGAGTTAGAAAAACACTTAAATTTAGAGGGCGAAGAGATGGAAGTCAATCTCTTGAAAGGGCAGTTCAAATGAAGAGCCCAAGGTTAGCAGGATGACAACTGTTAGCTGGACTAACAGAACAGTAACACAGATGTGCGTGTGTGTACTGGGGGGGTGGGGGTGGGGGGGTGGAGGACGGAGCCCAGAAGAGATGAGAGCCAAGAGATGGCTTCTAAAGGGATCTATTGAAATGTCAGTCCATATCCTCCGGCTGTCTCCCAAGTCGCCCGGGGCGGTCCCGGCCGGCAGAGGGCAGCACGTGGGCGGGAGAGGCCGGGCGAAGGCCACGGCGTCGACTGGATCGCAAGGGACCCTTATTTTGAGTATGGGATGAGACACTCGTACCCACGAATACCCTTCTCGACCTCGCCAGGCGCCGCGCACCTACGGCTACGTTTCGGGAAGAGGGGGAGTGGGTGGATGCCGGAAGGCAGTCCCTGCAGCGAGACTGGTGTCCCTGGCCCCCGGGGGACTGCAGAGTGCCTCAGGGGTCCCAGAACAGGAGGGGAGTGGGCTTCGGGGCGGGGTGGGAGGAGGTGTCCACATCCCCCTGAAGCGTCCCCGTTAGGCGCCTCGGGAGCCTCGCGGAAGGCGCGGCCTCGCCGCCCTCTCCCGGCTCGAGCTTGGGGCTTCTCCCGCCCACACTGCGCGCCCCGCTCCCTTCCACGAGTCCGCGCCCGGCCGCTCTGTTTCCGGGGGCCACGACCCCCGCCCGTTTGCGGCCAAAGTGCAGCTCCCGCCGGGCGCTGACGGCACCGGAGCTACGACGGTAGGGATCCGAGCTCGTCGATCCTCAAGCGGCCGCAGCGCAGGTTCCCGCTCAGGCCGTCGGGGAGTTGCGGCGGGGGCCGGGCCCCGCAAACAGGGGCGCGCGGTCCGAGGGGACCGTGTGCGCGGAGCGTCGGGCCGGCGCGGCGCAAGTCGTGGACTTTATGTAAATCGGGGCCGCGCCCGGGCGTCCTAGGTAGGATGGACCAGCCCCCCGCGCCTCGGCCCTCACGTCCAATAAGAAGAGCCCCAGCTTGACACCTGCCTATATACAGGCGAGCGCGCCCCCGGCCCGCGGACCGCGCGCACAGCCCGCACAGCCCCCACGTCGTGGGCGAGTGAAACCTGGACCCCCGCCACCATGACTTCCAGTAAAATCGAGATGCCCGGCGAGGTGAAGGCCGATCCCGCCGCACTCATGGCGTCGCTGCACCTCTTGCCATCGCCCACGCACAACCTCGAAATCAAGTACACCAAGGTAAGTGGCCGGCGAGCGCCCGCCGTCCACGGAGACTTTCTAGAACCTTCTTTTTCCTCTCTGATCCTGTGAAGGGTCGAGGGCAGTGTAACGGGTTCCCCTATCCGGGGTTCCCCGGGGCCAGCCTGACCTCTGGGCCCCCCGCCTTAGGGTGTGGGGTGTTAGCCGTCCTGTCGACGCCTCAGGGACTTGTCCTAACCTGGAGCGCAGCGCCGAGGGGTCGCCGTCAACGGCTCCTTCCCCAAACCGTCTCTGCGGTGGGTTTCTGGTTCTTTTCTCGGGGTCTCCACGGCATCGGGAAAGGCGTCGGGACGGAGGAGAAGAGGTTTCCCCTGCCAAAGTGGCGTCTCTTCTGGGTCCTCCACCTTCGGGGGCCGCTCGGGCTCCTGATCCTGGTCGGGTCCTTTCCGGTAGGAAATTGTCAGGACTCGCGGAGGAGCCCGGGCTGGTTTTACAAATTTCATGGGAACCTAGCTCATTTTGAACAGTATTGCCACTCAACGTTTTATTTGAATTTTATAGTCAGTGGCAGTTTCTCTAGACATCTTGAAAAGTTATTAAATTAGTTCCAATTAAAGAAGTTCGCTTTTGAATTGAAAAAACACACACACACAAATCTAGATAATGAATTGTGACATTTTGGGTTTGCCAAGCCAGATTTAAATTTGACTATAGAAATGAATTTATAGTTTCGCCTCATACTATACATTGTATTTACTATCTTTCTACATATTCGACATAGAAAAAAAAAAAAGGATTGTTCATTACACACATGGGAACATTAGAACGTTACAGCGTTTACGAGAGGACGGGAAAAAAGCCAGGTTCCTTGGAGTTCATTTACACTTATTTGATTTTCTATTCCTTAGATCGATTTCTGCACCAAACTTCTCCAAATTAATTTCAGCCCATATGCCAACCCATAATGTGGCTAAAGTTGTTTTCCAGCACGCTTATTACAAGATAACGAAAATTTGTGGAGAGGTAGATTATTTATAACAGAGAACATCATCAGCAAATTGAAACTTTGCTTTCCTTTTGTTTTAGGATACAAATCCGAGTGATTCGTACATTGACTGGATTTAGATGGATTTGATGTACCTGCTAGCTTTTTTAGGTGGTGTGACAAATTTTTGAAAGCCTTTTTAATGAGTAGTCGTTAATGGTTACAGCCATTTAAGCATTGTTTGCATAACAATAGTGCCAATGTGTGGCAAATCTCTGGGTTTAGGATCTAGTAGGAAACGCATGCAGCAGAAAGGTTTTGTTTTATGAAGGTCCCTAACCTCTACAGCCTCTCTTTAAAGGTTTTACGATGCAAAATGAGTATGAGAGGACCTAACCCTCAGGTTTAGGGTGTTCAGCAAGGGTTTGACTTTAGTCTTACTTTTGGTCGGATTTTGCTAATAGCCCCTGAAAGAAGTTTCAGGTTTGCAGTAGGTACCTTTCTTGGAATTTAATTTGGAAGCTCCGCCAGTTCTCTTTCTCTCTGACTACCCCTTTCTCTTTTCCCTCTTGTTCTCCCCCAGTAGGAAAGACAACTGATTTATAGCTAATTGGAGCCTTTAATGTGGAGGCTTTTAGCTCCAGGAGGACTTTTTATCCAGCATCCACTTTCCCACTTATTACAAAGAAAAACAATCAGAAATGAAATAATGGATTGAAATTTGACTCTTTAATTTGTGGGGAGGAGGTACCTTAGATTTGGTTTGACAAACAACCCTCATAAACACTGAGTAACACTAATCTAAAGGCGAGTTCTTGCCACAAAAACTTGCAAAATCAAGTATCTGTGAACATTCCCAGAAGCTTTCCTCCTCTGCTCTTTAGTGAGACTTCGTAATTTTCTGAGACAAGCAGGTTTTTGTTTTGTTTTGTTTTTTTAACTTGAAGAGCAGAAGCTGTACTTTTGATAGCCGTGCATAATGGGTAATTATTTTTTGCTTAAAAGGAAAATAAGATTAATGGAAAGCTTTAAAAACTTCTGATTAGAAGTGAGGGAAATTATATTAGCCGTTTGAAATAGAAGCGTAAGCAAGGTGGAATGGACAGCTAATCCTCTATAACAGTGATACCATATTAATTAGAATTTTAAAAAGGGTAATGGCTAGGAAATCACTCCACTTTGGGGCCTATTGAATAACACATATGAAACAAGCACAATATTTGTATCAGAAAATGGAACCATAACATAAACATAGATGGATCTGTAGTGAATCGTTTTTGTCTACTTAAAGAAATATATGTATATGTATGTGTGTGTGTTTATTGCGGAGTACTACAATATGATTTTATTATATGGTTTTCAGTATGATTTGGGGACTGTCATAAAATCACTCCTTATAAATAAATGAAGGAGCTCTGGTCTCAATCGTAGTTCGCATCCCTAACTACACCACCAGAGCGCCTTCATTTATTTATAAGGAGTAATTTTATGGTGGTCCCAATATTCCTTTAAGAGTGAGATAGAAAGGAATATTGGGAAATATGATTACAGAAACCTTGTAAGCCTGTCTTCAGCCTACAACTGACTGGATTAGCTAAAAGGGGAACTAGAATTTGCCCAGGGAAATAGGCTTCTTTTAAGCCCTTGTGTCACCCTTAAAAAGGAGCTCTGGTAGTATAGTGGTTACCAATCCGGCTGCTAACCTCAGGGTCAGCAGTTCGAAACTACCAGCTGTTCCGCAGGAGAGAGATGAGGCTTTTTGCTCCAGTAAAGATTTACAGCCTCAGAAACCCTGTACAGGGTCCCTATGAGTCGGAACCTACTCCACAGCTCGTAACCACCACCACCATAAACAGATGATCAGATTATGAGAATTTTAAGCAGCATTACTTGAATGCTTTGTACTTGTAATCTTGTATTTTTCCCACCTATCTTCTTTTATTTACTTTAATAGAAGGGGGACAGGGGGATCATCAGAAATAAAAGTTCTCTCCTTAGCCTACCAAAGGTACCTGGGAAAATGCTAACGTTCAATCCTCAAGGATGCTGAAGGGGCTAAACTTGTGGTTTTGTACTGACTTTCAGATAGTTACATTCAGCCTTTAGTTTTGCTCTCTGAAGTTCCAATGCCATCTTTAAAATATGTCTTTTTTTATTCTTTAATATTTTATTTTATTTTATTTTATTTACACAATAAACTGTCCTTGTTGTTGCTGAATGCCCTCGGGTCGCTTTTGATGCATAGTGTTGACCCTGTAAGAGTTTCTGAGGAGCAGCTGGTGGGTTTGAACTGCTGGCCCTGTGGTTCCTAGTCCAGTGCCTATCCTACAGCGCCACACCAGGACTCCATGCAAAATAAACTAGACTCCAAGTTTTAAAAATGATTCTTTATAAGGATTATGCAAAAAGACTGTTAATCACCAAATAGTGACAATAACTTCACCTACATTAAATAATAAAAGGTCCAATTTGGGCACAAGAGAATGTGTACAACCTGTTTGTATCCTAAGAAGACTTCTCAACAGGTAGCATAGGATTTTGGTTGCTTTTAATGATCTTTTATTAAGTAAAGTTTTTCTGAGTTGTTTCCATTTTATCGGTCTGGTTTTTGGAATTTTGCATAGTTCAAGTTAGGGATATTTATAACTCAAAAACCCAGTGACCCCTCGAGTAGATTCCAACTCTATAGGATAAAATAGCAAAATCGAATTTGCCTAAAGGGTTTCCAAGATCGTAATCTTTGAAGCCCACTGCCTCATCTTTCTCCTGCAGAGCACTATGTAGGTTCGATCAGCTGATCAGCTGACCTTTTGGTTAGCAGCCAAGTGCTCTTTAGTAATACATATGCGCATATTAAAATCAAGACTCAGCACTTTAGGATAGTCCTTCCAGTTCCCCAGAAGGTCTTTGGAAATTTGCTATCTATACCTCACCTCTGCTTTCTCCATTGCTGTGACCTCTATAGGTCCAGCCCCCACCCCACCCCGCTACCTCCACCACCCACCTACCCCGTCTACCTACACATTTTGAGATCTTTCTGTTGAGCTTTTTATTTTTTTCCAGTGAGAGTTTATACTTAGAACAGACGGTATTGGTAAAAAGTTATGCTTTCATCCAGCATCCAATTCTTTGGGGAAGTAGAATGTTGATTGAGTACTGACTTACTAAACTGTTGTTATTGTGTGCCAAGTAGTGGGTCCCGACTCATAGCCACTTTACAGGGTTTCTGAGGAGCACAACTGGTGGGTTTGAACTTCTGACTTTGTGATTAGCAGTCCAGTGCATATCTTATAGCGCCACACCCCAAGACTCTACCTGCTAAACTGTTGTTGTTGTTAAGTGCTGTTAAGTTGGTTCTGACTCATAGCAACTCTGTATAGGGTTTCTGAGGAACAATTTATGAGCCTGAACCACCGACCTTGCAGTTCAAACTGACCTACTAAACTAGATGAGAAAAAATAAAGAATCAAATGAAAAATCAAAACTAATGTGTACTGAGTGCTGCCTGTTGCTGTTGTTATGTGCCGTGGAGTTGGTTCCGACTCATAGTGACCCTGCACAGGATTTCTGAGGCTGTTAATCTTTACGGGAGCAGAACGCCTCAGCTTTCTCCCGCGGAGCAGCTGGTAGTTTCGAACTGCTGACCTTGCGGTTCGCAGCCAGATTCGTAACCACTACGCTACCAGAACTCCTTTACTATCTCTTATTTATCCATTTAACAAGCTTACTGAATATCTATTGGCAAAAGGTTCACTTTCAGTTCATCCAGTGGATATCTGAGTGGCCAAGTTCCTAGGGCTAGTGCTTTCCACACTGCCACTTGGACTGTGGAAACATCTGTCTTCTAGTTTAGGGCCAATAAGATTTTTTTGCTCAAATTTGGCAGTTAATAAGAATAGTGATCCTTAGTCCATCCATATAGTAACAATGGTAATAATATTTATACTATTACTGACATTTGCATGCTGTTGTTGTACCTAGTGATTTACTTAACACTTTCATATACAAAGTGTTTGATCCTTGCCAAAGCCTTTTGGAGAACACAGGGTAGTAGGAAGAAGAGGAAGTGATTGATAAGGAAGGCCTTGGCCTTGACATTTAAAAGTTGATGTTGTGGGTGAATTTTCTTCACCAAACACTTTTCTTAACATCCGGTGACATACACTTTGTTTTGGTTGAGAATCTAAATCTTTATTTTTGTGTGTTGTTTCTATTGCACACTATAAAGAGCATGTGAACTTTAAAGATAGAACTACTGCCATCTGATATGTTTGATTCCCTAACTTTAAATTGGAGTCCTGGTATGGAGCTGTGGGTTAATGCGCCAGACTGCAAAGCTATTTGAACTGCAAAGTCGGTGGTTCAAGCTCACCAGTCGCTTCTAGGAAACCCTATATGGGTCAGAACCAACTCGACGGCACTTAACAACAACTTTAAATTATTGTTTTTTGATGTTTCCGTGAGTTTTTATGAAGTCTAAGGCAAAATTCTTTTCTATCCCAGAAATCACTTCTTAAAATGTAGATGTGCATCTAGTACATCCAAACTTCGGCTATTTTAATCATAAATTGGCAATCAAGTTGCATATTTACACAGTTTTTAAAAAATACATTTTCATGATTGTACAGTTTTTAAAAAATATCTGTATGATATTTATATTATTTTCATTTAGCCCAGGGAAGCTAAATAACTTCATTATTAGACAGAAATTAGGTAATTAGAAAGTTCCTGTTGGTTTCTGACTCAAGGCAATGTTTTCTACCTGATCATACACCATTTAGAATCATTTGTTACACTTCTGACCTTTATTTCTATGTTTTTGTTAAGTGCCATGGCATCAGTTCCAACTCAGCAACGCTTTATGGGGTTTCCAAGGAATGGCTGGTGGGTTTGAACTGCTGACCTTTCAGTTGGCAGTCCAGTGCTTATCCTACGATGCCACACCAGGATTTCTGTGTATAAAAGGACAAGTGATAACTTTTCCATTTTAGAGTAGGAAGTTCTCTGTACTATAAGGTCTGACCTCTTTGCAACCAGACTGAAGAAAAGCCAGATGTAGTTAGTTCTCTGTTGCATTGGGGAAGCTTGGTGACCAAACCAAGCATTTCAAATCCCAATACACACAATTCTCTAGTATATCTTTGCTAGTTGAATACAAATATCAGTGTATATTTTTGTCTTTTTAGTTATCATAATGACAACTTGGGGATATGGGGGTCAGTTCAGCAAATCGTAGACCAACTGCCTGATTTTGTAAATAAAGTTTTGTTGACACATAGACACACCCCTTCAGTTATAATAGCAGAGTTGAGTAGTTGCAACAGAGACTATATGACTCACATTTAAAAACATTTTTGATTTAAGATTTTTATTGTGGATTGAGTAAAAGTTTACAGGACAGAGCATCAGTTTTACATTCAACAAATCATACACCTTGCTTCATTACAATGATTATAATCCCCTCTGTGTACCATCAGTTAACAGTATTTCTCTCTATTCACTTTAGCTTTTTTTTTTTTTTTTTTTTTAACACTCAGGCATATATAATAACTTACACCACCAAAGGGCATATTCTGCAAGTCAGCCTCTTGACCACTATCTCTCAGTCCCTCTCTTTCCATGAATCTAGAGTCCTCAGCTGCTACATCTCTCCATGCCCCCATCTCTGCCTCCATCTCTGGTGTCGCTGCTTCTCCGGATAAGGTCTCTCATTCCACTTGTGCTCTTCTTCTTGATTATCCTAGGGTCCTCTGTTTCTGGGCTGTAAGATTAACCACTACTCTGTTTTTGTTACAAAACTTCTACCTTTACAATTGTGAGAATCACAGTTATTCATGATAACAATTTTTGTTGTTGTAGGTACCTTGAAGTCGGTTCCGACTCATAGCGACCTTGTACAGGGTTTCCGAGGCTGTAAACCTTTATGGGAGCAAAAAGCCTCATCTTTTTCCCACGGAACGGCTGGTAGTTTCGAACTGCCTACATTGAGGTTAGCAGCCCGATTCATAACTACTACACTACCAGAGCTTCTTAGCGTAGTGGTGACGAATCGAGCTGAGAACTGCAATATCAGCAGTTCGAAACTACCAGCCGTTCCATGGGAGAAAGATGAGGCTTTCTGCTCTGATAAGATTTACAGCCTCGGAAACCCTGTACAGGGTCGCTATGAGTTGGAACTGACTCCGTGGTACATAACAACAACAACATGATAACAATTACTCATTATTAAACCATAAGAATCTTATATCCATCTCTTTTAATCAGACCCATCTAGACAAGATGAAAACTATTCAGTGGGGATTCGTTCTTTCCCCACACACTATTAAACTAAGCTCCCCCTTTAAACCTTGTAAGCCAGTCACTTCATGCCTTTATTGCCCCCTCATTTTAGGTAGCCAATGTCTAAGTTGATAGCATTGATAAGACTCCTTCCCTCTCTCTTGGTGTTTAGAGTTACTACCTCCATGAGTATAGGTCAAGTTCATCAAATTGTAGCAATTTACCCTCATTTCCTTTATCAAAAAAAAAAAAATTTTTTTTTTAGATTTTCCTCTTGTAGAGTTCTGATTATCAAACCATCAAGGCTAGGTCAAATGGGTACTGTCTGCAACTTTGGGTGTTCTTGTGTGACCCCTCTCACTTCATTCATATCAGTTGGATGTGACCCACATTTGTTTAACAAAAAAGGTCATAAGAGCTTAACTTAGATAAGGAAAGTTTGTGAGATTAAAATAGGCCTTTGTTCAAATCCTGTTCACACATGTGTGTGAACAGTTAGCTTTTATTCAGCACATAGAGCCAGGTACCATGTCAGATCCTGTGTATTCAGTAGTATGTATGGCATCTCCCTTTAAAGAGTTTCTTCAGAGTTTGTTTCTACATCTGTCAAAATTGATGGCATCGTACCTATTTTATGAGATTACTCTTAAGACAGCATGTATTAAGTGGCATAGAATGAAACTAAACCAAAACACCAAACCCACTGCTGTCAGGTCATTTCCAACTCGTGGTGACCCAGTAAGATAGAGTAGAACTACCTCATAAGGTCTCCAAGACAGAAGCAGACTGCCTCATCTTCTCCCATAGAGCAGGTAGCAGGTAATCACGTAACCATTGTGCTACTTCAGAACGACAGTCAATGTGAATTCCATTTTATTTTGGCAAAACAATATTTATTTTTGGATTATTATTATAATTATGTTTGTAGTTCCAAATTAATGGATACTCATTTTAAGAATGATCAGAATTATAGAATTAACAAAGTTTTGTAAAACAGGCCATAGTGCAATATACTGGATAGCTATAAAGTCCTTACACATGTTTATATTGAATTTTCATCATTCTGAGGTCTTGTCTTACTAAAAAGTTACTAAATCAACCAATTTTTCAGCCTATATTTTAGTAATAGAATTAGATGTATGGCACTTTGTGTTGCATTTCAACATTAATACACTTCAATATATTAATATATTCAGTGTCAGTGAATAAGGAAGGCTATAGAAGAATTGATGCATTCGAGCTATGGTGTTGGAGGAGAATGTTTAAAGTACCATGGACTGCCAAAAGGACAACTCAATCTGTGTTGGAACAAGCATAGCCCGAAATGCTCCCTGGAAGCCAGGATGGCCAGACTTCATCTCTCATACTTCCAACATATTGTCAGGAAAGACCAGTCACTGGAGAAGGACATCATGTTTGGTAAAATGGAGAGTCAGAGAAAAAGAGGAAGCCACCCCCCCTCCCCCCGCAATGAGATGGATTGGCCCAGTGGCAGCAGCTGTGGAAGCAGATGTAACAACGATTGTGAGGTTGGCCCAGGACCGGGTAGTGTTTTGTTTTGTTGTACGTAGGGTCGCTTTGAGTCAGCACCAACTCGATGGCACCTAACAACCAATGCTTCAGTATACACCACTGGCTGACTCTAAACTTTTAGGTTGCAAGCAGTCATTTCTGGAATGTTAAGTAGTTTGGATAAGGATGTTACCAAGTCATTGGTGCATACACCGGGAAATGTGGCCGTGTATCAGGACGGTATCTTAGTTTCTAAAGCTTTAAATTCAAGGGACTTTCACTGGCCTTACTACCCAAAATACCATGGGGAATTTGGGAAGCTCTTCCCAGAAAGTAAAAGCACCAGGCAATGACTATTTTGGAAGCCCTTCTAGCATTTTCTTAATCTTTTAATGGTGCCCAGTCATTCGAAAGCCATCTCTCTTCTGCTTGCTTGGCTTGTCTTTAACATGGAATTCTGTATAAATTGTTTTTCTTCAAAAATCTTAACTCTTTATGAGTTTATTTACACTAAATCTCTATTGCATCAGCCGATTTGAAACACTTCCAGCCTTTGAAAATTGCCAGTTGAAATAACAGTGGGGTGATTTCAGCACCCAGACTTTTGCTGGGCTTTGTGCAACCCTTCCCTGGGCCTAAACGTGGGGATTAACTGATCTCTGTAGAATGTGATTAAAAATGAGAATGTATGTGAGTGAATGTTCTAATTTTTATTATAGAAGGGAAGACATCATTTTACTCCGGTTCAGCTCATTTACTTCAGAAGTCGTTATCTGCTCTATTGCCTTTCCTCATCACAATCTGACCTTTGGAGAGTCAAAAATACCAGTTCCTTTATTCCATGGTATCTGGAAAGGTAACCAGAAAACACACCTGCTTTTTGTCTAGGAAGAATTTAAGCTATCAGGGTACCAAGGCCCTTTACAATCTTGATACAAAGGACAGGAAGAAAGTTTCAAAATAATTAAAATATTATTTAAAAATATTTTCTCATACATTATTTTTGTTATTTCAGCCAAAGTCTTCTGACTTCAAGGACACTGAATTGTCACTGCATCATTTTCCTACATCATTTCTAGGGATTTCTTGAAGAATAAAGTAAGTCAGAAAGCCATTTCACCCAAGAAGATATACAAATGGATAACAAACACCTGGAAAGTTGTTCCTCTTCAGTAGTCATTGTTGTTGTTGGTTAAATGCCTTTGAGTCGATTCCTACCCATAGCGAACCTGTATAGGGTTTCTGAGGAGCACCTGGTGAGCTTGAACCGCAGATCTTGTAGTTCAAACAGCTTTACAGTCTGGCGCATTAACCCACAGCGCCACACCAGGACTGCATTAGGAAAATGCAAATCAGAACCATGTGGGACACCACTTCAGTTCTACTAGGATGGCTGAAAGCTGAAGGTTGTTAGTGAGGATGTAGAAAACCAGGAACCTCATCCATTGTTGGTGGAATTGTAAAATGCTGCTGCTGTTACTGCTATGGAAAGCAATTTGGCAATTCCTCAAAAGGTTAAACATAGGATAACCGTATGACCTAGCAATTGTGCCCCTTATTATATATACCCCCAAAGAACTGAAAGCAGGAATGTAAACTTACACTTCTACATCAGTGTTTCTTGCAGCACGGTTCACAGTAGCCAGAAAATAGTCGGAACCGACTCCACTGCACATAATAACAACAACAAACACTCATCAACAGATAAATGGATAAAGAAAATGTAGTCTACACATACAATGGAGTATTATTCAGCGTAAAGAGAAATGAAGTCTTAATATATACTACAACATGGAGGTACCATGAAAACATTGCAACAAATGAACTAAGCCATTCAGAAAGTCACAAATGTTGTATTATCTCACTTATTGTGACTGAGTGCCATTGAGTCCATTCTGACTCATAACAACCTTGTATAGGGTTTCTGAGGAGCAGCTGATGGGTTTGAACTGCTGACCTTGTGGTTTATAGTACAGTGCTTATCCTACAGCATTATACCAGGAGTCTGTAAAATACACAGAAAAGATTTTTTAAAATATAGAGAATAGGCAGATGTGTAGAGACCAGAGTTCATTAGTTGTTGTTACGTGATGTTGAGTCGTTTCTACCTCATAGTGGTTCTTTGTAGGGTTTCTGAGGAATGGCTGGTGAGCTTTTACCAACAGCTTTGCAGTTAGCAGTCAGTACTCATCCTACAGCCCCACACCAAAGGTTAAAGTTCAGCAGAAGGGAACGTTATCCCTTAGGAGGCACTGCATCTCTGTAAGTGATGGTGGACAAGTGAACAGTTGAAGTGGCAAATGCTTGGTTTTACATACCTTTTCCAAAAAAAAAAAGAATCAAAAACTGATACAAGTTTACTTACATCCCACAGGACCTTAACCTTTGTTTCCAGACAAATTGTTGTTGTTCAGTGCTGTCGAGTTGGTTCTGGTCCACAGTGACCCTATATAAGGTTTCCAAAGAGCTTGAACCGCCAATCTTGCCATTCAAACCGGCTTTGCAGTCCAGGGCATTAGCCCACAGCATCACACTAGGACTCCTCTGGCAAAATACTTAGGGCAAGTTCAACAATAAAGTGAGTTTGTTTAACAATCCCACTCTGGTAGCATAGTGGTTACAAATTGGGCTGTGAACCTCAAGGTCAGCAGTTCAAAACTACCAGCCGCTCCGCGGGAGAAAGATGAGGCTTTCTGCACCTGTAAAGATTTAAAGCCTTGGAAACCCTGTACAGGGTCGCTGTGGGTCGGAACCGACTCGACGGCACTTAACAACAACAACAACAATAGACAAAAGTAACCGATTTTCTCCTTCTCCAGTCCCTGCCGCCAACACACACAGATCAAATCAAAGAACTGAGATGTGTGTGTGGTGATGGGAGGGTTTAGGGAAGAAAGGAAGAAAAGAAATAGGAAGGTCTTACCTGGGAAGAAAAATTATGAAATGCCTATAAAAAGTCATGGACTTAAAGTCTGATTTAAAATCAGACTTAAATCTGATTTAAAATCTGATTTAAAATCAGACTTTAAGTCTGATTTCCCTAGATATGAGCATTGAACTTCTTCACTGAATCCCTTTTGGGAAGGAGATTAGGAATCAGTATGAGATTATTTGGGGTCCTGGTATGGTGCTTTAGGATAAGCACTGGACTGCTAACTACAAGGTTAGCGTCACCAACCACTCATTGGAAACCCTAAGCTGGGTTACTGTGAGATGGAAGCCCTGCAATGACACTTAACAACATGAGATGAATTGGTTGCATTTATTGTTTCATGGGGTTTTTTTGAGTCCTGGTGAGGCACTGTGGGTTAATGCGTTGGACTGCAAAGTTGGTTTCCTCACAGGGTTGGTGGTTCAAGCTTACCAGCTATTTCCTGGAAACCCTATACAGGGTCGCTGTAGGTCAGAACCGTCTGGATGGCACTTAACAAAAACAAGAAATTGCCTTTTCTAGCCTTAATAATTTTCTATCCATCTATCTACCTACCTGTCTCTTCCCTAGGAGACCCTGGGTGGTACAAACATTTAAGCACTCAGCTCCTGAACAGGCTCAGAAGACAGGCTTGGAAATCTACTTGGTGAAGCATGGTTCTGCTCTGCATACAGGGCTTACCGTGAGTCACAATTGCTGAAAAGGAGATAGCACAACAGCTCATTAGGAAGCCTGAAATGAGTGAATTCTGTCCATGTCTATTTCAGAGTCTTAGAGCCAACAAACATAGCAATACAAGTATATCTGGATTTTCACAGAGCAAGTTACCTCGTATTGTCTCAAGGTTACTTCTATTTTTAGCTGCAATCAGAGCTACTTTTTGTTTCCTTGAATTCATTCATTTATTCATTCATTTAACATTTATTCATTCATTTAACATTTATTGTGGCCTCTTGTGTGCAAAGTATTATGTTAACTACTGGTAGGAAACGATGCATAGGCTTGGTTCCTGCCCTGAAGAGGATTCCTTCTCAGGACATGGAATGAACTCATGTATACAAACAACTCTGGTGTATACTGTTGTGTTGCTGGTACATTAAGTAGGCCTTGACACATGGTGACCCAATGCACAAATGAGTCAAATGCTGTCCTGCACCATCCCGTGGTTGAATACAGACTGGACAGTTATGATCCAAAGGGTTTTCTTTGGCTGGGTCAGCAGTAGATCGCCAGGCCTTTTTGCATAGACTCTGTTACTCTAGACGCTCCACTGAAATCTGTTCAGCATCACAGCAGATACTTGCTGTTATTATTAGGTGCCATCGAGTCGGTACCGACCCACAGCGACCCTGTGCACAGCAGAATGAAACACTGCCCAATCCTGGGCCAACCTCACTACTGTTGACGTGCTTGAGTCCACCGATGCTGCCACTTGG
>NW_006408522.1:13493248-13520210 GCF_000296735.1 Chrysochloris asiatica
GTGTCTCTTCTGACATCCATTTTGACCTTTTCCTTCTTTCTTGTCTTCTCAATTACTTTTTGCTTTCTTCATGTATGATGTTCTTGATGTCATCCTAAAACTCTTCTGGTCTTCAGTCTTTAGTGTTTAATGTATCAAATCTGTTCTTCCAATGAATCCTAAATTCAAGTGGGATATATTCCAGGTCATATTTTGGCTCTCGTGGACTTGTTTTCATTTTCTTCCACAATCTGCCCCTGACCTTGTTTTCACTGATGATACAGAGCTTTTCCATCGTCTCTTTACGCAGATGTAGTCAATTTTATTTCTATGTATTCCATCTGATGAGGTCCATGTGCATGGTTGTCTGTTATGCTGTGTAAAGAAGGTATTTGAAATGAACAAATCAGTGGTTTTGCAGAATTCTATCATGCATTCTCCAAGGAGCTCTGGTAGCGTAGTGGTTACGAATCGGGCTGCGAACCTTAAGGTCAGCGGTTCTAAACTACCAGCCGCTCCGCGGGAGAAAGATGAGGCTTTCTACTCCCGTAAAGATTTACACCCTCGGAAACTCTGTACAGGGTCGCTATGGGTCGGAACCGACTCGACGGCACTTAACAACAACAACAACATCATGCATTCTCCAGCATCATTTCTATCACCAAGACCATATTTTCCAATTACTGATCCTTCCTCTTTGCTCCCAACCTTTGCATTCTAATCACCGGTAATGATCAATATATCTTAATTGCATGTTTGATCGATTTCCGATTAAAGAAGTTGGTAGAATTCTTCTATTTCATCCTCACTGGCTTTAGTGGTTGAAGCGTAAATTTGAGTAATAGTGGTATTAACTGGGCTTCCCTATAGGCGCATGGATATCATCCTATCACAGGCAGCATTGTACCTCATGACTGATCTGAATATGTTCTTTTTGACAATGAATGCAACACCATTCTTCTTCAATTTATCATTCCGGCATAGTAAACCATGTGGATGTCAGATTCAAAATGGCCTGTACCAGTCCATTTCAGCTCAAATTGCATAGTGGTTACAAATCGGGCTGTGAGCTGCAAGGTCAGCAGTTCGAAACTACCAGCTGTTCTGCGGAAGAAAGATGAGGCTTTCTGCTCCCATGAATACTTATAGCCTTGGAAACCCTGTACAGGGTCACTATGAGTCGGAACCAACTCCATGGCACATAACAAAAACCACAACATTGCCTAAGATATCGATGTTTATGCGTTCCATTTCATTTTTGACAACTTCCAGTTTTCCCAGATTCATACTTTGTACATTCCATGCTCCGATTTTCAATGGATGTTTATAGCTGCTTCTCTTCATTTTGAGTTGTGCCCCATCAGCAAATGAAGGTCCCACAGGCTTTACTCCATTTGGGTCATCATGGTCAACTCTACTTTGAGGAGGCAGCTCTTCCCCAGCCACATTTGAGTGCCTTCCAACCTGAGGGGCTCATTTTCCGGCACTATATCTGACAGTGTTTCTCTGCTATTCCTAAGGTGTTCAGTGACTAAATATTCGGAAGTAGTTTGTCACTCCTTCTTCCTAGTCTGTCTTTTTCTGGAAGTGCATCTGAAACCTGTCCACCATGGGTGACCCTGCTGGTATTAAAAATACCGATGGCACAGCTTCCAGAATCACAGCAACTCACAAGCCACCACAGTATGACAAACTGACAGACGAGTGGTGGCAGCAAATACTAGGGGGCTTCATAAAGTTCATGGAAAGTTGGAATGAAAAATAATGGAAATTTGCTCAGTCTTTATGGGAGCAGATCTCTAGGTCTCTTTTCCCTTGGATTGGTTAGTGGCTTCGAACTTTCAGTCAGAAGCCACATGCTTAACTGTAGCACCACCACAACTCTTTATGGTGACTGATTTAAAAAACAACAACAATTTTAAAAAACAACTACCATGAACTTGGTTCTCACTCATGGCAACCCTATATAGAGTTTCTCAGACTGTAAATCTTTATAGGAGCCGACAGCCTCATCTTTTTCCTGAGGAAAAGCTGGTAGATTTGGACCTCGATGTTAGCAGCCCAGCATCTAACCCACAGCACCACCAGTGCCTCATTCATTGTTGTTGTAAAGTGCCATTGAGTCAGTTCCGACTCATAGCGACCCTGTATAGGGTTTCCAGGAGTGCCTGATAGAAGACATTAAAGGCTTGAGATGAATGCAATTAAAGCATCACGAGAACCCAAAGGACAAGGAGATGTTTCAGGCTCATCAGTCAACAACACACTGTAGAATTAGACATACTTGACAGACATTAAAAAATGAAAGAAAGAAAAAGATGTTTTGGTCAAACAGAAAAGAACAATGATAATGTAACATGTGTGCTTTGTTGTTGTTGTTGTTAGGTGCCATCGAATCGGTTCCAATTCATAACAATGGAGTGCACAACAGAACAAAATACTGCCCAGTCCTGCGCCAACCTCACAGTTGTTGCTAAGCCTGAGCCCATTACTGCCACCACTGTACCAGTCCATCTCGTTGGGGGTCTTCCTTTTTTTCTCAGACCCTCCACTTTACCAAACATAATATCCTTCTCCAGAGACTGGTCCCTCCAGACAATATGTCTGAAGTATGAGAAATGAAGTTTGGCCATGCTGGCCTCCAAGGAGCACTCTGGCTACACTTCTTCCAACATGGATCTGTTGGTTCTTTTGGCAGCCCATGGTACTTTTAATATTATCCTCTACACCACAACTCAAATGCATCAATTCTTCTGTGGTCTTCCTTATTCACTGTCCAACTTTCGCATGCATATGAGGTTATTGAAAATACCAAGACTTGGGTCAGGCTCACGTTAGTCCTCAAACCAACATCTTTGCTCTTGAACACTTAAAAGAGTCTTGTGCACCAGATCTGCCTAATGTAATACATCCTTTGATTTCTTGATTGCTGCTTCCAGGAGTGTTGTTGGTTGATCTGAACAGAATGAAGTCTTTGACCACTTCAGCCATTCCCCCATTTATATGGATGTTGTTTATTGGTCTGGTGGTGAGGATTTTGTTTTCTTTACATTAAGATGCAACCCATACTGAAGGCTGTGGTCTTTGATCTTCATCAGTAAGTATTTTAAGTCCTCTGCACTTTCAGCAAGCAAGGTTGTATCATCTGCATATGGCAGGTTGTTAATGAACCTTCCTCCAATCCTGATGTCACATTTTTCTTCATATAATCCAACTTCTCGAATTATTTGCTCAGCATACAGATCGAATACATATGGTGAAAGAACACAACCCTGGTGCATACCTTTCCTAATTTTAAACCATTTGGTGATACGTTGTTCTGTTCTTGTTAGTTCTTAACATATTGCGAGATTTACTTCTGATTTTTTAAACAGAAAAGTACATACGTAACCTCTGTGTACCCTTTTTAGTTTTCTTCCTTCCTGTTTTCTTTCCCAGAAGCTTTTATCTTTCCTGTAAATGTAAGGAGTATTGGTGGTGCTGTGGGTTAGGCGTTAGTTTGCTTACTGCACTGTAGGTGATTCAAACTCACCCACCTTTTCACAAGAGAAAGATAAAGCTATCTGCTTAGGTAAAGATTTACTGTCTTGGAAACCCTATGAAGGGTCACTAGGAGTAACTGGAGTGGAATAAGTGTGTGTATGTATCCATAAGCGGTGCATGCTACTCTGCATGTTAGTTTTTTATATAAATGGTTGTTGTTGTTGTTAGGTGCCATAGAGTCGATACCAACTCATAGCCACACTATGCACAACAGAATGAAGCACTACCCGATCCTGGGCCAACCGCACAATTGTTGCCACGCTGTGTATATCCTTCTGCAGTTTGTTTGTTTAGCATTATTCAAGATCATCCATGTTGTTGCATGTGCCTTCGGTTTATTCATTGCCATCGCTGCATACTACTTCATAATTTAAAAAGTCATTCAATTGTTGGCATCTAAGATATTTTCAATATTTTGCTTTTGCCATAGCGCTGCATTGAATATTCTTGAACATGTCTACTTATACTTCTGGGGGAAGGAAAGCTTCTAGACTATTTACTTAGAAAAATGATGCATCATCAATTCAATGAGGAATTGCCAAATTGTTGTCCAACATGGTTAATACCCCCACTGTTGCTATTGTTAGTATCATCGAGTTGGTTCGGACTCAAGAGTTGACCCTGCATAGGGTTTCTGAGGAACAGCTGGCAGGTTTGCACTAACCTTGTGGTTAGCAGTCCAGTGCTTATCCTATAGGGCCACACCTAGACTCCATACCCCCACTGTTGTTGTTGTTGTTGTTAAGTGCTGTCAAGTCAGTTCCTACTCAAAATAAGAGTAGTGACTGGTGAGTCTGAACCAGCAACCTTGCAGTTCAAACCAACCTTCCTCCACTAGCAGTATATAAAAGTCCCATTACTCTACATCCTCCTTTATACTTGGGATTCTCATATTTTTAAATTCTTACCAATCTGATAGGTGTGAAATGGTGTCTCTTTGCTGTATAGACTGCATTTCCTTGATATCATGGGCAGTTGAGCATCTTTTCATATGTTTATTGGTCATTTGGCTTTCCTCCTCTTTGAACTGACTAGTCTAGTATATATCATTAATTTTTCTGTTTGTGTTTTACATTCTTATTGATAATGTGGCAATTTTTGTATGTCTGGAATAATAAACCTTTGTCAGTTATATAGTAGGCTGATGACATTTTCCCCCTAGACCTTTTTTGGTATAATTGTAATACAAATTTAAATGTAAATTAAGAGGAATCTTTCCATCTTTCTTCTTATTGTTGTTGTTATTGGTACTTTGTTGTATGTCTTACATAAGAAACTCATTTTTCAGTATAGTATTTTCCAATGTAGTTTTCTAAAATGATGCTCTGGTAACATAGTAGTTGTGAATTGGCCTGCTAACCTCAAAGTCAGCAGTTTGAAATTACCAGCCGTTCTGTGGGAGAAAGATGAAGCTTTCAGTTCCCATAAAGATTTACAGCCTCAGAAACCCTATGTAGGGTTGCTGTGAGCCAGAACCAATTCCACAAGCACACCACCACCGCTATCAGTCTTCTAAAAGTTCATCTAAATTTTTTTGTGTTTTGTATTTGTGTCATAATCCATCTGGAATCAGTATACGATTATATATAAGGACACATGTATCTTAAGGACAAATGATATAACATATAAGAAATGCAAATAATATTAGTGAGTAAAGAGTTTTTAAATACTGTATTCTGAGCAACCTCGGAATAAGATCAGGGAGTCAGAATGTTTGAACCATCAGCTGCTCCTTGGAAACCCTATACAGGATCGCGATAAGTTGGAACCGACTCAACAGCACTTAACAACAACAACAAATAAGAATAGGAGTGCTTGCTGTAAACCTACCTTGAAGGAGTCATGGTACAAAACACTGGGATAACATGATTATTATAACTTTTTCATGTTGAGACTCAGTTTCCCTACTTGTCTTACATTGCCTTATTGTTGTTGTTAAGTGTCATCAAGTTGTTTCCAAGTCATACTGCCCCTTCTGTGTTGGGTTTCCAAGGAGCAGGTGGTGGGTTTGAATTGCTGACTTTGTGGTTAGCAGTCCAGTGCTTATCCTACAGCACCACACCTAGCACAGAGTAAATATTCAAATGTTAGCTACTGTCGTCCTTTCTCCCCATCACCCTCCCCCCACAAAATAAACACACACACCCATTTTTGAAAGACCATTGCCTGGTAAATAGATGAATTTATTACTCTGTGCTATTTGCTTATGTTGTTGTTAAGTGCCTTCGAGTCAGGACTGACACATAGCGAACCCCGTATAGGGTTTCCCAGGAGCTGCTGCTGAGTTGAACCATCGACCTTGCAATCAAAACCGATGTCACTGTCCATTGCTTATCCTACAGTGCCACATTAGGTAATATAAAATTCTTCAGGAATTTCTGATAGCCCTTTTCTTTGAATGGCTATTTCAGTACTGTGCTTCTTCTTGGTGTAGAGAAGTTGAATTATTCCTTACCACCAGACCAGAGATTAGCACTAACTTCATATTTTGTTAATGTTTTAAATGCAAAGCTGATGTTATACATTCACTTAAAAAAAAAAAAAAGTTTTTATTGTAAATTGAGTGATAGTTTACATGGGAGAACATCAGTTTTACACTCATCCTATCGTATTTCATTTCATTGCAATGATTACAACCCCCTCTGTGCATCATCATTCAACAGTATTTACTTCTATTCCTCTATTTTAAAAATTTTGGATGAACACAAAAACATCTCAGAATATATAATCATTTAAACTACCAAAGGGCACATTCTGCAAGCCTGCCTCCTGGTTGCCAGCACACAGACTTTCTCTTTCCATGAATCTAGAGTCCTTAGCTGCTCTCTCTCCATGTCATCATCTCTGCCTCCATCTCTGGTCCCACAGTCTGTTCATGCTCGTCTCCCGAGATGATCTTAGGGTTCTCTGTTCCTGGAATGTAAGATTAACTACTCCCCCCTTTTTAATTACAAAATGTCTACCTTTACAATTGTGACAGTCGCAGTTAGTCATGGTAACAATTACTCACTGTTTCATCCTAAGAATCTTATTCCCATCTCCTTTCACCAAACCCATCTAGACAAGATGAAAACTATTCCGTGGGGATTCTACCTTCCCCCACCCACACACTCTGAAACTAAACTCTTGAAAATATGTAAGCCAGTCACTTTGTGCCTTTATAGCCCCTGCATTTTAGGTAGTCAGTGTCTAAGTTGCCCATCCATATCAACCCTGTGTACAGAGGGGAGAAGATTGATCATTGATGTGATGACTCCTTCCCTCTCAATTGGTATTTTAAACTGCTGCATTCATAAGTATGGGTCAAGTTCACCAAAATGTAGCAATTTACACTTGTTTCCATTATCAAACAATTTTTATCTTCCTCTTGTCAAGTTCTGATCATCAAGCCATAGAAGCTAGGTCAGTTGGGTACTATCTGCAAGTTTGGGTGTTCTTGTGCATCTCCCCTCACTTCATATCAGCTGGATGCTTCACTCTCAGCTCTAGCCCTCTGTGGCTGTGTCCTTGTCCATGGACTCAGGAGTTCCCAGGTCTCACCACACTTTGGACCAACCAGACTTTCCTCTTCTCTCTGTCATCTCCAGGTCAACAGGAGTCTATGGAACGTGGTCAGACTTAGTCCATAACTTCATTCCTGCCTTTCCCCTACTTCCACTCACAAGTAGATCAATGTGGTCACCAGCAAGCTTACCTGCCTGTTTGTGTGTCCCTATGAGTTTCAGTCTTGGAGGGGGATTGTCCTGAAGGGACTTGATTGCTTGCCCTGATGGGTCCCCAGTGAACAACTTGCTTGTTCTTGTAGTAGCCAATAAGACTGCCATTTTTGTTTTGTATTTTTCCTGCTGGTCTTTCTTTCAAGAGGTATCTTCTGTCTCTTTAACTGCTCCAGGCTGGTCTGCTCGTCCTTTCATGTAGAAATGCCCCACCTCAGAAGGTTCTAGATGGGGCTCAGGATTCCACTTAAGGTCCTATACACTACAAAGGCTCCACAAGAAAACTATTTTCACTTGGCAATTTCTAGAACCCCTGTTAGGTATTACAATGAGTAATCCTGTTTCTCAATATTCCTTTATGTCCCACTCAATACACATTCACTTTCGTGTTTGCATTCATAAGAAATGTGTGTGTTTTTGTTAAGTGCCATCTAATCAGTTAACAACTCATAGTGACCCTGTTTCCGAGGAACGGTTGGTGGGTTTGAACTGCTAATCTTGTGTTAGCAATACAGTGCCAGGAGTTACTGAAGAAGAGTTCAATCCTCAGACCTTAAAATTGAATCTAGCTCTTTTGTACTTAGGCCGTGCCTAACAGACTTGGCCACTCAACTTATTTTTATGAGGATGAACTTGTATTCTCTCAACTCCCATATCACTTACTGGCATTTCTCCTAAATGCTACGTATCCAATTTCTGCCAGGTGTTAACAGTTTTCTAGATTATAAACTTTTATTTATCTTAGTATCTTAGTATCTTAGTATTTAGTATCTTAGTATTTCTGAAGCTCCTAGCTGAATGTCTAACAGTGTGTTGTTGTTGTTGTTACGTGCTGTCGAGTCGGTTCGACCCATAGCGACCCCGTACAGGGTTTCCGAGGGTGTAAATCCTTACGGGAGTAGAAAGCCTCATCTTTCTCCCGCGGAGCAGCTGGTAGTTTCGAACCGCTGACCTTTAGGTTCACAGCCCGATTCGTAACCACTACGCTACCAGAGCTCCTTTCTGAATTAATGTTTCTTTTATTTTATTTTATTTTAGTATTATTATAGCTACTAATAGCTACAGTGTCTATTATTAATACAGTTTCAAGTGTTTTTCCCTTATAATTACATTTAATCCTCATGCTACCCCTATGATGTGGATATTATATTAATATTCCCATTTTACAAAGTAAAGGCAAGCATATTAAAGAAAATTCTCTAGTTCAATAGAAAAACCCACTACTGCCGAGTCAATTCCAACTCATAATGACCCTGGAAGACAGAGTATAACTGCCCCATAGGGTTTTCAAGGCTGTGAATCTTTACAGATGCAAACTGCCATATTTTTCTCCCTTGTGCAGTTGATGGGTTCAAAGTGCTGGTGTTTTGGTTAACAGATGAGTGCTTTAACCACTGTGCTACTCAGGCTTCTTGTTCAATAGTCAATAATAATAATAATAAATAAATAAAATTAAAATAAAAATGAAAACCCCACCTATGTCAATTGTGACTTGGTTAACTGTATGAGGTTCTGAGACTGTAAATCCTTGGTGGAGCATCAGGCCTCATCTTTGTCCCCAGTCAATCCCAGGACTCACATAGTCCTCGCCCTTTCCTGCTCATAATAAGAACAGCACAAGAACCACAACAAAGACAATAACATTTGAATGATTAGTCTAAAACTCTACTGAGTCTTTAAGGGATAATCCCAGACTCAGTTCCTTTGACCACAAATCTCAAAGTTAACATCACTTGGCATTGTAGCTACACTAGCTACGGAGTCCTGGTGTGGTGCTGTAGGATAAGCACTGGACTGCTGACCAAAAGGTCAGCGATTCAAACCTGTACAGGGTCACTATGTCATAACTACCACATTGCTCTAAACACCACCACCACCACTAGCGCTACAGTCTCTATCAGGCTGAGGAATGAAAGTGCACATTGAAACAAACCGAAAGGATGACTACAATTTACTACTTTACTTAGGTGTAAGTTACCTGGGAAGCTGGAATTCTAGGCTACACTAAAGAACTATGGTTTTATTGGGGGTGGTTCTCATAGAGTTACACTCTACCCTAAATAACACCTATTTGATTTGTTGTTAGTGTTTTGATTTGAGGTTTTTGGGTGTTTATTTAATTTTTTTTTCACTTTCTTTGTTATGATTTTTCACATTGACTTAGGTGTGAGGGTGCATGAGGCTATGAAAGTGAATTTCACATTCTTTTTAAAGCCATTGTTCTGTGTAATTGACTATTAACCTATATGGGAGACACACTTGCCAGAAAGACTGGTGGATACTATCTATCTTGTCTTTTATGAGCGTTTATCTCTCACTTAACTACTATCAGATTCCTCTGTTAACATCACCTCATTAGGGAAGTGGAAAGGGATCACAAAATCCATGCAACATCCCAACTCTGTGTCATTTCAGTGACAGGTTGTGGTGGTTAAGGTGCACAATTACTATTTTGCTGTAAATGACAGAGAAATCCTTTCTAAAGAAATGATTACAAGTTGTTTCTGTCCAGCCAGACCATACAATCTCCAGAGTTCTCTGTGTTCAGTTTGAAAGAGCACACAGTTCCCTCTCTCCCTTACTTCCCCTGTATCAAACTAAGTCTCACTTTGTCATCCACTTGTTCTACTCACACTCACCTGTGCTCTGCTTTTACTTCCCTAAGTGTTTCTCCAAGGACAGACCTCCGATGACTCTCCTTCCTTGATTAGATGTCTTTAGCTGTTTTCATAACATGGTTAGTTGTGCCTGGGAACCTTTGTCGTTCAACTGACTCTTCCAGCTGTTGGCCTAACTGCTCCGTAGGGAGAGCAGAAGCAATGAACCTGGAACAACCACATTTGACTTCTGTGAGCCCTCTGGAGAATTTAGTAATTACTTAATGGATTGGATTGGCGACATATACTATTCCAGATAACAGCCTGGGTTGCATTAAATTAACCTTCACAAATGGGTATTTATTGGTGTTCTTTTGAAAGACTACATGTGTTGACTGTAATTGCTCTTCCATGTTTCTCCATGCTGATAGGTATTTGTGCTGAGTGAAAAATTTCTCAGATTAAAGCCTGGGTGGTAGTTGTAGCTAGCCATTTAGTGATGTGTATCATTGTGTTCAGCACATTGAGCACAAATCCTGTCTTGTAAACAGCAGGAAGACTAATGAGGTTTGCCCACATTCTGGTATCATTACCAGGAATTCCAGCAGAGAAAAAGAGAAGGTTTGGAAAAGAAGTACACAAAACAGTGATTATTGGAACTCTTGCATAGAGAGATTATGGCTCAACATTCACTATATGTGTGTATGTACAAATATGAGTGCATATGCTACATTTATCTACTAAAAAGTAACTGGATATTTTACTTTTAATGAACTTTAACGAAAAGTCTCTAATGTAGCTCTCAGAGGGGCTTTACTTCTAAGTGTCTCTATTCTGAGAGGTGTAAGGGGACAACTATTGAAATAATGCAGCTGTTAAAATGAAAGCAGACTTTTGCTTTCTCGGAACGCCTCATCACTCCAGCCAACTAAAATTTTATACCCGTTTTAGTCTTGCAGCTTTTGGAACATTTCTGCTAGCATTTTTATAGTGGCAAACATTCATGACTTCAAAACACACCAAGATCCCTTTCAAGAAGCTTTTCAAATGGGATCTTTATAGGTTTGTTTCAAATTCACTGTCATTTCTGTTAAATAACTTGTGTGTTTAATAATGTTACACCTGTAACCAGAAAAAACTTCACATGAAAAACCCACACAGAAAAAGGCCATATGCTAATTAGGGCTGTTGTTAAGTGCTGGGAAGTTGGCTCCGACCCACACTGACCCTGTATAGGGTTTCTGAGAAGCGGCTGGTGAGATTGAACAGCCGACCTTGTGGTTCAAACTGACTTTTGAGTCCAGAGCATTAACCTGCAGTGCCACACCGGCCTTAGGGTTGCCAGTCGTCCTTATGTGCGATTTTATTGTATGCATTTATCAAAGTGGGGGGTTTCTGTGTGGGCTTTTTTCATGTGAGTTTTTTTTCCCCTAGAATCTGTTACATCAAGGGATACAATTATTGTTTAATGCCTGAACTCTAGTTTTCTTGCTGGGCTGGAATTTGAATGAACGCTGACATCCTGGTAGTGTTGAAGCTGTGTGTCCCATAAATCTTTGGTTTTGAATGAATGAGTAAGTGAATAATTGAGAATAATATTTGATTCCATTTTCAGAGTCACTAATCACACAAAAGCCAGGACTGCTACGTAACAACTAGTTTTCTTCTTTTTAGCAAGGAAAACTCCCCTCCTCCACTCTCACTCCAGTACTCCTTCCTTTGAAATAGAAACCCCTAACATGGGTTGTAAACAAGGCCCAGATTGTGGCCCCAGCTCCGCCAGCCACTATCTTAACACTCATTTACCAGTTCCTGGTACACAATCAATATTTATTGAATGAATGAATGGACAGACCACATGGACACTTACGATTAGCACTATGCTGCGAACCACAAGGTCCAAGGTTCGAGGCTACCAGCCTCTCCGTGGGAAGAAAGATGAAGCTTTCTGCTCCCATAAAGATTTTTTAAAAAGCCTGGGAAACAGACTGGACAACACTTAAAAACAATAACAAGACTGAAGGTAGGCTCTGGAGGTGATGCTGGATTGCTGTTGTTAAGTGCTAAGTGCCATCGGTCGAATCAGTTCCAACCCATAGCAACCCTGTGATGGATGCTAAGTTCTTTAAATTCCCTGCATTATATCAATTTTAAATACTTATAAGATGAGAGGTTAGAATACGGTGTTTATTTCATAATTCATAAAAACAAAAATTGGTTTAGAAGAGCTTTATGATTTCTTTGCCTCTTCCCTGACTCTTTAGAACTTTTCGCTCTCCTGGATCCAGGACCTGGAATTATTAGGATCCGAAGAAAACACTGGATTTGTTTGTGTATCTAGTTAGAGTCTTTCTGGGAACCAATATTTGCACTCAGAATAAGTTTGTTTAAAAAGCTTTCTCATAGATGCCTTCGTAACCACCGAAGAGTAGTCCATAGATCTCTGTCTATGCTCTGTCTTGTATAAAGCAATCCCAGCACGTGTTGTGATTCTTTGTATATAAATGAGTCAGGAGTCAGAAAGGCCCAATGGAAATCAGAATTCCTGTTCATAGAAACTTAATAGTACTAGCAACTAGCGCAATGACTCCCAAGGCATTCCTCCTTTTAAAAGGTGGGAAAAATTAATTTTCAGACATGACAATAATGTTAGAAAGAAAAGATTTGTTTGATACTTTTCCCCAAAGCATTCAGCAGCTTTTTTGCCAGGCTAAGCTCCTGAAAGCCCCAGTGGGTCAGGTAAACTCTGTGGAGAGGGAACAACGGGTCAGAAGCTTTTCTGCTTTCACTTGAGTCTAATAGAGACTTAGCACTTTGCAGGTCAGTGCCACTGCTATTTGTCTCTGACCTGAGAGATCTGGAGTTCTTCACATCAAAACCACATCTTGCTGAGCAGAGATCAAACGTAGGAAGGTAAGGACTCTGCCAGTGATTTATCATGCCAGGGAGAGTGATCAGGCCATATGGGGCCACTGCAAATGAAGTTGACATTCCGGCAGTTTCTCATATAGGCCTCGCATGGAGTTAGAGCTAGTTTTTCTTCTAGAGGAATTCCAGGTCAAGTGGCATTTGTTAGCAGGACTTAGCTCGAACATTAAGTTTATTTCAAAATCAAGTCCTGTTTTCTAATATTGTATTTAAGTAGCAAGTAGGAGTTACTTGGCCAAATATTTGAAGACCAGTTTGAGCTTTCTATTTGATGTCTCCTTTTGTCTCTCCTTCCTGGGAAGTCTCTGTTTTTGTTTTGGTTTAATTTTTCCTTCCCCTTTTGTTGGGGGGTAGGGGGAGGAGAGAGATAAAGGTGCTTTGAGGTCTGCAAATAAAAATTTCTTCCTGAATATTAGATGTGACATTAAAGTAGTGATACTAGGAGCCATGTGCAATGAGATTTATTAGTTCATCATCACATTTTCTTAAGGAATGAATGCAAAAATTCTTAAGGAATTCTTTAGGAATGGACTACTATAAATGATATTACAATCCAATTCCTAGAATGGGGGAACATCACAGAAAGTTTTGCATATTTATAAAGGCTGAGTACAGACAAAAAGAAATGATTCAATCACTAAATTCAAAATAAGGTATAATTGTACTTGAGAGTGTTGCTGAGATATGAGTCAAGGGTAATGGTTTTTACTTTAATTTTAAAAAGTTATTAATCCCCCTATTTAATTAGTTATTTATGTCAAGATACCTGGAAATGATTGTGCTACATAAAATACAGCTTGCAGAAATTACTTTTTTTTATGGATTCAAAGGCCAAGTTAGTTAGTGACTCTGTCAACTTTAGGATGTGCACTAGAGTCTTTCAGCCCTCCCTTGTAACATAAATGAAAGATAATACATTTAAATGAAGTAGTTCAAGACCTTAACTTCCAGTATAAGTGAAGATGCCAGTTGTTTCTTTTGTGTTTTAATTTTCCCCAGGAGAAGAAACTGTCTGTAGAGAAGGTCTAGGTGGTTATTTTTATGTACTGATGAGGCAGTTCCCAACCACATGGAGGACTCTGGACCCTGGATAAGGTTTCTGAGGAGCAGCTGGCTTTGTGGGTTCAAACCGACATTACTGTAATTGAAATGCAATTGGTGTTCTATGTTATCTGTTTATCTGTCAAAGGGTGGGAATTATTATTCTAACTAATGAAATACTTTATAGAGAGCACCTTTAAGCACAGTGATGAAATTGAGTTCCTCCTGGTTTTTACTTGGCATTGTTGGAACGTGGACAACATGAAATGATATAACGGTACACATAAAATCTAAGATGCTTAATTACATTTGCATTCAAATACAGTGAATACATTTTTAGGAAAAATATGTCCCACAATGTGTCATTGATATGGGGCAAATTTATACTAAAAATTTATTAATTATTTTTCTGAAGTTAATATTTAACTGGGTACCCTGTACTTCTGTTTGCTAAATCTGGCACTCCTAAATCTTTATGTGCTAAAAACCTTTGTTATTTTTATCTGTGACCAGCAAAATAAACATTTTAATTAAAAATAATTGGCATCCACTTAGAAGACCAGAGGAATCCTTTAGGATTGTTGCATCCCAGTAATAAAGAGTGCACTAGACTTCTTTTCTGTTGTTGTTTTATTTAACCCTAGTTGTACTGGTGAATAAATAGGACTACTAGGCCCATTGTAAAGTTGACTTAATCTCCTCAATTAATTGCTTAAATCTTCTAATTCAAAATCATACAAACAAACACGTTGAGATAAGCTGGATACTTTTTCAAATGGGGACCCCCATGGCTTTGAAAATAAATACTTCTGGCCCCCTCCCTCCCAACACCCACACCCATTAGCCTTTCTGATGCCTGCCATTTGCAAATGAACAGGCTGAAGTCTCAGAAAGACTGAAGACTCATTAAACCTAGGGAAGATAGGCAAAAGAACATTTGTTTCCAAGCTGAAGACAAAAAGAAATCATGTTACATTCCCCTTTCTCAAGACTGATTGGAGGGCTTCAAAGCCCTCTCCCTGAGCTTCCTCCCCTCAAAGTGAGTTTCCCACACAATTACACAGACTTTCTCCCGGGCTGGTCAGCCCTGGCCTGCTGGAACCAGCTTGCGTTTGGCTGTCTCCTGGTTTAGAGCCACTTAAGGGTTTGTTGTTGTTGTTGTTTTGATGTGCCCTCGAGTCGGTTCCGACCCATAGCTTCCCTGTATAGAGTTTCCAAGGAGCGACTGGTGAGCTTAAACTGCGGATCTTCTGGTTCAAACGATTTTGCAATCTGGCGTATTAACCCACAGTGGCACATCAGGACTCCATTTAAGGATTTTTTGTTGTTATTAAGTTCCATCAAGTCCATTCCGACCCATAGTGACCCTGTATAGGGTTTCCAAGGAGCAGCAGATGAGCTTGAACCACCTACCTTGTAATTCAAAAGACTTTGCAGTCTGACACATTAGCCCACAGGGCCAAACCAGGACTCCCACTTAAAGATAGCAATTAGAAATTCCTGAAGACTGATGAATGTTTTAGACGACTTCACCATCCTTGCCCATCTTTTGCTCTGTGCCTCCCTAGTGGTTTTGGCAAACTCTTGGCAAAAGGGGTCACTAGCAATAGAAGAATGGATGGATGGATGAAGTGACTAGATTTAATGAATTGTTATGGATTGATTGTGTACATTCAGAATCAGAAACAGTTAAAAGTTTGGGTGCACGCTATATGCCAGGCTTTTTAGTAATTCAATACTTAATCCTTACGACTGTTCGATAAAGTGTTTTTTGTTATAAGACAGAATTGATTTATCTTATATGACAGAATTGAACCACAGAAAGGTTAAATGACATTCCGAAGTCACACCACATGTTGTTCCGACCCATAGCGACCCTGTAAAGGGTTTCCAAGGAGCAGGTGGTGAGCTTGAACCACTGACCTTGCGGTTCAAACCAACTTTACAGTTCAGCACATTAACCCACAACACTAGTAATCTTTATATACGTTGTTGTTATTTCAGTTGGTTCTGACCACTAGTGACCTTTGTAGGGTTTTCCAGGAGTGGCTGGTGGGTTTGAACTACTGACCTTGTGGTTACTGGTCCAACACTTACCCTACAGTGCCACAGCAGGACTCCCTTTGTATATCAGGGGACTTTAAAAAGTTCATGGAAAAACTCCATTATCTTTCCATTCCATTTTACTACTTTTTGAAGCCCTCTGGCACATAAGAATATGACCCATTAAGAAATCTCTTAAGTGCAATATTGTCGTTAAGTGCCATCAAGCCAGTTCCAACTCATAGCAACCCCTTATAGAGTTTCCAAGGAGCTGCTTGTGAGTTTAAGCCGCCAACCTTGTGGTTCAAACTGACCTTTTGTCTAGTGCTTTATCCCACAACGCCACACCAGAACTCCCTAAGAGCAATAGGAAAACAAAATTGGATCTTAGGACACCTTTGGCTGTGTTTAATGGTTAAAGTGGTAGATGCGCTGGACTGCAAAGTCAGTTGGAACTGCAGGGTTGGCAGTTCAAGCTCACCAGCTGCTCCTTGGAAACCCTTTACAGGGTCGCTATGGGTCAGAACCGACTTGATAGCACTTAACAACAATGGTTAAAGAGGAGTCCTGGTGTGGCGCTGTGGGCTAATGCACTGGACTGTGAGGTCCGTTTGAACTGCAAGGCAAGTGGTTCACACTCACCAGCCACTATTCGGAAACCCTATACAGGGTCGCTGTGGGTCAGAACCAGCTCAACAGCACATAACAACAACAACAATGGTTAAAGAAGACCAAAAAAAGTAGACCCTAACAAGTGTTGTTGTTGTTATTATGTGCCGTGGTGTCAGTTCTGACTCATAGTGACCCTGTACAGGATTTCTGAGGCTGTCAATTGTTACGGGAGCAGAAAGCCTCATCTTTCTCCCGTGGAATAGCTGGTAGTTTCGAACTGCTGACCTTGCGGTTTGCAGCCCGATTGGTAACCACTACACTACCAGAGCTCCTTAAACATATGACAAATAAAACTTGGAAAATCCAAGTTTGAGTCTTTTGAAGGCATTGTTGTTTTTTAAGTGTCATTGAGGTGGTTCTGACTCATAGTGACCTTTTATAGGGTTTCCAAGTAGTGGCTGGTGGGTTTGAATCACCAACCTTTGGTTAGAAGTCCAGTGCTTAGTCTACATGGTCACAGCAGGCATAATTATGCTATAACCTTTGGAATCCTTGAATCAGATGGAACACTAGGTCTGTGCTAAATCTGCATCCTAGGCCCTTAGGGTTCCTCCAGGACCCTGTCATCTAAGTGAGCCAAGAAGGTGCTGATTTTCTCAGGCAGTCTCTCTGGGAGAGGAGCCAGGGCTCCCCTTCCCCCTACCTCCCACTTTACTCTGATGCAGCCTTGTCCTCTCAAGGCTGGCCAAACTGAACAGGGGCTATGGGACAAGACCACTGGCACTCTCCTCAGTGTCTTTTTGTGTTCAGAAACAAACCTTGAGGTGGAGATGACTGGGTGGAAACTGGTAACCTTGCTTCTGTTTACTGTTGTTAAGTGCTGAAAAGTCCGTTCCGACCCATCGTGACCCTGTATAGGGTTTCCGAGGAGCAGCTGGTAAGCTTGAACTGCTGACCTTGCGGGTCAAAGCGACTTTGCAGTCCAGCGCAGTAGCCCCCAGCGCCACACCAGGACTCCACTACATTAATGAAATTTGCACAATTTCTGCAGGTAATATAATGAGGTAGGCATACAACATTTATTTTAAACAGTGTACCCCTTACTCTGACACACTGTAGAGTAATATTTGACAACTATTTTTAAATGTTGCCTCTTGTTTTGCTTTTCTTTGGACCTTGTGCTGTCTGAATACTTTGAATGTCCAGTTTACAGTCTTTTCAAGTGAAGACTTTTCCAGATTTTTAACTAGGACTCTGGGTAAGGTGAGTTTAGGGCACATTATTATTGTTGACAACAACAACAATTATTGTTAAGTGCCATCAAGTCACTTTCGACTCATAGCACCTCTGTTTTGGGTTTCTGAGGAATGCTGGTGAGCTTGAACTGTTGACCTTGCGGTTCAAAGCAACTTTGCAGTTCAGCACATTAACCCACAATTATGTCCTGGTGTGGCGCTACATGTAAGATAAGCACTTGACTGCTAGGTTGGTTTGACCAGCAGAGTCAGTGGTTCAAAATCACCCACCATTCCTCAGAAACCCTATACAAGGTTGCTATGACTCAAAGGCACTTAACAACAATGACAATTAGGTGTGTTATTTAAAACTGTTAATTGATTTAATATTAGAATTGATAAATTAGTCCTAGTGAAAGCAGGCTTTATAAAACCATGAGTTTTACCAGTAAAAGATTACATCTTGAACCAAGGCCGTGCTTCTATTATATGAAAACATTGACTTAAAGTGAAAAATACAATCAATCATCTAGGTGTTTTTCCCATACAATGCCATTTGGGTGGGTTTTTTTTTTTCACTTTTTAGCCAGATGTTTTGGCCTGAAGCAAAGTGAATAACTGAAGTTGGTAGAACCACTTTTGTTATGACTGCTTAGAGATTTTAAGAGGTTTCTTTTTTCCTAAACGATCTACTTTATTTTACTCCGTATGGCATCCTAAGTAGAAGTAAAATAAAATGTTATTTTTTTTAATTGAAGTTTATTATCTTTGACTATTGTATTTAAAGTCCACTACCTTTGCAGGCCACTTTTGTTGTTGTTAAGTGCCGTGGAGTTGGTTCCGACTCATAGCGACCCTGTACAGGGTTTCCGAGGCTGTAAATCTTTACGGGAGCAGAAAGCCTCATCTTTCTCCCGCGGAACAGCTGGTAGTTTCGAACTGCTGAACGTGAAATTAGCAGCCTGATTCGTAACCACTTTACTCCTGTGAAAATCAGTACAGTTTTTTGTAAAAATAGAAATTTAATTTTATATAGTTAAATGATAGTGCTATCCATAAATTCCTTTAAAGAAGTTCATTAATAGAAACAATGGAAGATCATGTAAAAGGAGATAACTAAACATGACAAGTCCTCAGACTACATTTTTATACTGCTTGTTTAATGACAAATGTTTAATACAAATAGATCGATGTGGCCATTGATTTGCTATCTGGCATTTTCCTGTGATGGGCCAGAAAGCTTACTGGCAAGCTGAATAAGAGTCAATTCTGTAAGGCACAGTGTACTGCGAGGTTTAATACAAATCATCTGAAGCATTTACTATTAAAAAAAACAAAAACCCAAAACCTTTTATTACAGAAATAAAATGTGGCAGCTTTATGTCAAAGATTCAGTGAGGATAGGAAATTATTTACACCTAACTCTTATTAATGCCTGCTGTTTGGGGAATTCTTCAGGGGCTAGAGAATTCATGGCAGCCATCCTCGCTCTCTTTCTTGTCTGTCTACTTTGCTCTGAACTAAAAAAGGGTGCTAGCCTGTTTGTCTTTGACTATCTTCTTGCTACAGAAGTGACCAAAAAGGGATGGACTAAATGCCTAATCTTCACTGTTTTGAATCTTGATCCCAGTAGCTGTTGGAAGTTACTAAACAATTTGGAGCAGTTTTTAGGTGAATCTGATCCATGTTGACAGATGATCTGAATGCCTTATCTGGTCTCCTCTCCTTTCCCCAGTTAACATGATTTATCATCTCTTTTGAGCACTGACCATATGTTAAGTGCTATGCTGGATGTGGGGGAAACCAGATGAAGCCAGGGACCTTTCTCCCAGGATAGTAGGGAAGGGGGAAACTTTCGTTTTAGCTAACTAAGCAGTAGGCACATTTTCTTTTTATCTCACTTAACTGTACAACAACCCCATAAGGTGCTGTTGTTGTTGTTAACTGCTGTTGAGTCGGTTACGATTCGTAGCAACCTATCTAGAGTTTCCAAGAAGCAAGTGATGAGTTTGAACTGATCATGTAATTCAAACTGACCTTGTGGTCCCATGCATTATCCTGCATCGCCACATTCTGTAAGGTTGTTGTTGTTAAGTGTAGTTGAGTCGATTCCGACCCACAGCGACCCTGTATAGGGTTTCCTAGAAAGCAGCTGGTAAGCTTGAACCGCCAACCTGGTGGTTCAAACGACTTTGCAGTCCAGTGCATTTCCCCTCAACGCCACATCAGGATTCCTGTATGGTAGGTTGTTGTTGTTGTTGTAAGTGCCGTTGAGTTGATTCCAACCCATAGTGACCCTCTATATGGTTGCCGAGAAGCAGCTGGTGAGTTTGAACCACCGACCGACCTTGCAGTTCAAACAGCTTCGCAGTTTGGTGCATTAACCCACAGCACCACGTCAGGACAGGCCTTGTTTCTGATTTTGCAGAAGAAAAGAAGCTTAAGTAGCTGACTCAGGATTATGCAAGTAGTAAGAGGCAGACTGATGTTTGGATGGAAATCTCTCAACTTCCGTTACCTCCATACAGGTTGCCCTGGAAGTAAGGAAGATGAAGCATCCCATAAAACATTAATATCTCAGTCCTTGGTGTTTGTGTTGGTAAGTACCATAGAGTCCATTCCGACTCATGGCAATCTTGTATAGGGTTTTCGAGGAGCGGCTGGTGACTTTGAACCACCAACTTTGCAGTTCAGACCAACCTTGCAGCTGAGTACTTGTCCACACCGGGACTCCCCAGTTCTCGGTACATTTCCTTATTTCTCTTCTCAGTGGTTTACACATATAGACACAACCTTCATAGCATTTAACCATGCAGCTTAACTAAATGAAACAACTTCAGTCTCTACCTTTGTCTTGGGGAAGACAGAATTGCATGCTGTCTTCTTATGCTGACGGTCTCTCTTGAGAAATAGAACTGTATAAACTAGCCAAGTCCGTCTTTAACTGGCTTTCAGAAAGTCAGTTGTTATGGTCTTTCCTGCTTTTACCCAGGGACACAACCGTTTCCATGTCAGACGATCTCATATTCATAGTGACTGTGAGATGTCTGCTTCTCTAAGGCTTGGGGAGGAACACTTCTGATTGGCAACAGCCTTTGTTGCTGTGGAGCATTGTCTTAGTTAGAGTTCCTAAAAGCATTCCAAAGGGGAGGGAAAAAGTTTCTCAAAAGAGAAACTACATGACATTTCCTGCCCAGGTGCCCAGAATCTAGGATGCTCTGAAATATTTACAGAGGGAAATTGTACTTACAGATTTTTTTCAAATGCCTGTGTGGAGTGTCCTTAGTAAAGTGCCATTGGGATTTTTTTCTTCTTTTTAAATTCCCTTAATATGTAGACAAAATGGAGCCAAACAGCTGTGACCATTGTATAAAGACTTTGGCAACCTTTATAGGGCAGTCTTCTTTCTCCTTCTCTTTTTCAGCCTTGTATACTCATATTCTATAGAGAAAAGAGCATAAAAAAGGACACATTTTTGCTTTGAGGCAGTGAAATTGTAAGCAGCTCTACATCAGTCAAAACTGTCCATTCCCCATTTTTCTGCTCATCCAAACCAGTCTTCCTGTGGGAAGTCAGTAGGATGTTGATTGGTTTTGAAGTCCCCTTCCTGGACCCTCAACTAGAGTCCTATAGCTGTAAGAACACAAAACTGTTCTTTAATAAGCCCAGAAAAGTCATTTCCTATCTGAGGCCTGTCCGAACCTGGCTCCTAATGGTCCTTTGGCACAAGCTCCTGCACTTGAAGAGAATGCAGAGTATGCCCCAGGACCACCTCTCTAGCATGGAATGTAAACCACCACAGTGTCCCTAACACATTTTACTTTCCAGAAAGGAAAAGAAAAATTATGTTGCTGTCCTTTTTTGTTGATTGTGCTAAAAAAAAAAAAAAAAGGGGACTCCAGCAAAGTTCTGTATGTTAAACCACTGTCAACGACATTGTGAAAGAGCTAATGTGAGGAATGCTTATACTCCCTGGTCAGCCATCATGGCTGATTTCCAAGTAAATAACAGCAAAAATTAAATTTAGACAGAGTTGTTGTTGTTAAGTGCTGTCAAGTCGATTCCGACCCATAGAGGCCCTGTATAGGGTTTCCAAGGAGCAACTGGTGAGCTTGAACCACCGACCTTGCAGTTTAAACGACTTTGCAGTCTGACGCATTAGCCCACAGCACCACATGAGTGCTGGGGTGTAAATAGGGATATGGGGGTTCCTTTCCCTGACTTGCCAGGAACTGAGTGTGTCACCTTGGGCAGGTGGCTGGATTTCTTTTGATGAGTTTATTTATATAGAATTTTGCATTTGCATTGATTATATCTAAGACCCACCCAGCTTCGTGAATCTGTCTCTTCCTAATCAAAGCAACCTCTACTGTCCTTGTTGTTGTTGTTTAGTGCCGTGGAGTCAGTTCTGACCCATAGCGACCCTGTACAGGGTTTCCGAAGCTGTAAATCTTTACGGGAGCAGAACGCCTCATCTTTCTCCCGCAGAGCAGCTGGTAGTTTCGAACTGCTGACCTTAAGGTTCACAGCCCGATTCGTAACCACTACGCTACTGTCCTTAGTTGAAGGAAGAAAGTAATCACTCTTTTGTTGTTAAGTGCTGTCGAGTCGGTTCCGACCCATAGAGACCCTGAACAGGGTTTCCGAGGCTGTAAATCTGTATGGGAGCAGATAGCCTCATCTTTCTCCCATGGAACCGATGGTAGTTTGGAACTCTTTAGTGCATTTTAAAATAGCGCTTTAATAGGATTTGGCTATTGAAGTGTGATGTTGGTGTATTGCATCACAGCAGGGAACTAAAGCCAGTTGTGTGTGTGTGTATGTGTGAGGGGTGGTTCTAAGCTGTCCTAAGTGAAGAGTTTATATAGGTTTTTAAATGTTTGTCATAGAACTCTTTCCCACATACATTTTGCTGTTTCAAATGATACTCCTTAATCGGTTATGTGTTGGGCTGCTAACCAAAAGTCAGCAGTTTGAATCTACCAGTTAATTGCTCCATAGGATAAACAGGAAGTTTTCTGCTCCAGTAATGGTTTGTGTCTTCGGAAACTCTGCACAGGCTTGCTATGAGTTAGAATTGACTTGATGGCAGTAGGTTAGGTTTAGTATATTAGCTACCAAGTCCTAGTGGAGCAGTGGTAGCGTAGTGGTTACGAATTGGGCTCCGAACCTCAAGGTTGGCAGTTCGAAACTACCAGCTGTTCTGCGGGAGAAAGATGAGGCTTTCTGCTCCCGTAAAGATTTACAGCCTCGGAAACCCTGTACAAGGTTGCTATGAGTCGGCATATAACAACAACAACAAGTGGAGCAGTGTTTAAGCACTTGGCTCCCAACTGAAAAGTCAGTGGTTTGAACCCACCAGCTGTTCTGGAACAAAGACGAGGCACTTCTACTCTTTATTGTAGAATTGCTATGAGTCAGAATGGACACATCAACAGCAGATTGTTAGTACTTTAATTGCATGTTGAAATACAGGCATAAATGGGAAAGGAGACAGTCACTTTTGAACTGAGAGGATGCACTCTGCAGTGTTCATTGTGATACTTTTATTCAAAGGACTATAAACATTAGTAGCATGCATTTGAGTAGAATGAGCAAGACGAACCTTCAGTGTCACAGAACTTCTGATGAACTTAGTGCCCACTGGTGGCTACATAGGTTCTTATATCGTGTACCTTTAGAGACAGGTATAGATTTAATAATGAATGACATCTTTAATTAAATTGGATATGACTTCTTGAAGTGCCAGGTTGAAAAATACTCAAAAGTTCAGCAGGAAAGAACATTACAATCAATTTTCAATGTTAGTTAAGAGGCTAGAAAAAAAAATTGTATCACAAGTGCCATAGATTAGACTTCCAAGTCAGGTCCTCTCACAGATGAAGGAACTGAGGACAAGGGAAGTGGAGTGGCCTGCCTAACATTTAGTGTTAAGCCAGGACTCTTCACCTCTTCTGCCTTCATTTTGCGTCCTAAAAGTACCTCCTTGTTAATAAGTCCACGGGCACAGTCAGTTTAAATAATAAACTATAAAACAATTTAGCCTTTCAGTTTGCATATCAGTCAAGAGAGAAAACAATGTTTTGGTCAAAGGCCCCAGAAAAATCTGTCCCTTTTGAACCACCTTCCTTCCAGCGGGCCTTATTTATTTAGCAAGACCCCGATGATATTATTGGTGTGGTGCCGCAGTAGGATAAACACTGGGCTGCTCTATAAGGTCTGTGATTCAACCCACCAGCCACTCTTTGGAAACCCTATACAGGATCGCTGTGCGTGGGAATTGACTCAAAAACACTTAACAACAACAAATGACATTTGCTTTGATGGTTACAATGCCTATCAAAATCCATGTTCTGGGTGAAAACGGCCTTAACGTTAATTTAGACAAGAAAAAGATGGAAATCAAATGGAAGTATGGTGGCTCTATAGAATAGCACTGGACTGAGGACCACATGGTCAGCAATGGTTCAAGTCCATCAGGGGCCCTGCAGGTGAAAGATGAGGTTTTCTGCTCCACAAAAATCTACAGCCTCAGAAACTCTGTGTTGTTTTTGTTAGTGCCATCAAGTCAGTTCCAATTCATAGCGACCCTGTCTGTATAGGGGATTTGAATCACTGACTCTGCGGGTTCCAACCATCGACATTGCAGTCTAGTGTTTATCCTACAGTTCACACCAGGACTCCACAGAGATTTGAATTCTGAGATGTAAGTTCCCAGAGATTTACAGCCTATGAGTCACTATGAGTCGGCACTTAACAACAACAACATGGAGACTGAGGGGTCAGCTCAAAAGTGACATGAGAGAACCTTGACTCATTCGAATTCGAAGATGAATGATTTGCTTTTTGTTGAAAGAAGAAGGCTGCTTTTATTGTAATAAAGAAACATTAAAATCTAATTGATCAATTATTTTACTGCTACCTTTCTGGGTTCTGGGATAGCAAAGATAAAAGTAGCACAGGATTTAGCCTTGTGGTTGTGGTTAAGTGCTGTTGAGTAGTTTCAGCCCATAGAAAACCATGTACAATAGAAGAGAACACAGCCTAGCCCAGTGTCGAAGCCCAGTGTTACAGCCACTGTGCCAGTCCATCTCACTGAGTGTCATTTTCTTCTCTGCTGACCCTCTGCCAAACATGATGTTTTCCAGGAACTGGTCCCTTCTAATAGTATGTCCAAAGTGCATAAGACAAAGTTGTGTCATCCTCACTTGTAAGAAGCTTCTGGCTATACCTCTTCCCAAGACAGGATTTTTCGTTCTTCTGGAATTCCATGGTGAATTCAATTCTTTGCCAACACCATAATTCAAATGCATGATTTTTTCTTTGGTCTTCCTTATTCATTGTCCAGCTTTCACATACATATGAGGCTATTAAAAAATACCATGGTTTGGGTCAGGTACACTTTAGTCTTCAAAGTGACATCTTTGCCTTTAAATACTTTACAGCATACTTACCAAGTGCAGTATTGTTGTTAAAGTGCTGTTTAGTCAGTTCTAACTCATAGCGACTCTGTATAGACTTTCCAAGGAATGGCTGGTGAGCTTGAACTGCTGACCTTGTGATTCAAACTGACCTTGCAGTCCAGCTCATTAACCTGTAGCACCACACCAGGACTCCTACCCAATGCAGTATGTCATTTCATTTCTTGACTGCTGCTTCTGTGAACATTGATTGGGAATCCAAGTAAAATGAAGTCCTTGGCAACTGCAATCTTTTCTCCATTTATCATGCTGTTGCTTAATGGTCCAGTTATGAGGATTTTAGTTTTCTTTACATCGACATACTGAATGCTATTATCTTTGAAGTAGTCTTTGATCTTCATTAGTAAGTGCTTGAAGTCCTCTTCACTTTCAGCCAGCAAGTTTGTGTCATCTGCATTTTGCTGGTTGTTGATGAGCGTTCCTCCAACTCTGATATCAGGATCTTCTTCTTATAATCCAGCTTCTCGGAATATTTGCCCAACATACATATTGAATAAATTTGGTGAAAGGATACAACCCTGATGCACACCTTTTCTGATTTTAAACCATTCAATAACCCCTTTTCTGTTTAAAGGATTGACTCTTCGTCTATGTACAGGTTTTCTGTGATCAAGATTACCTGGATTTCCCATTCTTCACAAAAGTATCCACAATTTGTTATGATCTATACAGTTGAATGCCTTCTTGTAGTCAACAAAATGCAGGTAAATAACTTTCTGGCCAAGATGCCTTTGATATCAGCATTGATATCCCTCCTTCCACATCTTTTTCTGAATCCAGCTTGAATATCTGGCAGTTCCCTGTCAACGTACTGCCTCACCTGTTTCTGAATTATCTTCAACAAAGTTTTACTTGCATGTGATATTAATAATATTGTTCAATGATTTCGGCATTCTGTTGGATCGCCTTTCTTTGGAAAGGGCACAGATAAGGAGGATTTCCTCCAGCATTTGGCCAGGGAGCTGTCTTCCAAATCTTGGCTTATGAGCACTTCCAATAAAATACTGCATCAGTTTGTGGAAACATCTTATTTGGTATTCTATTCTGTCAATTCCTTGAACACTTTTTTCAAGTGTTTTTAGGACAGTTTTAATTTCTTTTTACAATACTGTAACTTCTTGATGATATGCTACCTTCTGAAATGGTTGAATGTCAGCCTTTTTTTTAAATTTTTTATACAGTGACTATACTCCTTTCATCTTCTTTAAATGTTTCCTGTGTCATTCATTGATTTGGCCATAGATTTCTTCCATACTGAAACTTAAAGTCTTGAGTTTTTCTTCAGGTCTTTCAGGTTAAGAAATGCCAAGCATGTTCTTCCCTTTTGATTTACTAACTCCAGGTCTTTGCACAATTCTTTATAATAATCTACTTTTATCTCCTTGAGCTATCCTTTGAATTCATCTTTTCAGCTCTTTTTATTTCATATTTCTTCCATTTGCTCTATGTTCAGGAGTCCTGGTGTGGCGCTGTAGGATAAGCACTGGACTGTTACTAAAAGGTTGGCAGTTCAAGCCCACCACTTGCTCCTCAGAAACCCTATACAGGATCACTGTGAGCCGGAAGCAACTCTACAGAATTTAACAATCCAATCCAATCCAATCATCTCTTTCCATTGGTGTAGTAATTTTGATTCTTGTGTATTTCATCTGGCAAGATCCATGTGTAACATAGTTGCAGTCTATGTTGTTGAAAAGAGATATTTGCAATGAATTAAGTTACTGGCTTTTCAAAATTCTATTACGATTGCCTTTGTCCTTTCTATCACCAAGGCCTTATTTTCCAAC
>NW_006408522.1:13521761-13532797 GCF_000296735.1 Chrysochloris asiatica
GATGGTGTCAAGTGTGGCAGCAGTAGTGAGGTTGGCCCAGGATCGGACATTGTTTCGTTCTGCTGTGCATGGGGTCACTATGAGTCGGTTCCGACTCTATGGCACCTGACAACAACAATGCTTTCTTTCAATTTTCGCAATCCAATCACCATGTTTGATCCATTTTAGACCACAGAAATTGGTAAAAATCCTCAGTTTCTTCCTCTTTGGCATTAGTGGTTGATGTGTAAATTTGAATAATAGTTGTATTGACATGTCTTCCTTGTAGCTATATGAATATTTCCTTGTAGCTATGTGAATATTATCCTATAACTGACACTGTTGTACTTCAGGATAGATCCTGAAGGATTTTTTGTATTTTGACAGTGAAGTCTGCCCATTCTGAGTTATCTTACTGATAATTCAGTATGATAATTATCTGGCCATTCAAATTATCTTACTGAATTATCAAAATTTTACTCACAAGTGATGATATTAATGATATTGTCTGATAATTTTCACATTCTACTGGGTCACCTCTGTTTGGAATGTGTCTTCCAATCAATTGGCCAGGTGGCTGTCTTCTAAACTTCATGGCATAGATGCTTGAATGTCTCTAGTGCTGCATCAGTTTGTTGAAAGATTTCCATTTATATTCCTTCAATTCCTGGAACTTTGTTCTTTGCCTATGACTTCAGTGTGCATTGAACTTCTTCCTTCAGTCCCATTGGCTCTTGATCATATGCTACCTCTTGAAATAATTGAACATTGACCATTTCTTTTTGGTACAGTGAATCTATGTATTCCTTAAATCTTTTCTGCATCATTCAGTGTTTTGATCAAAGAATCCTTTTCTTTCAGGTCAAGACTTGAATTTTTTCCTCAGTTCTTTCAGCTTGAGAAATACAGAGCCATTTTAAATCCAGATCTTTGCAAATTTTGGTATAATATTTGACTTTGTCTTCTCAAGCTGCCCTTTGAAATATTCTGTTTAGTGCCTTTCTTCCATTTTCTTTAGTATCTCTAAGCTGTAGAAGAAGTTTCAAAGTTTCTTCTGACATCCATTTTGGTCTTTTCTTTCTTTCTTCTTAATGATCTTTTGCTTTCTTCCTGTTTGATGTTTTTGATGTCATCTCACAACTCTTCTAGTTTCCAGTCACTAGTGTCTAATGCATCCAATCTGTTCTTGAGATGGTTTCTAAATTCACGTGGGGTATGCTCAAGGTCATGTTTTGGCTCTTGTGGACTTTCAATTTTTTTCAGCTTCAGTCTGAACTTGCATATGAGCAATTGATGGTCTTTTCCATACTGTGCATGTGGCCTTTTTTGGATGATAATATGGAGCTTTTTCACTGTCTCTTTCCAGAGCTGTAGTCAATTTGATTTCTTTGTATTCTATATGGTGAAGTTCATATGTATAATTATCTTTTATTTTGTGTAAAAAAGATATTTGCAATGAAGAAGTTATTGGTCTTACAAATTCTATCATAGAACTCAAGTATTAACTTTTATTATTCTCTTGATCAATTTTTTTGTCAGTTCTCACCTATAGCTAATATCCTAATTATATTCTTCCTACTGTCTCGGACCCAATGGAACATAGTTTTTTAATTTAGACTAGCAGCCTAGCAGAGAAGAGGTGAGGGTGGCAGGAGACAATAATGTTAAGTGGAGAGCAAAAACCTCTGTATTTAGTGACAAGAGACCTATGTTTAAGTTTTTGCCTTGTGAATCATTTGCTATAGTAACTTGAGTTTGTAACCTTAGTTTTTTTTTTCATTTGAAAGTAAGATAATACCCATGTCACTGACTTGTGGTAGTGATTAAATGAAATAGTAAACTTATCCACTAAAGGGTTGTTGTTAAGTGCCATCAAGTCAGTTTGGACACGTAGTAACCCTTTATACAGTTTCCCAGGGCCTGGACGTATCTGGGGACTCTGTAGATACTTTTGATACTGTCATCACATCTTATTGGAACTGTTACTGTTTTTGGTCTCCCCCCCAACTACAGTGCTAAGCACTGACTTCAAGGTCAAGGGCTAGGTTTTGTTTATTTCTGTATTCCCCAGTGCCTAATATGTATAGTAGGTGTGTAATAAGTGTTTTGTAAATAAAGGAAAAATAAATGACTTGGTGGGAGATGGAACAAAAATGTCAACTTGCCTGTCTTTTACATGTACTCCTTTCCTTTTTTTGCTCTTTTTTCTTTTTTAGTTCCTCACTTCTTCCCAATAAACAGTGTTGTAAGTCACTTACTATCCTTAACTCATCTTTTTAGAAGATAATGTTTATTTCATTTTCTCTCTTCACAAAATAAAAGGTAGCACGTCTCCATTATAAAGAAATGGTCTCAGCAACTTCTGGAAAAACTCTAATGGTTAATCAGTGACTTTTTATTTAAATACATATGCTTACTGCTGAATTGCATTGTAAAGCCCCCAGGCTGATTTATGGTTTCAGTCGGCCTTAATTAACACCTATTCCAGCAGGATAGTAAATGGGAATGGCCTTCACAATTGAGGTTGAACAATGAACTCTCTGGGTGTTGTCCAATTTGGAACATGATTTACATGGAAGCAAGCCCTTCCTTTCCCAGGATTATCCCTTTTTTGCCTGGTGTTTAGGACAGGTTATATATAATCCATAGATAGTAACATTTGCTGTCAAATACTTTTGCTGATTTAGAGCAAGGCCACAAAATGGTCACTTAATAAAGAAGGAGGAAAAAAACCTAATCTGAAGCTTTGCAGGGATTCCAGGTTCTTGCTATGTGTCATCACTCGTTCAGTCTGTGGCGGTTTTATGAAGTGGCCATAATGAAAGTCAGATAAAATGCTCAGGATATATACATTGAATCAACAGCCATTGGAGTCTGTGGTGCTGGAAGAGTTATAAGAGCACCATGAATGCAAATTTATTGCAAAAGAATCCAAGGGGTGGAGGAATGAATGTCTGCTGAATGGTACTACCTGACACGGGACACCAAAACTTTCCAGAGTGAGTGATTTAAGTGTAAGGTTTGGCTTGTAAAGCTGCCAGCTGCTTGGTTTCAAAACTTGAAACATTTCCAAAACATTGGATGAGGCACTTTATATGTGCACTAGAGTAAATACTCTGGTTTTACTGCCAATTTAAATGTGCTCAGTTTACAGTAATGAGCTTGTATAGGCATTACCTTGTTTATAGAAAGTGGAACAGGAAGAAATGAACATTAACCATTACCAGTAGCAATTCCCATTGCCTTCTACCACAACATTGATGCCAGGCAGTTTCTTCAGTTTGGGAACATGTCACAACTGACATTGGTGTGTGCTTGGTTTTAATGTCATGTTGATTCAACAGAGTAACAAATGCGGTGATTCACTGTGCCTTTGTCAAAGCTGCAGACCAGTTGAGGCTTCTTAGAGTTTCCTAAGCAGATGTCACTAGCATTCCCAGATAGGTAATCGGAGGAGAGGAGAGCAGGTAGGGTGGTGGGTTGAGGTACCCTGATGGAATTGAATTTGTTTTAGTCTATTTTATAGTGAATCGCTCATGGGAGTCACTATTTTCTCTAAAACTATCTAGATGTGTTTTGATGCACCCATGGAAACCCTTGTTGTTGTTGTTGTTGTTATGTGCCGTGGAGTCGGTTCCGACTCATAGTGACCCTGCACAGGGTTTCCCAGGCTGTTATTCTTTACGGGAGCAGAACACCTCATCTTTCTCCCGCAGAGCGGCTGGTAGTTTCGAACTGCTGACCTTGCGGTTTGCAGCCCGATTCCTAACCACTACGCCACCAGTCTTTATTATTAGGGATGGACTGGTACAAGAACCTCTTTTGTTCTTTTGTGCTCCTGGTACACCTATAGTAGAGATGCTGTTGTAGTGCCATCGAGTCAGTTCCAACTTATAGCGACTCTGTATAGGGATTCCAAAGAGTGGCTGGTGGGTTTGAACTGCTGACCTCTCAGTTAGCTGTCCAGTATTTATCCTACAGTGACACCCAGGAATCCATACTGGAGATAGGCAGGTGTACATTTAGATGGAAAGACACATAATTTTCTGGGTCTGGAGATGAAAGGAAGTATAGAAATCAAAGAAGACCCTAGTAAGCACAGTGCCTAGAAGACTTGGTCAAGTTAAGTATACATGTTTATGAATAGCAGGATGATTCTACCCAAGAAACACCACATTTCCCACTCAGTATAATTCCTTTCCCATTGTGTGAAGAATTCCTTCCCCATTGCACTAGCAAAATGCAGAAATTTACCACAACAAAAAGCATGATGTGTTCAGCAAATAGGATTCTGATGACTTAGGTATATGGCTACTACATTCTTTCATGTTACAAGATCATTGTAGTTTTTTATTGTTCTTGCTTGCATGCTTGTTGTAACATGCAATCAGTACAATGTCTAACATACATGTTCTTGTATATCCTATATGCGTATATATTCTTAGTGAAAAAGAAAAGAAAGCTAGTTATTTAATACTGAATAGTTCAAAATACTAAGCACCTAAATTTTGAATTTTATTTAAGATGAGTTCTACTTCTCACTGTTTTGTTGACACACCCTCTCTCTAATCCTCTATTCCTCATTTCCCTTCACCCTTAGTTCCCTTCTCAATTGTTTCTGACTATAAAATCTATAAGGCTTGTTTTTCTCAGTCCTTCTATTTCAACAGAGCTGTATTTTAAAAATAGTTTTTTCGCACTATTTTTCAATCTGTCTTTTAAGTCTCTTTTCTCTGTCTCGGCCACAATATTTTTCATTCCTTTCTCACTCCTTTTTCTCTTTCTTTCCTCACCCCCTTCTAAAATATGTGATTAATTTATAACATTAGTTTTTCCCTTTATGTTTTCCTAATCTTCTTTCTGTCTCTCTTTGATTATCTTTATGAGCTTCCTAACTTATTCTTATTCTCTATGAGAATAGAATATCTATCAGGATTTTTCTGATTTCTAGGCCTTGTTTAGGAGCCTTTGTGACATAGTGGGTTAAGTGTTGAGCTACTAATGGCAAGGCTGGTGGTTCAAAGCCAACAGTCTCTATGCAGGAGAAGGCTGTCGGCTCCTGTGAAGAGTTATCTATAGTCTCAGTTAGAAGCCCTCTGGAGCGGTTTTGTAGGAATTGACTCCTTGACAGTGGTTTGAGGCTAGGCTTGGCTAATTGAATATGCCCCCCCCACCCCCCCTTAGAAGAGATGGTAGAGGCTGGTATTGAGAACCCAGTTTAAAGTTAATGCTTTCCGGTTTTTGTAAGGCTAGGGAACGTTTTGAAGGAAAGAAGAGAAACTAAACTTGTGTTTTTTATTCTTTTTTGTCATACTTTTCAAACCAGAGTATCAGATAATCTTCAGAGAGGAGCTAAAGTTAAAGACGGGGGACTGATTAAGCCAGCTGAATAATTTTATTAAGGATCGAGTTTCTCCCTCCCATTTTCTGATCCCTGGTCAAACTCCCTCATTATTTCTTGTTTTCCTGAAATGTTCTTCTAACATGTCAGCCCACACAGAGCTCTCTTTTCCCTGAAACTAAGTCATGCAATGCTTATCTCTACCGTTCATCTTGGCACTTAATCACAGAGTGCCTTACATTATTTAGTTTTCCTGAAAGTAATCTTGTCTTCACGACATGATTGTAAACTCCAGGGTAACAGAGTATGTGTCTTCTGTGGATTTTCAGTACTACCTACGAGCAATACTGTATTTAAAATAAGGCTTTCATAACAGTTTACAGATTTTCCAGTAAAATCAGACTTGTGTTCACCTATAGATACTCGTTTTGTTCTGTCAACTTGTTTATCAAAAAAGTATCTGGGAGGGAAATTTGTAGGTCCCTCAGTCTCATAAAAATGGTTGCATTGCAACCGGAAGTTGCAGTTCTTCTTAAGCTTATTACCTTTATTTATTTTAAAAGTGAGCTCTGGTAGTATAGTGGTTACGAACCAAGCTGCTAGCCTCAAGGTCAGATGTTTGAAACTGCAAGCTGTCCCATGAGAGAAAAATGAGCTTTCTGTTCCCATAAAGATTTACACCCTCGGAAACCCTGTACAGGGTCGCTATGGGTCGGAACCGACTCGATGGCACTTAACAACAACAATGTTGTTAAGTATCATCGAGTTGGTTCCGAACCATAATGACCCTGTATAGGGTTTCCAAGAAGTGGCTCGTGAGTTTGAACCACCCACCTTGTATTTCAAATTGACTTTTTGGTCCAGTGCATTATCCTGCAGCACCATTTATTGTTGTTGTTAGGTGCCATCGAGTTGGTACTGACTCATAGCAACTCTATGCACAACAGAGCAAAACACTGCCCGGTCCTGGGCCAATATCACAATTGTTGCCACGCTTGAGCCCATCAATGCTGCCATATTGCCAATCCATCTCGTCTGGGGGTCTTCCTCTTTTTCGCCCTCCACCTTACCAAACATGATATCCTTCTCCAACAACTGGTCCTTCCTGACAATAAGTCCTAAATATGCATGATGAAGTTTGGCATTAGAAATATTTGAAGTTAGCCTGAGAAGCAAAAAAATATTCAAATATTGTTGAGGTACAGTACTATCCTATGTACCAAAAGAGTTGTTCAGAACAAATTCTAAAATTGTTAAGGGTGGTTATTAAATGTAGCAAACATAAACATTTCAACTTTAAAATGCTAAGAGAAATAGTCATCTTTATCACCTGAGATTTTATTTTTTATCTTTTAAGTGACTGAGTCAGAGTATCATATTTCCTTTTGGTTTATTCCTTGGTTCTTAAGCTTGAGAAAATTCACCTATCTTAAAGACTTCAGGAGCCTGGGGGCACAACAGTTAAGCGTGTGGTTGCTAAACAAAAGGTGGGCTAATGCATCAGACTGCAAAATTGTTTGAACTGCAAGGTCAGTGGTTCAAGCTCACCAGCTGCTAGTTGGAAACCCTATACAGAGTCGCTATGGGTCGGAATAGACTCGACAGCACTTAACAACAACAAGTGATTTCTCAGGAGAAAGACTTGATCTTCTTTAATAAAGAAGACCAACCACAAGAACCATGACCCTGAGACCAGAAAAACTAGATGTTGCCCAGCTACCACCACCAACGTCTCTGAAAGGGATCCCATTAAAAGGTTCTGGATAGAGTAGGGGGCAATGTGAAACAAAATTCAAAATCATGAAAGATCAGGCTTCCTGGTTGGATGGAGACCATAGTGGAACCTCTAACACTATGTATGGTTCTTAGTCACTCTTCAGATCTGGAAATGTACTCACTCCCATGGCTCAATTTTCAACCAGACAATCATTATTAAGTGCCATGAGTTGGTTTCCCCATGGCTCAATTTTCAACCAGACAACCATTATTAAGTGCCATGAGTTGGTTTTGCTTCATAGCAACCCTGCAGAGAGTTTCTGAGGAGCAGCTGGTGAGTTTGAACTGCCGACCTTGCAGTTCAAACCAACTTTGCAGTTCAGTGCTGATCCTACAGTGCCATACCAGAGAACAGTGACACTAGTGAAGCATACCTTAGAATAATCAACCATCTGCGATCAAAGGGGATACGTTTACCCAAAGACAAAGTTTAGGAGACTTAGGAAAAAAGGAGAAATGGAAACAGACAACCGGGAAGAAGTGGGATGAATGCTGTGGCCTGGTGGGGATTGAGAGGGTGAGATGAAACAAACACGCTGTATATGAATTGTCAGATGGAAAACTAATGTGCAGTGTAAACCTTCATCCAATTCACAGTAAAAAGGGGGGTTTGGGTACATTTTGTTTTGAAAAAAGCATTACAGTTAGTCAACGTTAAAAAAAAAAAGAAAAAACAAAAAAATTATAACCAAGAGCACACTCTAATTCAGTTGTACTCTGTTGTCCAGTTGCTGTGAGCCACAGTTGACTTACTGACACCCACCAACCAACACAGAGATTCATAGTCTACTAGAGTGCTGCTGTCTCTTTGCTGTCATCTTCGGACTCATTTAATAATTGTGAAATATCTTCCTCTTCAAATTTCCTTCTCTTCTTCATAATGGGAAGTAGTGAAAATTCTGAATTCTTAATCATGTTCAGTGAAAATTAAGAATGTGAGAAAGATTATGTCTCCCAAACTCTTGCTGTACCTTCTTGAAAGATGGTGCTTTAGTCAGGACACTACTATAAGAAAACTAAAGAATGGTAAAATAGCTGTGATTTACTCATTTATTGGAAATTGCAAAAAAAAAAAAAAAAAATCAAATGGAACACATAAACATCAGTATCCTGGACACTAGTGAGCTGAAATGGACTGGTATTGGCCATTTTGAATCTGACAATTACTATGCCGACTATGCCGGGAATAGCAAATTGAAGAGTAATTGTGCCACATTCATCATCAAAAAGAACATATCAAGATCAGTCATGAAGTTCACCACTGTCTTTGATAGGATAATATCCACACACGTACAAGGAAAACCAGTTAATACCACTATTATTCAAAATTGCACAACAATCACTAGAGCCAGTGATGATGAAACTGAAGAATTCTACCCATTTCTTTTGTCTGAAATTGATCAAACATGCAATCAAGATGTATTGATAATTACTGGCAATTGGAATGCAAATGTTGGAAACAAAGAGGAAGGACCAGTAGTTGGAAAATATAGCATTGGTGATCGAAAAATGCTGGAGATTGCATGATAGAATTTTGCATGACCAATTACTTCTCCATTGCAAATACCTTTTTAAAAAAGCATAAAAGGCGAGTATACCCATGGACCTCACCAGATGGAATACACAGAAATCAAATTGACAGTATCTGTGGAAAAAGACAATGGAAAAGTCCCATATCATTAGCTAAAACAAGGCCAGGGGCAGACTGTGGAACGGACCATCAATTGCTAATATGCAAGTTAGGTTGAAGCAGAAGAAAATTAAAACAAATCCATAAGAGCCAAAATATGATCTTGATCATATCCTATCTGAATTTAGAGATCATCTGAAGAGCAGATTTGATGCATTAGACAATAAAGACCAAAGACCAGAAGAATTGTGGGATGATGTCAATAACATCATACAGGAAGAAAGCAAAAGGCCTTTAAGAAGACAAGAAAAAAGGAAATGACCAAACTGAATGTCAGAAGAGACTCTGAAACTTGTTTTCCAGCGTAGAGATGAAAGCAAATGGAAGAAACAAGAAGGTAAAGAACAGAATAGAAATTTTCAAAGGGCAACTCAGGAAGACAAAGTAAAATATTACAAGGAAATGTGTCCTTTAATATTTGACTTTGACTCTAGGCTGGTCTGTTCCACAGTCTGCCCCCAGCCTTGATAGCATCAGTGGGCTCAAGCATGGCAACAATTGTGAGGTTGGCCCAGGACCAGGCAGTGTTTCGTTCTGTTGCGCATAGGGTCACTATGAGTTGGTACTGACTTGATGGCACCTAACAACAACAACAACATGGGCAAATTAATTGAATGATGCAGAAAGCATCAAAGGAAGATGGAAGGGATATGCAGAGCCACTATACCAAAAAGAAATGGTCCATGTTCAACCATTTCAAGAGGTAGCATATGCTCAACAGCCAATAATACTGAAGAAAGAAGTCCAAGGTGGATTGAAGGCATTGGCAAAGACCAAGGCGCCACAAATTGATGGAATACAAATTAAAATATTTCAACCTACTTAAGTAGCACTGGAAGCTCTCACTCATCTATGTGAAGAAATTTGCAATAAAGCTACCTGGCCAACTGCCTGGAAGAGATCCATATTTGAGCCCATTCCAAAGAGAGGTGACCCAAAGGAATGCGGATGTCATCAGACAATATCATTAATATCACAAGCAAGTAAAATTTTGCTAAAGATAATACAAAAGCAGATGCAACCATAGATTGAATGAGAACTTCCAGAGGTTCAAGTCAAAGTTAGAAGAGGACATGAAACATGAGGGGTATCATTGCTGGTGTCAGATAGATCTTGCTTGAAAGCAGAGAATACCAGAAAGATGCTTACATGTGCTTCATTGACTAGCAAAGGCTTTCAGTGGTGTAGATCATAACAAGCTATGGACAACATTGTGGAGAATGAGTATGTCAGAACAGTTTATTGTGCTCATGAGGAATCTGTACATGGACCAAGAGGCAGTTTTTCGAACAGAACAAGGGAACAATGAAGGGCTAAAAGGAGGAAAGGTGTGCACTAGAATTGTATTCTTTCACCATACTTATTCAATCTATATGCTGCTAAAGTAATCTGAGAAGCTGAATTATATGAAGAATAATGTGGCATCATGATTGAAGGAAAACTCATTAACAACCTGTGATATGCAAATGATACAACCTTGCTTGTTGAAAGCAAAGAGGACTTAAATACTTACTGGTGAAGATGAAAGACCACAGTCTTCAGTATGGGTTGCATTTTGATGAAAAGAAAACAAAAAATCCTCACCAATGGACCAATAAACAATATACATATAAATGAAGGGAAAATTGAAGTTGTCAAAGATTTCAATTTGCTTGGATCAACCATCAACACTCAAGGAAGCAGCAGTCAAGAAATCAAACGATTAGGCAAATCTGCTATATAGTACCACTTTAAAGTGTTGAAGAGCAAAGATGTCAGTTTGAGGACTAAGATAATCTCATATGCATGTGTGGCATTGTGAGTTAATGCACTGGACTGCAAAGTCGGTTTAAACCACAAAGTTGGTGGTTCAAGCTTACCAGCTGCTCCTGGAAAACGTATCTTTACACAGCCGCTATGGGTCAGAACCAACTTGATGGCAGTTAACAACAACAACCACAAAATATGCATGTGAAAGTTGGACAGTGAATAAAGAAGACCTTAGAAGAATTTATGCATTTGAGTTATGGTTTGGAGTAGAATATTAAAAGTACCATGAACTGCCAAAGGAACTAACAGATCTGTGTTAGAAGAATTCTAGCCAGAATGTTCCTTAGAAGCCTGGATGGCCACAGTTAGACTCTCATACTTTGTTTTTGTTTTTTTTATTAAATAAATGTTTTATTGTGAATTGTGTGATAGTCTACATGGGAGAACATTAGTCCTACATCCATTCTATCATACATTGTTTCATTGGCATAGTTACCATCC
>NW_006408522.1:13535057-13541005 GCF_000296735.1 Chrysochloris asiatica
CAGAATCAGAGAAAGGAGAAAGAGAGGAAGACCCCCAACGAGATGGATCAGCCAGGTGGCATCATTTATGGAGTCACGTGTGGCAGCGGTAGTGAGGTTGGCCCAGGATCGGACATTATTTCGTTCTGCTGTACATGGGGTTGCTATGAGTCGGTTCTGACTCGATGGCACCTGACAACAACAACAACAACATGAATTTGCATTGACTCAAAGGCAGTGGGTTTTGGTTTAGTTTAATAAGTACCTCTGTCTACATAGGCTCCTTGTTTTATCAATTCAAGGAAAAGTGTGAAAGGAAAGCTTTGGAACATTGATGTTTAAAATGCAGCTCTGTGTTTATTTAGCCTTGACAGTGGTTATTAGATGACAGACAATAATGTATCAGTTTATCATGACCGTTTTCCTAAAATGGCTGACTGATTGGTTCATACACTAAGACATTTTCATTTTGGTACCATACATTTTTTTGCAAATGCGTTGGCTGCATACAATAAACACTGAACTGCGAACCAACCACAAGGTCTGCAGTTTGAGCTCAACAGCCACTCTGCTGGAGAAAGAAGAGGATTTCTGCTCCCACTAAGATTTAAAGCCTCAGAAACCCTATACGGGGTCTTCTCTATGAGTTGGAACTGACTAGACAGCACTTATCAACAACAACAATAATACATTTTAAAGAATAAACTTCGTGTTTTTCTGAGCTTTCATAGTACAAAAATATTAGTTTGGGTTTCTCTTTTAATATGGACAAAAATTCAGAAATCACATTGCCTCTCTTTGCCTTTCTCTTTTAACTCAGTTATTATAAATCTTATGAGAAACTGATCCATGTAATTCCTTTTACATGGATCCATTAGTCTCTTTGCTACTATTTTATAGGTTCTCATTTCATATGTAGGGAAACCAAGGCTCTTAAGAAGCCTTAGAGAAATCAGTTACGTTATAACCCTCTTTTCTTGCTGAGCTATGCAGACTATTCAGCAAAGAGAAAGCTAACTAACTTGATTTACACATGTAAATTGTTTAACTGGCTAATTGGACAGAGTAATTGCTCAGTTCAGGCTCTGGCTATAAATTAAATGACTGCTTATTTCAATACAATTCATGTTCCCCTGAGAAGTTGCTCCTGCCTTGACAGAGAAACTAAGATCAGACGGCTGTCAGTTTGATCCATGAGCTAACTCTTTTAAGGATATTGGCCAGAGTTTGGGCTATCAGCACACTGTCAGCCTCACTTTGTGGTTTATTATTCATGAGACTCTGTCCTTCTATCCCATTGGTCTCTCTTACTGACTGACAGACTCACTAAAAGCTAATATTCTTTCATGACTTTTAATAAAAAATACCATAAAGGATATGCCTAAATTTGGAGTAAGGCATGACTGCATACTATTTAAGTTCTCATGAAGCTTTTCAGACTCTATACTTTTGTTTTCAGTAAGTATGTTTTTGTTAATTGCCATTGAGTTGATTCCAACTCATGGTGACCATGTGTATGCAGAGTAGAACTGCTCCATAGGTTGTAAGGAAACGGATTGCCTGGACCGTCTTCTGAGCTGCCTCTGGGTTCCCTTGAGCCAGGATTTCCAATGGATTCTTTGTTTTTTGACTCCTTGCTGAGAATTTGCATTTCCACCACCAATATACTAAATCAGAATTCAGTTTCATAAGCTTCCCAGGTAATCTAAAACCTTGGTTTCAGCCGCCAACTTTTCAACTAATAGTCGTGAGTACTTAGCCACTTGCGCCATCCCCAGCATATAGAACACTTACTATTACTACCATGATTGTTCTGTACCACTTGATCATTGACTGGCTGCTTATCGCCTGTTTCACAGAGTCCATTTTATTGCTTCCTCCCTTAGATTTTTATTAACAACGAGTGGCAGAACTCAGAGAGTGGGCGAGTGTTCCCTGTCTATAATCCAGCCACTGGGGAGCAGGTGTGTGAAGTTCAAGAAGCAGACAAGGTATGTCTTTTTTTAAAAAAGATTCCTATGAAATAATCAGCTCTTTATAGCAGATCACTAAACACATGCTCTCCAGACAACACCACTTACTTTCAGTTATCTTTTTCGTGAGCCCACAGTTGTGCTTCTTCTTTTCTAACAGGCAGACATAGACAAAGCAGTGCAGGCAGCCCGCCTGGCTTTCTCTCTTGGTTCAGTGTGGAGAAGAATGGATGCTTCAGAAAGAGGACGTCTTTTGGATAAGCTTGCAGACTTGGTGGAACGAGACAGGGCAGTTCTCGCAGTAAGTAGTCTAAGAAATCATTAAGGCTTTCCCACAGATATACATTCTAGATTCCTCAGTCTTTCTGAAAATATGATGTGAAGCCAACCTGGGAAAAGCTAAGGAGGACTGGGAAAATGAGAGCTTCTTAGCTGTTGGGATTAGGCAGGCGATCAGCCAAGAGTCTCGTTTCATGGAATTTTCAAGAACACAACCATAATGAGTGAAGATTTTCCTTCCTCTCCACCTCCAGCCAAACACAACAAAAACAATAAGAAATAGAAGAGTCACCAGGCTACTTGCTTTAAGACCCATACCACAGGATTCTGGTGAGCTACAAATAGGACTAGTTTTTCCCTCCTGAAAGTTCACTTCTTTGACTAATGAGACTCCTTCAGACAGAGGGCATGCTATGGACATCTTACATGCTTCTGCTCCATCGGTCCTTCGGTCACTTTCTTTCACTGAAACGGTTATTTTTTTCCCATAAGGAATGCCTCCTAGTGTCTTTGTTATTGTTTACTACAAGCCAGTTTCTTAGTGAATTACAAAGGTTTTGAAAACTGGAACAATTTAGGAATCCATCTACTGTACATCAGGCTTCTCCAGCTAGATGACCCACAATGAGTTCATATTTAGGGCTTCTTGTTCAGTTAGAGAAGGAGCCCTAGTGCACAGTGGTTAAAGCACTTGACTGCTAACCGAAAGATTAGCTGTTCAAACCCTCCAGCAAGAGAGAAAGATGTGGCCATCTGTGTCTTTAAAGATTTACAGTCTTGGAAACCCTGTGGGGCAGTTCTACTCTGTTCTGTAGGGTCACCATGAGTTGGAATCTCCAGTGAGTTGGTGTTGGGTTTTGTTCAGTCAGGACTTCTATTTATGAATACTACATAGCTTGCCCTTTACTTGGGAAAACAGATCATTATGGGGCTTGGGTCGGGGAAGGGAAGCATTAGCATCCTTCCTCAGGTTCACTCTACCATGGTTTTTCTCAGGTAAACTTGGCTGGTTTCAGTAGTTCAGAGAGACCCTTTAGGTGGTCAGTTTCTGCTATGTACAGCTTGGTTCTGTGCTAGCTGTATTCTTAACTCTTACAGAATATAATACCCGTTTCATCAACATGTAAATGTTTTCATAAGTAATGGGAAACAGTTTATATTGGTTCCCTTTAATAAAAGCGAACCAACATACAGTGCTAAGTAATGTGATCTTTTTAAATGCACTCCATCTTGTATACATGATAAGTGGATAAATTGCATTGCAAGTAATAGTATTTTCATCTTATTGAATAGAGAATATTTCCAGTTTAGTTTGTCTGCTCTCAGTTTTCACACCCAGTACATGTTACATGTTATGGAAAATAAAGTGAGCTAACAAACGCATGTTTTTGTTTGTTTCATTTGTTAAACTTGTAACACTTTTAATAATTCTATGGTGAAAATACTCTGTTTTTCATTTCATTGTGTTCATTTGTCATTCTGTGTGTTACAGACTTAACTCATTTAGAAATACGTCCTCGAAATAATGGCGTCAACAATCTAGAACTGTTGAATATCACTCTTTTCATTAAATGGACCAGTACTTTACTCTTAATAGATAATGGTTGTCAATGTAAATGTTTACAACACACCAGCCTTTAAGTTGTTAAAGTCTGAGCTTCCCTGGAGGAGTTCTTGTTTTTTTGGTGGTAATAAATAAACTAGCTGCACCATGGAGATTCCATTTCTCAGCAGGGTCTTTCTTGGCAGCTGCAAAGGACTTTTGATATTCTCATCAGTTGTATAAAGAGCCTGTGTCCTGCTCCTCTTTATAGATTCAGATTACTGATGTAGACTCCAAAACTGCCCCATTCAGCTCTGGTTATTACTCTAACAGAAGCTGGTGAGACATGTAGAGCATTCCTGTCTTGGCCATTTATATTGGTATTGTGTTTATATGTTTGGATGGTGGTTACTGGAAACACACATTCACAAGAAGGTGCATAAATATGCTCACCATGGGTTTTACTGAAAATCAAAGTAAACCGGTAGTACTAAAAACTATTTTATTTGGGAAATTAGAGTTACCCAGGTATGACAAACCTGCTGCAAAATTATTTAGTGTATCCCTAGTAAGTCCTGGAGACTTAGTTTCTCTTCCTTTCTTTTCCTACAGACTATGGAATCCCTAAATGGTGGCAAACCATTCTTGCAAGCTTTTTATGTGGATTTGCAGGGCGTCATCAAAACCCTTCGGTATTATGCAGGCTGGGCTGATAAAATCCATGGGATGACCATCCCTGTAGGTATGTGAACCTGAATAGGTGCAAAGAGAAACTTGAAGTTCCACCAGAAACACACTTCCACCACCAAACACCAAGTAGTAGTCACACAGTATACAGATCTGCTCATACTTAAAGCATTTAGAGCTGAATACGGAATGAAGCAAGTGATGTAACTAACTTCTGACATGGTCCTGTTTTCAGGGACATGTTACGTAGAAGTGTAGGGGCAAGCCACTTAAAACAGTACATCAATTTACCAATGAACAGATAAGTATTTTCATCTGCTAAGTACTTATCATTGTGCTAGGTTAGATGCTGGGGTGGAGGGTGTTGTACAGAGGGAAGTTTGGAGAAAAATCACACAAACATTAAGACTCAGTCCTTGCCTTCCTGCAAGATAAGGTCTGCTAGTTTGGAAGGAAATACTCTAAAATGTTACAGTTTGTTTCTTTTAGTGGTGAGACTGGGGAAGGTTTTAAATTGTGTGTGTGTGTGTTTTCACTATTTCTCATACTGACTGTGAATCACTTTCACCACTATTGCTTTCCTTTTTTTTGTTTTGTTTTGTTTTGTTTTTAAGATTAAGGTGCGGTGCGGAGACAAAACCAAGAACGCAAAACAATTAGGGAGGAGTCCTGGTGTGGCGCTGTGGGTGTATGCAGCCAGACTGCAAAGCTGTTTGAACTGAAAGGTTGGCAGTTCAAGCTCACCAGCTACTCCTTGGAAACCCTGTGCAGGGTCACTATGGGTTGGAATCAACTCAATGGCACTTGACAACAACAACATAACTCTGTTAAGTTGTTAAGTACCGTCGAGTCAGTTCCGACTCATAGCAACCCTGTATAAGGTTTCCAGGGAGTGGCTGATGGGTTTGAACCGCCAACCTTGCCATTAACAGTCCAGTGCTTATCCTGTAGCACCACACCAGGACTCCCAAGAGAATTATAGTTAGGTGCTGAATTGTATGGCATGGCCTGTCAGTGATGATGGTTTATGGAAGGGAGGGTTTCTAACGCTGAAGTAGTTGGTGGCGCAGTCCTGAGCTGAATTCAAGACCAGTGATGTCGAATACTGTTGAGTGCTGTAGCAACAACCCCAAGAGGAAGGGATTAACATTAGCATCCACATTTATGGAGTAGGAAACTGAGACCTAGAGAAGTTAAGTTTGTTGTTGTTGTCAGGTGCCATCGAGTCAGAACCGACTCATAGTGACCCCATGCACAGCACAACGAAAAAATGTCCAATCCTGGGCCAACCTCACTACCGATGCCACACTTGACGCCATCAATGATGCCACCTGGACAGTCCATCTCGTTAGGGGTCTTCCTCTTTTTCTCTGACCCTCCACCTTACCCAGCATGGCATCCTTCTTCAGCGACTGTTTCCTCCGGACAATATGTCCAAAGTATGAGAGACAAAGCTTAGCCATTTTGGCCTCCAAGGAGCACTCTGG
>NW_006408522.1:13541904-13570541 GCF_000296735.1 Chrysochloris asiatica
CTCATTCCACGGCCTCTTCTGAATCCAGCTTGAACCTCTGGATTCAAGAAGTTAAGTAGGTTTCCTAAATCACAAAGCAGAAGAGTAAAAGTTTGACATTGGAGCCTACACTCTTAGTCGTTCAGTAAAGGATTTACTTTAGCTCCTGGGAGGAAGAGCTAGCATTTTAGAGAGGGAGCAGCTGAAAGCACAATGAGGATGCTGGTAGCGAGGAGTAGACCTAGGGAAGGAGATGCATGCTTATTCAGTAGCTAGTGGAAGCCGCTAAGGACTGTGCCACTTGTTCTACCTGTGCTTTCTGGAGAACAGGCTGCTTTCCACCCGAGTGTGTACTAGGAAGAGTGGAAAGGCTGCGGAGTACTTTCGATTACCCCAGTTAAGGTCTTGTTAGATAGGCTCAGGAGTATCAATTTAACAGAAAAGGGCGTGGTTTGCCTGATAGTGCAGGTGAATTAGAGCAGTGCTTCTTGACCTTTAATATGTAGTCTTAAAACTGCAAATTCTGGGGTATGGCCTGAGACTCTGCATTTCTAAGCAGCTTCTAGGTGATGCATGTACTGCTGGCCCTCTGCCTAGATTAGCAAGGAGAGGATGCAGAGACCAAAGCAAGAGAAGTGACTATTGAATTCTTCATCTAGACATGGAGTCCTGATGTGGCGATATAGGATAAGCACTGGACTGTTAACCACTAGTCAGTGGTTCACACTCAACTAACCATGACCTCTATGAGCTGGCACCAACTGAATGGTACTTAACACCACCAATCCAGGCATGGGGGAACGAGGGAAGAAGTTGTAGGGAGAACAGACAAGGGTCAGAGAATAGACAAAACGTTCACAGGACAATTTAAAAATTACTTCCATGAGTGATGATGACATGTGGGAATATTGTTGCTGTTGTTGATGTTATTAGGTGCCACTGAGTCAGTTCCGACTCATAGCAACCCTATGCACAACAGAAAAACACTGTCCAGTCCTGTCAGTCTCACAATTGTTGTTATGCAGCACATTGTTGTTGCCAGTCCATCTTGTTGGAAGTCTTCCTCTTTTTCTCTGACCCGCCACTTTACCAAATATGATACCCTTCTCCAAGGACTGGTCCCTCCTGATAGTATGTCCAAAGTATGAGAGACAAAGTCACATCATCCTCGCTTGTAAGGAGCATTCAGGCTATACCTCCTCCAACACAGATTTGTTTCTTCTTCTGGCAGTCTATATTCTTCTCCAACATCATAACGCAAATGCATCCATTCTTCTTCAGTCTTCCTTATTCGTTGTCTAACTTTCATATATATATGAGGCTATTGAAAATGCCATGGCACCTTAAACTGACGTCTCTTTTATTCAATATTTTAAAGAGGTCTTGTGCAGCAAATTTGCCTACAAATATATATAGTATAGTACAATATGTACAATGTAGTACAACATGTCGTTTGATTTCTTGACTGCTGCTTCCATGGATGTTGATTGTGAATCCAAGCAAAATGAAGTCTTTGACAACTTTGGTCTTTTCTCTGTTTATCATGATGTTATTTGTTGGTCCATTGGTGAGGAATTTTGTTTTCGTTGCATTGAGGTGAAACCCATACTGAAGGTTGTGGTCTTTGATCCTCATAAGCATTTTAAGTCCTCTTTACTTTCAGCCAGCAAACTTGTCGTATCTGCATGTCACAGGTTGTTCATGACTATGATGTCACGGTCTTCTTCATATAATCCAGTTTCTCAGATTATTTGCTCAGCATACAGATTAAACAAGTATGGCAAAAGAATAACAACCCTGATGCACATTTTCCCTGATTTTAAACCATTCGGTGTCCCCTGTTATGTTTAAATGAGTGCCTCTTGGTCTATGTACAGGTTCCTCATGAGCATAATTAAGTGTTCCAGCAGAGTCATTCTCCGCAATATTGACCATAGTTTGTCATGATCCACACAATCAAAAGCCTCTGCATAGTCAAAAAAGCACAGGTAAACATCTTTCTGGTATTCTCTGCTTTCATCCAAGATCCATCTGACATCAGCAGTGATATCCCTAGTTCCATGTCCCCGTCTGAATTCAGCTTGAACCTCTGGCAGCTCCCTGTCAATATACGGTTGCAACCGTTTTTGAATTATCTTTAGCAAAATTTTACTTATATGTGATATTAATGATATTGTACTATGATTTCCACATTCTGTTGGGTTACCTCTCTTTGAACTGGGTACAAATATGGATCTCCTCCAATCCGTTGGCCAGGTAGCTGTCTTACAAGTTTCTTGGCATAGATGGGAATATTAGCCTTCTGAAAATGGTTTTCTGATTATATTCTCTCTTTCCTACCAGCCAGATGTTTCTCCTCATTCTCAGTAGGATAGAGAAGAGTGTTCTTAGAAAATGTCAGAATGTTAGTTGAATTCTAGCCTATGGATATTACAGGACCTCCATTCTCTAGCATCTCTTGCAGGACTGGGGATGGCTTGAGTGAGATAGCATCTCTATGTGGTACTAGAATGGCTTAGGAAGGATGTCTTTATCTAAAGACCAGAAATCTGTCAGCTTTAGGTTGGCTTCTCCTATTTCAGTGAAGAAGGGTAAATTAATAAGATCAAGGGCCTGGCTGGTTTGCCTCCCACTCCCTATGCCTTTTCATTAGAACAACATATATATTTCAGGCATTTCAGTCTCTTTAAAAAATATTTACAACTACTTTAGAAGTAAGGTGAAACAGAAGGGGATAAAAAAACAAAACAAAACAAAAAACTGTGCACATAGAACTCTATTTAATTCAACAGTGTCTTGGCTTTCTTCTTCTTCCTCAAGAAAAAAGACCCTGCTTAGATATAACAGTTTATTGGAACCTCTGAAAATGTTTGATGCCTTACTGTAATTTTATCCTACAGTAGAGATGATGTTCATAAGTATTACTTTTTAAAATCTACTTCTCATTGGAGATCCTGAGAAAGAGAGAATTCATCTAAGCCCTAAATGATTTCTTGTTTCCCTAATTGTCCTGAAGCACATCTTGTTGGCAGGACTCTCTGTGAAAAGAACTCTTTCAGGAGACCTCCTAGGAGGCTGAGGTTTGCGGTGTAAGTGGCCTAACTCTGGCGCCTCAAGATGTTTGAGACAAATGTGCACTTGAAAGCCAATTTTTATCTTTGCTTCAGATTTAGAAACAGGACTTACCTGTGGGCTACCATGAATTCAACCAGCGGCTCCTTTGGCTTGTCCAGTGCTGAGTGAATTTAGCTGGTAGACTAAACCAGGGGGGCCCCAGGGGAACGAATACTAGGAAAATGGCAAGCTGTGTGTGTGTGTCATAATTATTAACTTATTCATTCATAAGAGTGTTCAGTCCATCACTTCATTTGTGTTTATCATTTGTAACTCCCTAATTTAATATCAGCCTGACTTTGTCTCAACAAACTTGAAATCTCCACAGCGAAATCTGGAATATAAGAAGTCCTTTAACTTTGAGGTCTTTATTGCATATCATGCACTTCCTTGTAAAACACCCAAATTTCATGTTTGGGATTTACCTTCTCTGTTATGCATCAACTTCAGTCTCTCCTTCATTCACTCACTTATTCAACAGATACTTTTGAGCAGCTCCTATGTTACAGACATCGTGTTAGGCCCTGGGAATATAAAGGTGTGTATGAAAGAGTCTCTTACTCTTAAGATGTTCATAGAATATTAAGGGAAACAAACAAGCCAACAAGTCATTAGACTCAGCCAATAGTAAGGTTGAAGTGGGACCCAGGGTTCTAGGAAGGCTTCCTAAAGAAGGAGCTGGGATACCTGAAATGCAAGTAAGTGAAGAGGGAAATAGGGAATCTTAAACACAGGTCATAGTCTGTGCAGAGTGTGTAAGGAAGAGAGCACAGTATGCTAGTGGATCTGAAAGTATCCCCAGATACAGATCTGGGCCTATGTGTTTTCTGTAAGCAATGATGGATCGCTGAATTATTTTGAATCAATGAGTGTCTTCATCAGAAATGCATTTTAGAAAGAGTGCTTTGACTACATACTGGATAATGGATTGGGAAAGGCAGGTATCTGTTTCTTCTGTGAAGGAGTAACCTCCTCTAGAATGTTTGAAAAGAGGAGAAAGACCACTTTTGACCCATTCATCGGACAGCTGTTTCTCCTGAGTGGGGAGCCTCTCCCTGCTCTCTGCTCTAGTTTACTCAAGGCCCATAGTTGGATGTCATTATAAATTAGGCAATCCCAATTTGATTCACAGGGGTCTTGATGTCGTTCCTTTTACACTGTCCATTACTTTCCATCATGATACCCAAAGGAGCCAGTCTCTGTGGCCACAGATCCCATGCTTTGACCTTCTACTATGTTGTTGTTGTTAAGTGCCATCGAGTTGATCCCGACCCATAGCTACCCTGTGTAGGGTTTCCAAGAAGCAGCTGGTGAGCTTGAACCGCCAGCATTGCAGTTCAAACAGCTTTTCAGTCTGGTGCAGTAACCCACAGCGCCACGCCAGGACTCCTGCTATGGCAGGCCCTAATTATGATTAGAAGTAATCATGACTATGATATATTGAACCCTTTCTTTGTTATTATTTTATTATCTCTACTATCATGGCTGCCCTGCAGAGGAAATATTGTTTTCCTTGTTTTTGATTATTTTTATCCTGTATCAAAAGAGTATTTATACACCTGCCTCTTTCATGTCTGTTATCTCCCTGTGGTAAAGGAAGAAGCAAGACTTGTTTTTAATTTAAAGATAGAAAAATGGAGCTTAATTGATTTGCATTACCTTTGTTTTTCTCCTGTAACAGTGTTCACTTTATTGATTTCATGGTATGTAAGCAGAGAAAAAGGAGCTCTGGTAGCGTAGTGGTTACAAATAGGGCTGCTAACCTCAAGGTCTGCAGTTCAAAACTACCAGCTGTTCTGTGGGAGAAAGATGAGGCTTTCTGCTCCGGTAAAGATTTGCAGCCTCGGAAACCCTGTGCAGGGTCACTATGAGTTGGAACCGACTCCATGGTACTTAACAACAACAACAAGCAGAGAAAACGTAGCCAATGCTTTAAGTTGAATTCTGACCAAATAAAATGCCCTTATGATGTTGTTGTTGTTAAGTGCCATCAACTCAGTTCCGACTCATAATGACCCTGCATAGAGTTTTCCAGGAGTGGCTGGTGAGCTTGAACCACCAACCTTGTGGTTCAAACCAACCTTACAGTCCAATGCATTAACCTGTAGCACCATATCACATATGTAAAGATTAAAAACCTACTTAGGTTGTAAGTATTTATTTATCCACTGAGCCCCTTCTAAATTGCCCTTTTAAAGAGTAGTGTTAAAATGCACAGAGTTAGTGACCCAGGTCTGAAGATCTTTGTCTGTAGTCAGTTTTTGTGTCAGTGGAGAGTGGGCCTGACAGAATCTTCTGTTCAGTCAGAATGAGAGGGAGGAGCTGATGGCTCTGCCCACCAGAGAAGAAGGGGCCTTGGTGGTTAGTTGGACTTGAATTGGTGGTGACAGGGACTGTGAAGTTTCTTTAAGATGTTAAGACTAGAAACGACCTTAGAGCTTCTAAGGCTACTCTCATTTTACAGACAAAGAAACTGAGGTCCAGAAAAGTCAGCTGACTTTTCTTCAAGATCCATAACAGATTAGTGGTAGGCCAAGACATCTTCCTGACAGACTCAGGAACGTGCAATTCAGCTTACTGGCCGCTACCAGCAGACTCCTGGGAAGAATCGGATTAGTACCACTTCATACCAATGTGAAGTTTTAGTGTTTATATAAGCATTTACTGAGGTTATCATTATTAAACGTTAAATACTCAGTGAGACCTGTTTGGTGTCAGAATGCATAGGGATGGAATAGTCTGATGCAGTTGTTTTGTTTAAAATTGAGATTGTCAAAAAGTTTATCATGTCCTCAAAAGGTAATTCTGTACACAGAATAGAGCTTGGAAAACGTTTATACTATTAAATAAACTCATTTTATTTACGTTCTTAGGTGTGTAACTTTAACTCCAGTTGATGAATTGCTCTTAGTATTACAATTAGGAGCTATTTCTTGAAGTCCATATTTGATAAATTTCTCAGTATTTTCTCTTGGTTAGCTTGGTGAACCCCCATCAAGGAACACAGAACAATGCTCAGCATTTACAAATGCACAAGAGGGTTTTACTAGGGCTCATCTCTAAGACAAAGGCTTTTCTTAGGACAATTCTAGAAATGGCATCATATGATACACATTTAGTAACATTTGTCCCATAGTTCAACTGTCTTCATAGTTGTTGTTGTTAAGTGCCGTCAAGTCGATTCCGACCCATAGTGACTCTGCGTAGGGTTTTCAAGGCTGTAAATCTTTACGGGAGCAAAAAGCCTAATCTTCTTCCCGTGAAACCACTGGTAGTTTCGAACTACTAACCTTGAGATTAGTAGACCGATTCGTAACTCCTATGCTACCTGAGCTCCTAATATAGTATTTGTTGTTGTTGTTGTTGTTGTTGTTATGTGCCGTGGAGTCGGTTCCAACTCATAGTGACCCTGTACAGGTTTTCCGAGGCTGTAAATCTTTATGGGAGCAGAAAGCCTTGTCTTTCTCCCACAGAACAGCTGGTACTTTCGAACTGCTGACCATAAGACTAGCAACCTTATGTATTTAATTATAAGTCCTCATATTTTTCATTAGTTGTAAACTATTCTAGGGAAATTGAAATACTTAAGAACGTAAATAAAATGAGTTCATTGAATAGTATAAAATCAGAACAGAACATGACAAAATTGCCTTGATTTTCCAGGGCTTGCAAACTTTCTGTCTTTGATGGTCTTACCTGTTTTCTACCCCTTGTTTAGAGGGAAATGTTTGAGTTTTCCTCTGGTGGTAGTTTTCCAGTTTCCACCTTACACAGATACCGATTTTGCAGGTTTTGCTTTGTCCATTGAAACCACTGACATATAAACACATCAACAAAGTTGTCTCTGGCTAAGTCTTAAAATAAACCCCGTTATAAGGGCAGCCTCTATTACTCTGTATTTTTATCTTTTTATGTGAAAATTAGTCAGAAAGATAAAAAAATTCATTTCATGAAAACCTTTCTAACTCCTAGGTTAATATTCTCAGGATCTCCAATGAGAAGTAAATAAATAAGTAATACTAATGAACACCATCTCTATTGTAAGATAAAATTACAGTAAGGCATCAAACATGCAGCTTAGTATTCCTGGTTTGATATATCATTTCTTCATTAGTCTTCTCCATCATAGTCATATTCTAACCTATCAATTCATTCAGATGGTAATAATGACAATATTTTTCGGGTATCTTTTAGGAATTCTCTCTTGCTGAGTTGATGCCTTCATGTTCACTAAGAAGATGAAATCATAGCAGTCCCAAATGGAGTTTCTGAGTTTGGGCTGAGGCTTTTTTGTCATATCAAGCTTATAGCACTAAGCAGAAGAAATGAAGGCAACCACCTTTTAGGTTCTCCTCCTGTGTTTAGAGAACATTATTAACATATGAAGTAGAAAGATGGGCTGTGATTCTTGTTTTAGGCAGAGGACTGCTAATTGTATATCATCTGAAGTATAAAGAAGAAAGCAGAATGATACTGGCAGCCCTTCAAGTCTCCTCTGCCTAGATGAAGAGAGAAGAGCTGCTTGGTCCTAAGCTCTCCACGCGTGGGAGCATGCTGCTTTCTGTAGTGTATCCTTTATAACATACGATACTTGAGCTTGTGGGAGTTCTCTTTGCCCACGCACCAAATCCTCAGTGAATCAGCTTCACTCTTTTTCACACATACAATTAAGTCTTCATTTCCTTGATACAAATGCTGTTTGTTGTTAGATGCCATCGAGTCAGTTCCAACTGACAGCAACTCTACGCACAACAGAATGAGTCACTGCCCATGCCCACAGTTGTTAGGTTGAGTCCACCAACTTGCTGGGGTCCTTTATTCTGGCTCTTCACTTGACCAAACACAATGTCTTTTTCCAAAGACTGGTCCTTCCTGACAACATATCCAAAGTATGAAAGATCAACCTCACTTCTCAGGAGTATTCCGGCTATACTGCTTCCAAAACAGATTGGTTTGTTTTCTGGCAATTTCTTTCAGTATTATTCACCAAAACCATAATTCAAGTGCATCAATTCTTCTGCTGTTTTCCTTATCCATTGTCGAGCGTTCACATGCATATGAGACCATTGGAAATACCATGACTTGGGTCAGGTGCACCGTAGTCTTCAGAGTCTGCAGCGTAGTCTTCAGTAGGGCTTCAGAGTCACTTCTTTTCAGGTTTGCTTAATGCAGTATACCATTTGATTTCTTCCCTGCTGCTTCCATGAGGGTTCATTGTGGATGTAAGCAAAATGAAGTCTTTGGCCACCTTATTTTTTTGTTCTATTTATAATAATGTTATTTATTGATTCGGTTGTGAGCATTTTTGTTGTCTTTACACTGAGGTGCAGTCCATACTTAAGTCTTTGATTTTTGTCAAAGCAAGGTTGAGTCATTTGCATATTTCAGGTTGTTAATGAGTCTTGCTCCAATCTTGATGCCACGTTCTTCATATAATCTAGTTTCTCAGATTATTTGCACAGCATACAGATTGAATAAGTATTGAAATGATACAACCCTGGCATATACCTTTCCTGATTTTAAACTATTAGTTATTCCCTTTTTTGTTGATTTATCGGGGGATCTTCAAATCATTACGCAAAAAGACAGCCCCATAGAGAAAATAGCAATGGACAGCTGAAGAAAAAATACTGAAAATAACCAGTAAACATGAAAAGAAATGAAACTGAAACCATCATTTTAAAAAAATCCAAATTAGTTGCGATTTTCCACCTGCCAGGTTGGATGAAATTAAATGTTTGGAAAACCCAGTGTTAAAGAGGATACGAAAAAAATTGTTGTTAATGTTATATATCGTCAACATTTATGAGAGGTAAATTGGCAGTATTTATCAAAATAATGTAATGCACATACAGCTTGACCACCAATTCCATAGATATACAAAGATATAATCACAGCATTACTTATAATAACCTAAAATGGAGTTTACAGTAGCACTCTCCTTTGTTTATTGAACCTGCAAAATAAGATGCAGCATTTATTCAATAAAAGTATGGGCAAATAGCAAGAATAACGTGACTCTGTTTGTATAAAACAAACAAAAAAGAAAAGCAAGGATAAAAGGATGCTATATATACATGCATATGAAAAGTACATATTTTGAAAATTTTACAGCAGTTTTGGAAAGAGGGACTGAAAAACAGACATTGGGGAGAGAAGAAGACCTTTAATTTAGAAATTAAAAAATATGTAATTTTGAATTCATGAAAAATTCTGTGTGTAAAAGCTAGTACATTAGGTATGTAAAGAGACATTGTATGGACAACATTGTGAAGTGAGAGTATTTTGGAGCACTTAATTTTGGAACCTGTACATAGACCAAGAGGCAGTTATTCGAACAGAACAAGGGAACACCGAATAGTTAAGGGTATGCGTCAAGGTTGTATTCTTTCACCATATTTATTCAACATGTATGCTGAGCAAATAATCCAAGACACTGGATTATATGAAGAAAAACATGTCATCAGGATTGGTGGAAGACTCATTAACAACCTGCAATATGTGGACGATACAACCTTGCTTGTTGAAGCAAAGAAGACTTAAAATACTTACTGATGAAGATCAAAAACCACCGCCTTTGGTATGGGTTGCATCTCAATGTAAAAAAAAAAAAATTCTCACCACTGGACCAATAAACACCATCCATATAAATGGAGAAATGATTGAAGTTGTCAAAGACTTCATTTTGCTGGATCAACCATCAACACTCGTGGAAGCAGCAGTCAAGAAATCAAATGGCATATTGCATTAGGCAAATCTGCTGCACAAGACCTTTTTAAAGTGTTGAAGAACAAAGACGTCAGCTTGAGGACTAAAGTGCGCCTGACCCAAGCCATGGTATTTTCAAAAACCTCATATGGATGTGAAAGCTGGACAGTGAAGCTGGACCATAGAAGAATTAATGCATTTGAGTTATGGTGTTGGAGGAGAATATTGAAAGTACCATGGACTGCCAAAAGAACAAATAGATCTATGTTGGATAAAGTACAGCTAGACTGCTCCTTGGAAGCCAGGGTGGCCAAACGTCTCTCATACTGTAGACATATTATCAGGAAGGCCCAACCACTGGAGAAGGACATCATGTTTGGTAAAGTGGAGGGATGGAGAAAAAAGAGGAAGACCCCCAATGAGACTGATTGGCACAGTGGTGATAGCAATGGGCTCAGGAGTATCAACAATTATGAGATGGACCCAGGACTGGTCAGTGTTTCGTTCTGTTGTGCATAGGGTTGCTATGAGTTGGTATCAATTTGATGGCACCTAACAACAACAAGAGACAATGATAAACCATCTAAATAATTCATATAATTTCTCTTCCCCAACCTGTACACACTCCTTCTTCCCCTACTTCATCTCCATCCATAATAATACTCTTCCTGAATTCTAGCTGAGGATCTTCACTTTTCCTGAGGAGACTGCTGTCCAGAGAGAAGACAGATACTAATGAACACTACATGGCAGTACATTGACAATAGAGGGAAACCCCAAAGACCCTACCTAATACTGAAAACAAAAGGTCACATTGCTAAAACCATGCTATTCAACGGTGATTTCATTTATCCATTTAAATAACTTGGATAAAAGTAATGATCTTTTCCTAAAAATAATTTGATTTGGACCACCTGGGTAATCATCCGAATTGCCTGTTTTCCCTCCAAGGACAACTCAGGACAACACAGTGGACTGTCTTTAGCCGTTTTATCCAGCAGTCATATCCAGCACTCCATTATGAACAGTTGTTAAGTGCCTTTGAGGGAAAACAAACAAAAAGTTATTAAATTTCTTTAAAACTCTTTTCCTTTTAGCCTTTAGGGCTACAGAGCTGTCCTCATTTCCATGGTTAGCATGAGGACGGAGGCTTTAGGATATGAATGGTGTTCTCTTTGAAGTAGAGTTTTGTCCTCTTTACATTGCCCTGGACATGCCCATGTTCCACCAGTACCCAGGAAGTGCATTTTCACATCTGGATGGAGTTACAAAGCAGCTCTCACTTTTTCTACTCATGTTTTCCTGTTGCCCAACAGTTTAAATGTACCCAGTGGAATTTTACTTGGTTTTTGTTTAAAATATTTCATACAGTTGTTTCTAACTTTGAGGCACATCAGTTTTTAAATAAATTGTTTTAAATACAGGTATTATTTAAAGATTTAATATAGAATTTAATTGTTTGAAGTTTCTTGCTTTTTTTTTTTTTCTCCCCAGAGGATTTTGAGTGTTAAATTTGCCCCTTATTTCTACCTTAGTGGCGGCCTCCTCAGTACTCTGTTTGGGATTCTGGGGGTCATATCCCAGAGAACCCTATGCCAAGTTATAACTTTTTTATCAGTTTCCAAGCACAGTTGAGTGAGATGGTTTTCAACTTTATTTCTATTTTTTTGTTGACACCAAAGTCCTGTATCTGCATTTTTTTTTCCTTCTAAGTTCTCTGAAGTGACCATGCTCATTTCTTTCAGATGGAGACTATTTCACCTTTACAAGACATGAACCCATCGGAGTGTGCGGACAGATCATCCCCGTGAGTGTATCTCCTCTCGCCTCATATTTATTTTCATTTGAATCAGTTCTCTTAAAGACACATAAAACATGGACTTCAGTGATGTGTGTTTTCCATTACTGGAAAGAAGAAAAAGAACTGAGCTCATGTTGTTGACATATCTTTAACAGCCTCCCTGCACATGCTTATTTGAACAGGTTAATAGGGTTTCAGCTTTGTTACCAGGAGTTGAGTTCTCAAGTCATGGAATTCTCATGATTCAAATAAGCAAAGCACAGCACAGCACAATGTATTAATAACCTGCACTTGGTTATGGATGTCCATTCTGCTTATGGAAAATGAATGCTTTGTTATGTTTTCTTGTTTATTTCTCAGAACTATGACTCACCATCTTTCCAGGCATATTATTTTATATGGTCTTTTAATCCCATTCTTTCCCACTGTTTCTTTTCACAAGAATCAAGATAGAAGATGCTATGAAGACACAGCAGTACTATTAACGTCACGCTCATAATTGAAACCATGCCGGGCTGTTGTGCATCTTGTAAAGGGAAATAGATGCAGGGCTTCGTGTTTGAGTTGGAACATTAAATGTTGTCTTTTTTTCTTTCTCGTGCACACCCTTGGCACTATACAAAATATCAATGAATCTTTTAAAAGTACTAGATAACAGTTCTGGCAGGGATTTCAAGGTAGACTCAAATGAAACTCTGACAGTATAGAGCAAGAAGTGTTCTTTTTCCAAAATCTAGGAGAATAATTCAAGATAATCTTGGGTGGTGGTTAACAAAGATCTGGGGTTGGTATTAATAGCTTTTATTTGATCCATAAGCCCCGAGTTGACTATGAATTTATTAGAGAATTGGAAAGTAAAGTAAGAGGTGTGGTTTCAGTTCTTGTACTCCTAAACCATTCAGAAACTTCTATTTGGGTCAGGGCAGAGGTGAGATTCCATTACCTCAATTCTAAGGACTCAAACCTGCTCGCCTTACCCTTCTCCAGACTCTGGAAGCTACAGCTCTCACTGACAGGGCAAGAGCTGCTTGTCAGCCAGCTCCAGCTCAATTACTGGGCTCTAAGATTTATATACTGTAGATGGAATTAAAACATCACTGTGGACTCCCAAGTTTATAAACAACTAAGGGGAAAAGAAATTGGGTGTTTGGTGAAGGCAAGACACTTGTATATTTTTGCAAGCTTGCCAGGGCCAGCAAGAGGCCTTCAAGGATGGCAGCTGAGATGCTTCAGGCAGAAACACATTGTGGTCAGGAACTGAGGGCCTGGGGACCAAGATTTCTGTTTTCTTTCTTAATGAAATTATCAGTGACACCTGATAGTACTGAGACTCATGCCTCAACTTATGACAATGCAAGCTTAATGTCTTTTTGAAGACAGTTTAAGCATTTTTAGGCATAAAACTCATATACTCACATAAATGTTAGACTCTACTAGCTTATTTGCAGTGGAAAAGAGAGAAACTAAACATTTCTGCATAGTTATCGGTTGATGCACTTTATATTGGTAACCATGTACATTTTGTGACATTAAAACCCCCAAACCAAACTCGTTGCCATCAAGTTGACTGTGGCTCCTATAGAGGGTTTCCAAGAGGATAATCTTTACAGAAGCACACTGCCTTGTCTTTATCCGCTGGAGTGACTGGTGGGCACACACCACTGTCCTTCTGCTTGGCAGCTGAGCACTTAACCGCTGCATCGCCAGGTTTCCTCTGTGATAAGACCTGTGTATAAGGAAAAGGCAATACCTTAGTATTAATTCTCTACTCAGATTTTCTCTTCTGGTTTTTCTGCCTTGAAGAGCTTTCATACCAGAGTGAAGATTCTGGTTTAAAAATACCAAATGTAAAAAGAAGTTTTCATATTTAAACACAGAGTCTAATTTTAAAAATATAAAAAACAACAGCAATAAGAAACCAAAATAAAGAAAAAACAAAAACTGCCCTTCACTATGTTGGGTAGCTAGCTAGCTGTCTTAGAATAATTTGCTGAACAGAAAGAAATGGGGAGATATTCAAAGTCAGTGCACTTCCATTTTTAATGGGGTAATTAGAAATCCAAACCTTCTGTCTCTGTGGTGGACCAGATTTATGTTAAGAACTAGTCCAAGAAATTTGAAAAGTCACAGCTTGAAAACAAAGTCGTGGAGGAAATTTTTTTTCCATCTATCAAACTTGGATTTTTTCTTTCAGTGGAACTTCCCCCTGCTGATGTTTGCCTGGAAAATTGCTCCGGCTCTGTGCTGTGGTAACACAGTAGTTATTAAGCCAGCAGAACAAACACCGCTCAGCGCGCTCTACATGGGAGCCCTCATCAAGGAGGTAAGAGAAACTGACTTCAGGAGTGGCTCTGACTCCCTTCTAGTTGGGGCCTATTCGAGCATATCCAGTTTACGTGCTGCATCAGTTTTCACAAGTCATGTTTCCTCCCACTCTGTTTTCTTAGGCTGGATTTCCTCCGGGAGTCATCAATATTTTGCCAGGATATGGGCCAACGGCTGGGGCAGCAATAGCTTCCCATATTGGTATAGACAAGATTGCGTTTACAGGTTCCACAGAGGTAGGTACCTGAGACACCATGAGCTGAGAAATAGTCCTGTGAAGGCACAGAGGGATATGGGCATTGAAATAAAACGGAAAATAACACCCACTAGACAGCTCAGTAGCAGTGAGTCTCTAAGCCTTCAAAAGACAACACTGGCATCATAGAACACAGGTCAATTAATTAATTTTTTTTTAACACAGCTTAATTTTAAGACAAAGGCGCATGTTGATTTCACAGATCTCTAAGCATTTTTGTAACACCATCTGTATAAAAACCGTCTCAGAAGAGACTGTCCATGTCCAGATAACTTTTCTTTTAAGGACAATAATGGCAGAAACAAGAAATCCAAACTAGTCTCTCCCTTCTCATTATTTGGTAACGAACTATTTATTCCCTATGAGCCTGAGGCATGATAGAGAGGAGAGGTCAGCAAAGTTTTTCTGTAAAGGTTTTATGGGCAAGACAGTCTCTGTTGCAACTACTCTACTCTATCCATGTTCCACAAAAGGAGCCATCGACAGTACATGAACTAATGAGCATAGCTGTACTCAAACGCAGTTTTACTAATGGGCATTTAAAATGGAACTGCATATAATTTTCATGCATCACAAAATATTCTTGTCATTCGTTCCCCTCTCCCACTGTTTGAAAACATGTATATGCTGACCTTGCAGCTCGCAGCCCGATTCATAACCACTATGCTACCAGAGCTCCGTAGACTGTACTGAAATAAGACACAGGGTCAAATTTGATCCATAGGCCACAGTTTGCTAACCCCTGATAGTCTGCTTAGAAATATTGCTTATAAAATGTCACTCCATGATGTGGTGGTGGTGGTGGTGTGTCGTGGAGTCAGTCACAACTCATAGCGACCCTGAGAAACGGCTGGTAGTTTCAAACTGTTGTGAACATCTGATTGATTGTTTTAGGTCAAACCTCTATATGACTTCACCATTGATCAAAGAATGTTGCCAGGTATACAACAGTACTGTCAAAAAGAAAGAGGAGAGTCATATATGTTATTGAAAATTTGCCATAATGAAAAATGGAGATACAAGTGAAATTAACTTTAATAACGTTTTGTTTACTCTGTTTCTAAAATATTGCCTTTTTAACATATAATCAATGTAAAGATATTAGTATGCTATTTTGCATTCTCTTTTCACATGAAGTCTGAAACATAGTGTGTATTTTACATTTACATTTTACATTTATAGCAACTCAGACTAGCCATATTGTGAATGCTTTGTAGCCACAAGTAGCTAGTGGCTGTCATATTGGACAGTGTAAGTCTAGAGACTGGAATTTACTAGTTGATTCAGAGTTCATGGTACTTGGTTTAAAAACTCATAAGCTAATTGATTAATGTACTTTAATGTCAATTTTTATAAACTTATAATTAGAGTGCTGAGTTTTAATATCTGTCGAGAGTTACTCTTGTTTGTTACGCAGCCTTATTCCTATTGCATTTGTTATAGTAATTCTGTGATTTATTGAATTATATAAACTGAAATATAAGTGAGAAAAGGGAATTGTTGTTTCTATATAAAATAAGTCAGATGCATTTAAAAGACTTGTTAAAGTCTAGATGTAAAAGATGGTGGTAAAATTTAAATCTTTGCAAACAAACACTTTAAAGAAATAAAAAACTAGAAATCTTAAGCACTATTTTGTAATTGCGGTATAATCAGAAATGACAATGTGGTACACCCATATTTATTAAAGATGTCTTTCACCCAGTATCACGACATTAGAAGATGAATGCACATATTTATGTTTAATATTAAAATGAAATATTTACAGTGTGATTCTCTGCATGAACCCTCTTTGTTAGTCAACTAAACAATGACCACTACTGAGTCAGTTCAGATAATTCTAATGTTTAATTTTTAATTAAAACGGGAACATAAAATATATGACGGACAACAAGTCATATCAATACCTATATGGTGGTGGTGGTGGTTGTGTGCTGTGGAGTCAGTTCCAACTCATAGTGACCCTATACAGGGTTTCTGAGGCTGTAAATCTTTACGAAAGTGGAAAGCCTCATCTTTGTCCTTTGGAACAGCTGGTATTTTCGAACTGCTGACCTTGAGGTTCGCAGCCCAATTCGTAACCACTACGCTACCAGACAGAGCTCCTTAATACCTATGTGAGGGAGCTTTTAAAAATGTGTGGAAATTTTCCATTATCTTTTTATTCAATTTTTCCACAAACTAGTTGAAATCCTCTTGCATCTCTCTGTCATTTTTTAATGGCTATGTAGAATAGGGCTGCATCAGATATCATAGTTTATTAAAGTAATTTTCTGCCAGTGGGAATGTCAGAGGTTTTTTTTACATTTTTTCCTGTTAAGCAGACTTCTTGTTGTTAAGTACTGTAGAGTTGGTTCCGACCCATAACAACCCAGTATAGGGTTTCCGATGAGCATCTGGTGAGCTTGAACCACCAACCTTATGGTTTAAACTGACTTGGCAGCCCAGTGCATTAACCCACAGTGCCACACTGGACTACTGAAATAAAAATCCTTCAAGTATATATATACACACATATATGCTATTCAGATATTCATTTGGAGAAGTTTCTAGAGGTGTTACTGCCAAATAAAAGGGCATTTATACTTTTAACTTGCTCACCAAGAATGCGTTTGAGTGATGGTTTGATTCCCAAGATCTGTTTATGTACTAATTAAGTATGTCAATCTTTTGTCTTACGTTCATCAAAATTTTATTTTTTGGTGAAGAATTTGCAAGTATTATTCCCAGTTTGTTTTCTTGTTTCAGGGGTCTCTTTCTTTATAGTGTTGTTTGCCATGCATAATAAATCCTGGTGTGGCCCTGTGGGATAAAGCACTGGATACAAAGGTCGTTTCTCAATCACAAGGTCGGCAGTTCCAACTCACCAGCCACTCCTTGCGTTCCTATACGGGGTCGCTATGAGTAGCAGCTGACTCAGTGGCATTTAACAACATCCATGCATTAAGAGTTAACTTTATATTATCTTTCAGCCTTTTTCTTAATGACTTCTGAGTTTTATGTTATCCTAAGGAAACTGCCTCAAGATTATACAAATGGTCTTTAATCTTTTCTTTAAGTGTTCTGAAAAGGGCACTTACGTTTAGTACTCTTACGGTTTTGTTTTTGCTTAAATCTTTAATATGGTTGAAATCTATTTATATAATGAAAGAGTAGTTGTATGTTTATTTCTTTATACATGAGTTTCAGCTATTTCAATAGTATTTATTAAATAATTTACCTATTTGTAACTCATTTGAAAATAGTATAATGTTATATGATAAATTTCTAAAGTTTCTGTTTGAAGACTCATATTTGTCCACTCTTTCACCAACGTCCTAGCATGGTGCTATAGGATAAATACTAGACTGCTAACCACAAGGTCAATGGTCCAAACCCACCAGCTGTTCCTTGGAAGTCCAATACAGGGTCGCTATGAGTCAGAACTGACTCAGCAGCTCTTAATAACAATTCTTTCACCAGTACCGGACTACATAATTACTTGGTTTTTATAAGATGCGTTGTGATAACAGTAAGGAAGATAACCTCCTATTTAGCTTTTTCAAAACTTTTTGGCTATTCTTGTACACTTATTTTTTTCTTTCTTTTTTTTTTTTTTTTTTTTTTGCTTAGTGGCTACGTAGAATAGTGTTGTATCAGTATATCATAGTTTATTTAAGTAATCGTCTATTAATGGGCACATTAGAGGTTTTTACATTTTTCCCTGTTAAGCAGACTTGTTGCTAAGTGCCATCAAGTCGGTTCTGAACCATAGTGACCTTGTACAGAGTCTCTGAGGAGCAGCTGGTGAACTTGAACCACCTACCTTGCAGTTCAAACTTTGCAGTCCAGCACATTAACTTACAGCACCACACGTGAATTAACAAGCTAGCTACAGGTGTCAATTTGACAAAGGGGTAGACTGTAATAGTAAGATTTTTGTGTCAACATGACTGCGCCAGGATTCTTAGTGGCTTAACAGTAACATACAGTTTATCACTTCCTTGATGGAATCTAATATAATAAAATCAACCCCATGATATGATTTGATGTGATCAGACCTGATCTTGTGTCATTATCCAAAGTGCCCAGAGGCACCCACTCCACCAGGAAGCCGTATGCATGAAGGTGCCCAGCTCTCCTGCTCTATGGGTCATTGCTGTGCCTTCTTGTGCTGATACCCTGGTTCTGCTGCTGCAGTCTCTCTGCCACTGCTGCTTACCATCTGTGCCATCTCCAGGGCTACAGGTCTCATCACTTCTTCTGAGTCCTCATCAGAATTGTTTTTGATGTCCATAATTCCACCAATAGTTTCTTCTAGGCACTCTAAAGTTTTATTGTTAGGCAGCTTGATACTCTTCAAGCCTTTGTTCATTATCCAATCCCAAAACTGCTTCCACATTTTAAGTACCTGTTAGAATAGCATCCGAATCTCTTGGTACCAAATTCTGTCTTAGTGCTGTAGTGCTGCTGTAACAGAAATACCACAAATGGATGCCTTCAACAACCAGAAATGTATTCTCTTATAGTTTAGGAGGCTAGAAGTCCAAATTCAGAGCGTCATCTCATAAGAAAGGAAAGGTCTTTGTCTTCTTTCAGCATCTGTAGGTCCAACATTCCTTGGAGGTATCCATGTGTCTTGGCACCTGTCTTTCCTTAGGAGCTTCCCAGTGCAGGAAAAGATACAACTTAATCCTGTAAATGCATCCAACTTCATTAATATCACAGAAATGAGAAAGTTCAATACTTTGGAAAATTATATCAGGTTAGGGTGGATCACATCAGATCATATCATGGGACTGATTGTGTCATGTAAGATTTCATCATGGAGGTAATAACTATATCTTAACTTCTTATCCACTGAGAATCCTGGCCCAGCCAAGTTGACATAAAATCGTAACTATCACATAGGTCTTACAAATTTCTTGTTAAATTCATTTCTAAGGATGTAACATTTTCGAGTTAGATTGAATAGATGGAGCATAATCTTCCAAGCCAAGCAAAGTGATATAATCAGTCAGTAGCCACACAAGCACTATTATCAGGTTGCTATGGATTCAAATCCCTATTTTGCCATTTTGATTTATTTTTAAACCTTTCAGATGACTTTATGAAAGCACAATTTACACAAACTGAAATACATTTTGAATCAGTTTCAGTTTGATTGGTTTTAACAAAAGTATGCCTATGTACCAACCACCTAAACCAACATATAAAACAATCCCATTGCATTAAAAAGATCTCTCATATCTCTTTGCAGCTAACACTCTTGGCCCCAGGCTGCAATTGATTCATTTTATCAATTTTGCCTGTGCTAGAATTTAATATGAATGGACTCATACAATATGTATTCTGTAGTGTTTGTCCTTTTTGTTGTTCCTAGAGTTCAGCATCTAATTTAATTAGTTTAGTTTAAATCCCTGTCTTGGTCTTTGTTTTGTATCTGTCCCATCTGTCTTTGGTTATTTGGTTGTTGTTGTTGTTCCTTTTCCCATTTGCTGCCTTCTTTTGTAGAAATTGAGTAGTTTTAGTATTCCAGTTGTAAGAATGGTGCATGACCAGGAAGTGTTTCCTTCTATTATACATGGGTTATTATGCGTTGGAATATGCTTGACGGCACCTAACAACACCAGTATTGCATTTGGTATTCATCCTTTGTTTCTTTGAATTACTACCTATACCTCTTTTTAAGTGGCTGATTTAGTGTTTACAATATGGATATGAATCAACTCTGTCATTAATAGTATTATGTTATTTCACATGTAACATAGTCATCTTATAACATTGCTCTTTCACCATTATTTGTTGTCTGCTGTTTTACTTTTACATATGCTATATACCCAATGAAACATTTATTGTAATAATCACAATGCTGTACATTTTTGCTTTAAACATCAATTACATTTTCTAAAATGAAATAACAAAATTGTTTTACATTTACCCACTTGCTTAAGTGGCCCAAGTTTCCTTTTGATATCATCTTCCATCTGTGTAAAGACCCCCACTAACTTTTCATCTTTTAAGTTTTAATTGTGAATTGAATGATAGTTTACATGGGAGAACATCAGCTTTACACTCATCAATGAAACTATCGTATTTCATTTCACTGAAATGACTACAATCCCTTCCATGCATCATCATTCAACAGCAGTTGCTTCTATTCCCTCATGCTTTGGTTTTTGTTTTTGTTTTTTAGATGTACACCAAAGCATGTAGAAATCTATAACCATTCAAACAACCAAAGGGTATACCCTGCAAGCCTGAACCTGCCCCCCGGCCGCCAGCACACAGCCCCTCTCCCTCCATGAATCTAGAGTCCCCAGCCACTCGATCTCTCCACGTCATTGTTTCTGCCTCCATCTGTAGCATCCCTGTTTCTCTGGATAGGGTCCCACACTCGGCTCTTCTCCCTTGATGGTCCCAGAGCCCTCTGCTCCTGGATTTACATTTGGAACAATTGCAATCAGTCCTGATAACAGTTATTCACTTTTGAACCTCTGGAATCTTATCCCCAACTCCTTTCACCAGCCCAGTTTAGACAGGTTGGAAACAGCTCAGTGGAGATGCTACCTTCCCCCGTACCCTCTGAAACTAAATCCTTCTTGAAAACTTGTAAGCCAGTTACTTCATGCCTTTATAGCCCCCCCATTTTAGGTAGCCAATGTCTAAGTTGCCCATCCCTGTCAACCTTGTGTATAGAGGGGGTGGGAATGATCCTTGCTGTGAAGATTCGTTCCCTCTTTTTAGCTACTACATCCATAAGTATAGATCAAGTTCATCACATTGTAGTGAATTACAGTTTTTTCCCCTCTTCTTTCTTCCTCCAGTTGAGTTCTGGTCATCCAGCCATTGAAGCTAGGTCAAATGGGTACTGTCTGCAAGTATGAGTGTTATTGTGCATCTCTCCTCACTTCATATCAGCTGGACGTTTCTCTCTCCGCTCTAGCCCTCTGTGGCTGTCTCTCTGTCCATAGGCTCAGGAGTTCCCAGGTCTCACCATACTGCTGACCAACCAGGTCTCACTCCAGGTTGACAGAAGTCTATTGAACATGGTTGGACTCAGCCCACATCTTCATTGCTGCTTTTCCCCCACTTCCCCTTATTGATAGACCAATGTGGTTGCCAGCAAGATTCCATGCCTGCTCATGTATTCCCTTTGAGTTTCAGTCTTGGAAGGCGATTTGCCCTGAAGGGACATGATTGCTTGCCTTGATGGCTCCCCAGAGAACAACTTGCTTGTTCTTGTGGTAGTCAATCAGACTGCCATTTTTGTTTTGTTTTTTTTATTTTTCCTGCTAGTTTTTCTTTCCAGAAGTATCTTCTGTTCCTCTAGCTGCCCCAGGCTGGTCTGCTTGTCTTTTTAAGTGGAAATTTCCCACTTCAGAAGATTCTGGATGGGGATCTTATGCAATGTAAAGGCTCCACAGGAAGCCTCTTTCACTGGGCAAGTTACAGCACCCCTTTTAGGTATTCCAATCAGTTATAGGCTGAAGACGAACTTACAAGCTTTCTATAGTGATGTTTCTGGCTATTCCTTTCTCTCCCCCTCAAGTGTCTATTTTACAATAGTAGGCAAGAGAAACCAAGATTCATAAGACAGTCAAGCATCTTAACATTATTTCCCTTCTTTTACCCATTTAGACCTCACTAACATTTCTTTTAGCACAAGTTGGATAGTGATAAATTATCTCAGCTTTTGTTATCTAAAAATGCCTTTATGTGGGTTTTATTTTGTAATTCTTTGGGTATAGAATTCTAATCTGACAGCTTTTTTTGTTTTTGTTTTGTTTTACTTTAAATGCTTTAAAGATGCCATTCTGTTTTGTTAACTTTTTTTGTTTTTCTGATTTGCACTGTTTCTAATAAGAAGCCAGTAGTGGTTTTGTCTTTGTTCCACTATACATAATACTATTTTTCTCTTGCTGTCTTTAATATTTTTCTGTTTTTGTGTTTTTTAACAATTGAGTATTGTGTGTCTTTGTGTAGTTTTCATTATCTTTATCCTCCTTGGAGTTAATTGAAGTTTTTGAACCTCTGAATTTATAGTTTTCATCAAATTTGATAAAAATTTTGACCATTATTTCTTCAGGTACACTTTTACCTTCCTGTTTTGGGACTCTTAACTGCATCTGTGTTAGATCCCTTCATATTATTCCACAGGTCCTTATATTCATTTTCAGCCTTTTTTTTCTCTTGTGCTTTCATCTACATAGCTTTTATTATTATCTTCAAGACCTCTGATCAAATGCAGTGTTTAATCTGCCATTAATCCCACTTAGTGAATGTTTCATTTCATGAGTTATTTTTTATAACATGTTTTCCTATTTCTCTTTAAATTTCGGAACATCTATATAGTACCAGTTTTGACATCCTTATGTGTTATATTTAGCATCTGTTATTTCTGGATCTACCACTGTTGACTGGTATTTTTCCTAGTCATATTTTTCTTTTCATATCGTTCAAATTTGAAAAAAAATGAGAAGCAATGTAAACATTCCATTGTTGATCAAAGAAAGCATTTTGTTGTCTTTCTTTGAAGAGTCTTGGGCTTTTTTTTTTTTTCCCTAAAATAGACAGTTAAGTCCCTTGAAATTTAGACTGATCTTTTTGAGGTTTATTTGTAAGCTCTGCTAGAGCTGGTTAAGGAGCCCTGGTGGCGTAGTGGGTTAAGTGTTGGACCGCTAACAGCAAGGGCAGCAGCTCCAATCTACCAACCACTCCTCAGGAGAAAGATGAGGCTGTCTGCTTCTGTAAAGATTTGCAGTTTCAGAAACCCTATGGAACAGTTCTGGAGTCCTGGTGTGGCATTGCACGTTAATGCACTGGACTGCAATGTTAGTTTGAACTGCAAGGTTGGCCGTTCAAGCTCACCAGGTGCTCCTTGAAAACCCTATACAGGGTCACTGACAGTCAGAATTGATTTGACGGTACTTAACAACAACAAATGGAGCAGTTCTACTCTTATTCTGTATGGTCACTGTAAGTCAGACCCCATTTGATGGCATTGGGTAAATCAGTTTATCTTTATTACTATATTGCAATCCTTCTGGGGTTTCTACTAAATGTCCCCAAGTATTTGACAAAGACTTTCCACTTCAACTGGCCAGAACTCAAATGTTTTCCACCATAAGCTCTGGGAATTATTCAGCATACAGATGCTGACACTTTTTTTCTTTCCCAATCTGATTAGAGTTCCACCCTATACATTTCCAACTTAGTGTTCCGCCAAATGTTCAAGGGGATTCCAGCGAAGTTTTTTGGACCTCACTTGCTCCTTCCATTTTTCAGTGATTTCCAAATTGTAGCTATCAGAGTTTCTGTGAACTCTGATTTCTGTTTCGTCATCACAGTGAGACCACCATGTTCTGCTTTGGTGTGCCTGTTCCATCCTGCGGTATAGAAAGTGCCGTCTGTCAGACAGAGCCTCCCTTATTTGTTTCCCTTCTCTCTGGATTCACAGTCTCGTGCTTGTCTGATGGTCAGTGTTTGAAGTAAGCTATGTCATGTAGTTTGGAGGGTTGCAGTGGTAGAATGAGCCCTGGTTCTGTTCCGCCATCACTACCAGAAGCAAGTCCCTCAACACTTTCGGATCACTTCTGGTGTTGTTCTTTGATTTTTTCCCTCTGGGTCCCATGCAGATTCCCATATTCTCATAGCTTATCATGGCCTCAAATAGGATACAGAATAGTAAATGCTGTTATAACTCTATCTACTTCAGTTGATAGAACTAGCGTCTTGGGAATACAATTCTAAAGACATTTGGATTCGGAAAAATCCTTGTTTTACTTGATATAGAAATGTTTTCTAAAAGAAGCATTTTAGCCCCATCAATAACTCACATTAAGTTTCATAGTGTGAGCTAATTTGATTATCATTTTTTTGTGTTCATTTTATTAACTTTAATTTCAAAAGGTGACACTGGTTAAATGTGTAGATTTTTGGGGTGCCCTCTTTGGAGTTTGTCCCTTAGGCATTGTCTTCAACCCTTCAAATAGTACCTGATATGAAGTAAATATGTACTATAAATATTTAAATTAAGGAGGAAAGACTGAATGATAGATTCCTCAAAACGAGAAGGTTCTGTATCAGTGGAACACTTCTTTTCTTTAAAATGCCACCATAAGTTTGAGGTTTTAAAATCTATTACTATGTAGCTATATAATCATGGGTCAGCCACTTAATCCTGTGCAAAATGGGTTAGTAATTGATGTTGTTGTTAGGTGCCATTGAGGTTTTTTCATCTCATAGCAACTCTGTGTACAACAGAACAAATCTGTCCTATGCCATCTTCATAATTGTTGTTTAAGCCCATTATTGCTGCCACAGTGTCAGTCCATCTCACTGGAGCCTTCTACTTTATCACTGACCCTCCACTGTCCTTCTAAAGGGATTGCTCTTTCCTGACAACATGTCTGAAGTGTAAGTGACAAAGTCTTATCATCATGCCTTCCAAGGAGCAGTCCTTCTTCCAAAACAAATTTGTTTCTTCTTCTAAAACTCCACAGTATATTCAGTTTTCTTCATAAACACCATAACTCTCTGGTCTTCTTTATTCATTGTCCAGCTTTCACATACATACGAGACAATGGAAAATACCATGGCGTGGATCAGGTACACTTTAGTCTTCACAAGCTGACATCTTGGTTCTTTAACACTTGAAAGAGGTCTTTTGCAGGATATTTGTTAATGCAGTGTGTCATTTAATTTCTTTACTGCTGCTTCCATGAGCATGGATTATGGATCCAAGCAAAATTAAATCTTTGACAACTCCAGTCTTTTCTCTGTTTAACAGGATGTTATTTATTGGTCCAGTTGTGAGGAGTTTTTTTGTTTTTTTTCCTTAACACTGAGTGAAGTGTGTGGTTGGTCTTTAATCTTCATCAATAAGTACTTCAAGTTGTTAATGAGTCTTCCTTCAATTCTGATGGTGCATTCTTTTTTGCATAATCCAGCTTCTAGGATTACTCAGCATACAGTTTAAGTACGGTGAAAGAATACAACCCTGATGCATACCCTTTCTGATTTTAAACCATTCTGTATCCCCTTGTTCTGTTCGAACAACCTCCGCATAGTCTGTGTACAGGTTCCTGAGGAGCACAGTCATCTGTTCTATAACTCCTGTCCTTTGCAATGTTACATAATTTTCATAATGCATGCTGTCAAATGTTTTTGTATGGTCAATAAAGCATAAGAAAACATTTTCTGCTTTCAGCCAAGATCCATCTGATGTCAGCAATGATATCCCTTGTTCCATGTCCACTTGTCATTTCAGTTTGAATTTGTGGCAGCTCCCTGTTGATGTACTACTGCAACCATCTTTGAATAACCTTAAGCAAAATTTTACTTGCATGCGATATTAATGATAATGTTTAGTGATTGTTCCACATTGTTAGGTGACCTTTCTTTGGAAATATGGAGCTCTTCCAATCTGTAGGCCAGGTAACTATCTTGCAAATTTCTTGGCATAAATGAGTGAGCCTCCAGTGCTGCATCAGTTTGTTGAAAGCTTTCAATTTGTATTCTGACAATTCCTCGGGCCTTGTTTTTCACCAGTGCCTTCAGTACAGCTTGGACTTCTTCCTTTAGTGCCCTCGGTTCTTGATCACATACTATCTCTGATCACATGCTATCTCTTGAAATGGTTGAGCAGCCACCAGTTCTTTATGGTGCAGTGACTGTATATTCCTTGTTTTGATGCTTTCTTTGTCATTTGAGTGTTTTGCCCATCGAATCGAATCTTTCAACAATGCAAGTTGAGTGCGGCTTAGTTGAGGCTTGACTTCTTTCTTCAGTTCTTTCAACTTGTGAAATGCTCAGTGGGCTCTTTCCTTTAGGTTTTCTAATTCCAGGTCTTTGACCATTTCATTAGAATATTTTACTCTGTCTTCTCAAACTGCCCTTTGAAATTTCTATTCAGGTTTTTTTTTTTTCTTCTTCATTTCTTCTCACTGCTTCTCTACATTCAAGAGCAAGTTTCAGAGTCTCCTCTAATACCCATTTTTGTCTTTCATTTATTTCTTGTCTTTTTAATGACCTTTGTTCTCTTGTATTATATTCTTTATGTCATCCCATAACTCTGGTCTTCAGTCATTAGTGTCTAATGTATTTAGTATGTAATATAAACCTCGTGGCTTGCAGTCCAGTGTTTATCATTTGGAGTCACCCCGCTCCCCAAAGAAGTTGGTAGAATTACTCAGTTTCATCATCATTGGCTTTAGTGTTTGCTGCATAAACTGAAATCGTAGTTATAGTACCTGGTCTTCCTTGTAGGCATATGGATAGTATCGTATCACAGACAGCACTGTCATTCAAGAGAGCTCTTGAAATGCTCTTTTTGGGAGTGCATGGGATGCCAGGCCTCTTCAATTTGTTGTTCCTGGCATAAGAAACCATACGATTGTCCAATTCAAAATCACCAGTGCCAGTCCACGTCAGCTCACTAATGCCTAAGAGCTTTATGCGTTCCTTTTCATTTTTGATGACTTCCAATTTTATTAGCGTAATACTTCATACATTCTACATTCCAATTATTAATGGATATTTGCAGCTGTTTCTTCTCATTTTGAGTTGTACCACATCAGCAGATTGAAACTCCTCAAAGCTTTATTAGATCCACACCATGAAGGTCCAATGTACTTTGAGGAGGCAGCTTTTCCCCAGTCAGATTTTAAGTGCTTTTCAACCTGTGGGACTTATCTTCTGGTACTACATCAGACAGTATTCTGCTGCTATTTGTAAGGCTTTCAGTAGCTAGCCTTTCAGAAGTGGTCCACCTTTCCTTATTTCTAGATTGTCTTAATCCAGAAGTTCTGCTGATACCTGTCTACAATGGGTGACCCTGCTGTCATTTAAAATACCAGTGATACAGCTTTCAGGATCACAGCAACACACAAGCTGCCCCAGTATAATACATTGACAGAGGAGTGGTTGTTATTGTTAAGTGTCATTGAGGTCAGTTCTGACTCATAGTGATCCTCTAGGGTTTTCAAAGAGTAGCTGGTGGATTTGAACCACCAAACTGTGGTTAGCAGTTCAGTGATGATCCTACTGTGCCACACCAGGACTCTGAGATCTACAATGTTGTTGTTATAAAATGCTGTGGAATTGGTTCAGACTCAGAGCTACCCATCATAGAGTTTCCAAGGAGTAGCTGGTGGGTTTGACTCACCGACCTGGCAGTTTAGCAGTCCAGTGCGTATCCTACAGCACCACACCAGGAGTGGAGGGTCTGTAATAGTAACCCAATAATTTTTGAAAATTAAATGCATTAAGACATTTGTAAACTGTAAATAGCAACTTCATTGTAGTGTACAATATGACATCAACATCCCAAGATGTTTATACAAAGATGTTTATGGGTGGTCTGTCAAGCGTTTATGCAAAGAAGGATATGAAATAAGGTCTTGCAGGATATGACTAGAAAGGTTGGGAATTATCTAACATTATAAGTCAACAACTAGAATTAGGAGAATATTAGGGGAGTAGAGTGGGACTTGGGAAGTGATTGAGGAGAAAAATTGGGAAATAAATGAGAAAGAACGATTCAAAAAATCAAACCATTGGACAGAATTCTAGTATAAAGAGTTGAGGCTAAAGTGTAGACGGCCTTTCAGAAAAAGACATCGCCATGAAAGAAAGCTGTATCAATATACCTTATGAATATACATGTAAAAAATTCTCAAAAATTACTAGTAAACAAATTTGGCAGCATATTTAAAAGATTACATAACATGTCCAAGTGGGATTTATCCAGGAATGCAAGGTTGATTTAACATCCAAAATTTGATTAATATAAAATAGAAATGTTCTCTTAATAGGATAAAGAACAAAACGTGTTCTATCATCTCAATAGAATCATAGAAAACAGTTGGAAAAATCAAACACCAAACAAAAATATGAACACAAATGTTGATAGCAGTATTATTCATAATAGTCAAAGAAGAAACAATTCAAACACTCATTAATCGATAAATGAATAAACAACATATTAATTTAGTTGAAAAGTGGAATGAAAAGATAATGGAATTTTCTCACATGCTTTCTGAACCTCTCTGCTAAAATATGAGGCACCAGCCATTCCTCCCACAACTCTCTCTACTTGTCAGTTGGGTGCAATAATCCATTGCAGTGGTCACACAGAACTCAGACACAATACTAACAGTTATAAGGTTTACTAGGGAAGTTAACAGGTTATAAAATTGTTCCAGTCAGCTGTTGATAAATGCCTACAGGGCATACCTTTCCACCATAAGCCTCAGCCTGAAGGGACTTGGCTCTAGCTCTGTGGGTCCGCCAGTCTAGCTTCTCTGCTTAGTGTCAGGAGTCAAGTCTTCTGCCCGAAGTTACTCACGGTTTCCTGTGTGTGGAGGGGGTGGGAAGGATTCTTGCTGTAAGGACTTGTTCCCTCTTTTGAGCTACTGCTTCCATAGGTGTAGGTCAAGTTCATCAAATTGTATGAGAATACTTTTTTTTTTT
>NW_006408522.1:13573424-13574538 GCF_000296735.1 Chrysochloris asiatica
TTTTTTTTTTTTTTTTTTTTAAGGTTCTCTGCTTTTGTAGCATTGTTTGTTACAAAGAGAAATCTATGACTGATATTTTAAATAAAGTTCAATTCTTCAAGACTCATCTCTGGGGCTGATCCATCTTAAATACTAGTCAGGGGTCTGACAGGAGAAAACTGGTGGCTTTCAGCTCCCACATCCTTTCCCCTGTTGGGATCCTTAGGTCAATGTTGCTTCCCTTGGGTAGGTGACTTGACACCCACATAAGTGGTAGACAAAACAGGAACTCATGGGACCAACTAATCCGGTCTCTGCACCCATTGAGTGCCAGGCTGCTGGTGGCAGAACTCCAGGAAATTTACCACTGTGCTGGGAGGGAGCGCAAGTTCAGCTTCTCTGTCTCAGCCTCTGGCTCTGAGGAAACCAATCTCCCATTGTATCACGTGGCTTCTGGAAAATGTGCTCTCCTCAGCGTAGGTCAAGGTAGGGACAGAAAAGGGTACAGCAGTTCAAACCCACCCTGGCGCACCGGGAGGAAGGGAATTTGGCCTCTCTCCATTCTTTGACATGACACCTGCCTTCGGGCACTGCCAGGGATTCATGGCAGACTGTCTTCCTGCAGACTGGCAGCATGGACATTTCCGTCCTTGTCTGTAACTGGGGGAGGGTAGGAAGGAGTACACTGAGCTCTCCTGGGTCTTAAATAAAGCTGGACACATAAAAACAAGCCTAGAGCCAGACAGTGGCCATTAACTGCCTCACAGTGTCTGAGCAGCATGGCCTGCTCCTGTCCTAAATCCAGCTGGTGTCAGGGGGCTGACGGGCACTAGCATCCTCCTTGGCCCCCATCACTGTCCTTTGCCCTCCCTGTCATCAAAGAGGGTGGAATTCTCTGCCAGCGTGGCCCAAACTCTTTTCTTCTCTTTGAACTGAGCCAAGTTGGAGACTTTGACATGCTTGCCCTTTGTGTTCTTGTACACAATTTTCTCAATGCAGGAGTTAAAGTCACTGATGGGGTACCCACCCTCGGGCCAGGGGGGCTCCGTGTCCCCCTCTGTTTGGGCATAAGTGTCTGGGATCTCATACAGCATCTTGGGAGTGGATTTCTTTTTTGGGAAGAGAGTCAGCTTCC
>NW_006408522.1:13577049-13613703 GCF_000296735.1 Chrysochloris asiatica
TTGGTGATTTTCTTTTAGGACCTATCCATCCTGGGGTTCGTTGAGCTTTTGAATGCTTATCTTTTCACTTTTAAGGATGTTAGGAAAATTTTCTTCCAGAAGCTCTTCAGCTGTCTCCTCTGTGGACTTGTGTGATTGTTCCTGTTCTGGAAAGCCAGTAATTTTTAAGTTATTCCTCTTCTTGTTGTCCAACATGACTCTTAGGCCTTCTTCAGATTTTTTTAAATCCTTTTTTGAGTTTGCTCTTCTATCTTAGTAGTGTTGAGAGATTTATCTTCTAGCTCACTAGTTCTGGCTTCTATCTCTTCAATACTACTCCTTTGCCCTTTCAGTGTATTGTCCATTTCTGATATTCTCTTATTAATCATTTGGACTTCATTCTGTAGGTTTTGATACAGGTTTGTTTCTAATGCTGTAGCTTATCTTATTTGATTGCTCCTATAGCGCTTTCCTGACTTCTTCCTTATTTTTCTCAACTCCATTGTATAGTGTTTTGATACAATTTATACTCATTTTCCTGAATTCCTTCTCAGGCATTTCCAAAGCCTGCCCATCTTCCAGTATGGAGTGTAAGTCTACTTCCAGCTCATTTGCCTCAGTCACTTTATCTCATTTGTGGACATGTGCAAATATGGACATCTGCTTCCCTTTTTTGGGCATATTCAGAAGTTTTCTGTGGCCTTAATACTTAGATGGGTGTGTATTTTGGTATTTTTTTATGCTTTCTGATTTCCTCCTGGTAGATGTGATAAGGAAATGGGCTTCCTTTTTCACTCTTCTTCTTGAGAAATTTTAAGATGCCACTGTTGGTCATTTTGACATAAATTTAGGATTTAAATTTCAGCCTATTTCGTTTTTTGTCTGTCTGTCCCACTGAACAATCCTCGTTCAGGCCTTTTTTCTAGTTATAAATAGTTCAGGGCCAGCTGTGGCTGTTTGGGTTTAAATGGAAACTGTCTCTTTAAGTTTTGAGGCGATCTGTGTGCATGTGTAGTAGAACCCCCCAAGGGTGGGGCTGGGGTGTTGACTAGCTCAGGTACCTCTATAGTCACCAGAACGGAGGTGCACAGATAGCAAGGGACCAATGAACTGATACCAAAAGAAAATAATGTCCACACCTTTATCTCCACAGTTCTATCAGGTGTCCGTGGCTGCTCTGATCCTTCCCCCACTTAGTCTCACCCAAGATGGTGGCTCCTGGAGCAGCTGAGCGTCTTGAATTAGAAAGCACTGATTTCTTGCTTCTGCTACAGAGTCCCCTAGCTGTGAGCCTTCCAACCTTCTAAATATTCCTTTATATGTGGTTCAGTGTTCTAGGACCATCCCCTGAGCCTGCTTGGTCCTGTATTCTGTGTTGTTGCTGACAGAGCTCCTTCTTCACTTCCACCCAATCAGCCATCTTGTTTGTTCCTCTCCACCAGCCAACTTCTCTTATGGTGACCACTGGGCCAGCATTGGGCCTGTCTGTAATCCTGACTGCTCCGGGTTGGAGGTGAGACCTTCCCTAGAGAAGAAGTGGGTGTAGGAGCTGCCCAGAAGGCTGAGACTCGGGGATGTCGGGGTGTCTCCAGGGTACCACACCAGGCAAGACTCCAGCCAGGAAAGGTGGATAGGAGCAGCTGCAAGTCAGGTGCAAGAGAAACAGGTTTAGGCAGTTTCCTCATAGTTTTAATGTTTCATGTTCTTCTTGGATTTTCATTTACCTGGTATGTTGTGAAGTGTTAGTTTTCTTTAAGGTTACCTTATAGTCCATTAACTTTTTCCTCCATTTAGTGCAATCTATTTTATCTTGTAATTGACCTGACCTTCTCACCATCTGGATCTCTGTTCCTACGTGTTTATTTTTGTTTACATTGTAATTGTTTTGATCATAGACTGACCCCCCCAGATTCTCTGAGTTTGTTCTTACAGTTTTATTCTGTTCTTGACTCTTCCTTCTGTTGATTTAGTTCTGGGAGAGGCTGCCATGTATGTCAGTCTCTGGTTGTTGTCTCTTCTCTTGTTGGTTCTCAGTCCACAGAACTCCCTTTAGGATGTTTTGTAGCGAAGGGTTGGCTTCGACAAATCCCTTAGCTTCTATTTATTCTGGAATGTTTTGATTATATTGTCATATTTAATTGATAGCTTTGCTGGATAAAGGATTCTTGGTTTGCAGTTTTTTTCTTTCAGGGTTTTATATATGTCTCCCCATTGCCTTCTTGCTTACTGGTTTCTGCTGAGAGATGCAAGCTTAATCTGACTTGCTTGCCTTTGTATGTAATACTTCTGTTTTCCTTAGCTACTTTCAGGCGTGTCTCCTTATCTTTGATTTTGGAGAGCTTGATTATGATATGTCTCGGTGATTTCTTTTGGGGTCTATCCTTCCTGGGGTTCATTGAGCTTCTTGAATGTTTATCATTTCTCTTTTCAGGATGTTAGAGAAATTTTCTTCCAGTAGTTCTTCAACTATTTCCTCTGTGGACTTGTGTGATTTTTCTTGTTCTGGAATTCCGATAATTCTTAAGTTCTTCCTCTTCATGTTGTCGAACATGAATCTTAGACCTTCTTCAGATTTTTTAATCTTTTTTTCTGTTTGCTCTTCTATCTTAGTGGTATTGAGAAATTTGTCTTCCAGCTCACTGGTTCTCCATTCCATCTTGTCTATTCTGTTCCTTTGCCCTATCATTGTATTGTCCATTTCTGATATTCTATTATTGATTATTTGGACCTCGTTCTGTATGTTTTGAATTGTTTCCAGTGTTGTATGTATCTCATATGATTGTTCCTGTAGTGCTTTCCTTTTTCCTTATTTTTCTCAACTCCATTGTAAAATGTTTTGAAACATTTTATAATCATTTTTCTGAATCCCTTCTCAGGAATTTCCAAGTCATGTCTTCCTTTCCAGAATGGAGCCAAGGTCTACGTCTAGGTCATTTGTCTCAGACATTTTATCTTGTTTCTGGACATGTGCTGATATGGTCACGTGCTTTTGCTTCTTGGACATGTTTAGTGTTTATCTGTGGCCTTAATACTTAATTGAGTATGTGTTTTGGTATTTTTTATGCTTTCTGCTTGCTTCCAGGTAGATGTCATCAGGATATGGGCTTCCCTTTTCACTCTTCTTATTGCTTAACTCAAAGCAACTTTCACAGGTATTGTCTGCCTCCCTGGTATATTGGTTGGTATTGGTTCTTGTCTGGATTTTGTTGTTTTATAGAGTGTGATTGTAGCTTGACTATATGACAGCAGTTGCTGTCTCTTCTTGGGTAATACAGGGAGAGAGAGTTCCCCAAAGGTAGAAGGGGGAGCATAAAACAGCACCAGCAGGGAAAAAAAAAAACACACCCAAAAAACAACAACAACCAAAATTACACTGAACACTGAAGTCTATAATCACAGAAAAGGGAGAGGAGGGAGAGAGGAAAAAAACAAAATAACCTATAGCCTAATGTGAGTACGACTTTAATGTCCTTTCCTCAGCTTCTTGCCTTCAAAGCTTCCTGAGAGTTTTCAAGATGCCGTCATTGGTTTTTATGCTGTACCTCAGGATTTAATTCACTTTTCAGCCTATTTTGTTTTTTAACTCTCTTTCCCTCTCCATACCCCTTGTTCTGTAGTTAAAAAAAAAACAGTTCAGGGCTGGCTCTTGGGCTGAGAGTATCTGTGCACGTGCATGGCAGAAGAACCCACCAGTGGTGCGGGTGGGAGGAATCCACTCACTCAGGCGCCCCCTCTAATCACCAGAATGGAGGTGGGCAAACAGTGGGGGGCCAATAAACAGATACCAAAAACAAAGACAATCAGAACAAAGCAAAACCTACAAAGTCCACCTTTGCTCTGAGGTTCCCATGGCATTTTTCCATGGTATGTCTGCTCCCTCGCTAGGTCTTTCCATTTGGTCTCGTCCAAGTTGTTGGCTCTGGGCCGCTGAGCCTGGCAGATTCAAAAGTACGTAATTTCTTACTTTTGCTACAAGTTCCACCAGCTATAAGCCTTCAGACTTTTAAAGTATTCCTGTCTATGTGTTTCTGAGTTTTGGAGCTCTGCCCTGAATCTGCTTTGCCTGGTATTCTGTGGTATTGCTGATGGTGAATCTCACTGCATCTCCACCCTAGCCTCCATCAAACCCTGCCTCCTCATCATTTTATTTCTTGAGTGCTGCTTCCATGAGTGTTGATTGTGGATCCAAGCAAAAGGAAATCTTTGACAACTTCAATCTTTTCTTTGCTTATCATGATGTTATTTATTGGTCCTGTTGTAGGGATTTTTGTTATCTTTACATTGAGATACAATCCATAAGGAAGGCTGTAGTCTTCTATCTTCATCATTAAGTATTTTAAGTCCTCTTGGCTTCTAGCAGGCAAGATGTGTCATCTGCAAATTCCAGGTTATTAATGAGTCTTCTAATCCTGATGGCCCCTTCTTCTTCATGTGGTACATGGTAAGAACTTGTAAACAATAGTTGATTCTGAAATGTCCAGTTGTAAACAGTTTGCCTGTGGAAAACTAATTTTTGCTCTCCTCTGTAGTTTTTCTTTAGTCTGTTTTGTGTTTTTTATTTTTGCTAATATTGTTTTTCTTTTAATTAAATTTTTTTTTTTTTTTTTTTTTAGTGTTTGTAGTTCTGTTTCTCATTTTGGAAGATGGCCTGGGTGCTTGCTTTGATAAACTGATTTTGAATCCTTGTTCTCTTTTTAGGCAGAATAGTGTACTAGATTGAGAGAGTAAAGCTAGAAGAGGACCTGTGGCACTTATTAAGGGACTTGCTTATAACTCCTTGCTGTGGCTTAGCTCTGGGGCCACTCCTTTACAAGCATAAATTTGCCAGAATTTCATTGTGGCCTAGGGTGAAATTTGTTTTCAGGAAAGTGTGTTTAGTTGTTCAAGAAGCAGCTGCACCAGTCATCCACAGTAGTGTAATGGAGAGGGGGGCCCAGGATGCTTGGTAAAATGCAGGTTCCTGGGCCTCCTTCAAGATCTTCTGTGTCTGAAAATGTTGAAAGGGAGGCTCAGAAGTACTCACTTTATTAAAGTCTTCTTTTTCGTTAATGTTCAAGAATTACTAGTTTATGGAGTATTTGAATTGTTGGGTCACACTCTAGAACACTATATGTTGGGTCACTATGGGTCAGAACCAACTTGATGGCACTGTACAACAACCCTAGAACACATTCCCAGGCCTATCCAAGAAAAAGAGTACAACTGTGAACTTGTTAACCTTTTCTGTAATAAAAGATTTGCGTAAACTGACAGGTACCATTCATGGTGTCTGCTATGTCTATAATTTCTTTCCAGCAATAAGGGAGAAAAATGAATTGAAAATTAGTTTAGTAAAACAAGGCCATGGTTCAAAGAATGTCCCTACACCTGTAAGTTACCCAACAAAGAAAAAAATATGGCAATATTTTAGTAAAAGTTTGCAAGTATTTCTAAAAGTTCACACATGCAGTTCACATTGGGTTGTATTGGTGAGCTGGTAAGACTTCTGATTGGAGGCAGGAGGATGAATTGGCATGTGGGCAGAGTCCTTTGTTTTGATTCTATTTTGCCAGAAAGAAACTTTTACAGTACAACTGTAAATAGTGAGACATTTCATAAGCTGCACCCCATAAACAAGCAACATAGCTACTCCTCAGCCACTTTCCAGTGTATTTCTATTTAATTACCTGTTTCCTCATTCCTGCTCCCTCTATACTAGAGCAGCCCTTGAGCCCAGAAGAACATTCTAGCAGCAAAAAAGAGAGAACTTTAATAATCTTAGAACTAAGCTTTCTCTTTATCCTGGTAAGCCATTTGATTTCCTACTATTTGCCAGGCATTTGTGTATAAAGATGCCTTTAAAGCACCCCTAATTTTATTAAGAAATTGGGGCTCACCCTGAATACAGAGCGTAGCCCTGACTCCTGGTAAATGGACCGATTTTTCTGTGAATTTACTCCCCCCTCTCCTCTCCACTTCTGGGCTCCAAACTTACTTCCAAGTGAGATTTGTAGGCTTAGCGAAGTGCCAGTGCCATCGTGGGATGCCCTGGTGCTCCTCTACACGGGATGTTTAAAGAAGCCAAGAGTCAGCTGATGAATTAGGAGGGAATTTTGCTGTCTAGTCCTGGCTGGTCATACTTCCTTCTTAAGCAGGTTTTTTTTTTTTTAAATTGATTAACATATCTGCACAAAAATCTCTATTATTAGGTTTAAGGTTCATTTAAGCCATAAATATTGTTTCTGAACATGGATATTGATTGCCATTTTCTATTCCAGCTTTCTTCTTTCCTCATTAAACCATTAGTATAAAAGATTCTCCACGTATAGTAAGTTATATAATTGATCCATTTAATGTTTTAATTATCAATATAAAGATAATCAAATGAGCAAGTCAATACAATATTTAATTTAGGATATGTCTCTGAAACATCTCATTTACAATTATTAAGTCTACTGCACAAGACCTCTTTGAAATGTTCAACAGCAAAGATGTCAGTTTGAGGACCAAAGTACGCCTGACCCAAGCTGTATTATTTTCAGTAGCCTCATAAACATGAGAAAGTTGGACAGTGAATAAGAAAGACCATAAAATAATTGATGTATTTGAGGTATGGCATTGGAGAAGAATATTAAAGGTACCACAGACTGTCAGAAGAACAAGCAAATCTGTATTGGAAGAAGTACAATCAGAATATTCCTTAGAAGCCAAGATGGCCAGACTGTGCCTCTCATCATGCTTGGTAAAATGGAGGGGCAGCAAAAAAGAGGGAGACCCCCTCAACGAGAAGACTTGTTGTTCTTGTTGTTTATTCTCTTAACAGTGTCTTCTGAAAAAAAAAAAAAATTTTTTTAAAAGCATAAAGTCCAAGTTTTTATTAATTAACAAAGAGACTAATGATAGAAAAAGGTAAAGAATAAAATGGAGAAACCAGTTTTATACGGAGATGCCCATGAGAAAAAAGGAAGAAAACTCTGGAAGTTGCCACAGCAAATCTAACTCCAAGAGAGAAGGTAGCAACCTATAATGCAAATAAAGTCTTAAATCCAGCTCCTTGTGTGGCCAGTTTATCAGCTTCTTAATTGCCTGTGATGCCTCCATGGCCAGGAACATACTTCCTCAGTTCTGCCGTTTGGTTTGTCTATCTTCCAGAAACCCTCTTACTTACATTTAGTGGGTGGTTAGGGCCTCAGTAAGCGCCATATCCAGCTTGTGCTCCGCTTCTCCCTTTGTTTCTGCATCTTAGTTTCCATCAATAGAAACATTTGCAATATATTCTCCAGCGCCAAAGTTTTGTCCACTTTGTCAGGTCAGACTTCCACACCGAGATCTACCAGCCACATCTTAGGTTCCTGCAATCTACCAGGAGTTCTTAATTTTGATGAAGTCTAATTATCTTTTTTTTTTTGCTTTTATGGATCATACTTATGTTATTGTTGTTAAGTGCTGTCGAGTCAGTTCCAACCCATAGCAACCCTGTATAGGGTTTCCAAGGAGCAGCTGGTGAGCTTGAACCACCAACCTTTGTAGTCCAGCACATTAGCCCACAGCACCACACCAGGACTCCACTTTCGTTATCGTATCTAAGAAATCTTTGCCTAACTTAAGGTCACAAAGTGGTTTCCTGTGTTTCTCTTAGAAATGTCATAGCTTTAAGTTTTATATTTAACTCTAAGATCTGTTTTGAGCTTATTTTTGTGTATGTTGCAAGGGTGGATCAAAGTTCTGTTTGTTTGTTTTATTAGGATGACAATAGATCCAGCCCCGTTTCTTGAAAAGACTGTCTTTCCTGTACTCCTTTGCTTCTCTCTGTTAACCATATTTGTGTGGGTCTGTTTTTATACATCTGTTTGTCCCTTCACCAATATCATACATCTTGATTACTGCAGCTTTATAAAAAAGGTAGGAAAGTCTGTATTTCACAAGCAGAAATTTAAAACATTCTAATTTTCTAAGATGCATACATGCAATTGGGAACTGAGAGAGAAGGGGGAATTTGAGAAAGCGGATGGGGTAGAAAGTGTCATTGAGAAGTGTTTCTCTTTTAGGAATACTCACAGCAATATTCCTTATTGCACTGTGCAACTAACAAGTTTTTAGCAAAAATTTCCCGACCTTCTACATTTTCTCTTCTCTTCTCTGTAAATAGACTACCATTCGCCTAGAGGGGAATTGGTTCTCTGGCCTCGGGAGTATCTCCTAGTGTCTTCTCTGAAAAGACAACCTTGGCAGACAACAGAGGACACAAGGGAGGAGCATATGCCTAGAATATGATCGCCAGCTTAGCCATTGTCCATGTTAATGTTGATAGGTAGAGAATAGTCACAGGCACATCAAATGACCACGTGATCCCAAAGTGCTCTGGCTTGTAGTTTTAACTTCTTTTTATCCATCTATCCTTTTCCAACTTGGTAGACTATTCAGAAGATTGCCTAAATTCTTCCAGTGTGAACTTGTCACTTCAATATGAATTTGACTGTGACTTCTCGTATGATTACCCTAGGGAGATATGGAGTCTCTGGGGCAGCCAGCAATGAGGAGCTTATTTGAGATGGCTGCTATCCATTTTCCTTTAGCAAAGGGCCCTTAAAAAGCTAACAGAGTTTCTCAGATTAAAGATAGAATTAATCTCTCTAAAGAGATTATGTAGCTAAATACATAAGCACTGCGTGTAAATATTTAATACATTTATATGAAAGGTCTCTTACAAACAGAGTCAATAAACAACTTCAATAAAGTACAGGAAAACAGTTTGCATTTTGCTTGCTTTGGTGTTTTCTTTATTAGGTTAGATTAACAAACCATGATTTCATCGTTAGTCAACAAGATAGCAGAGAGACCATCAAAGCAAACTACAGGAGAGTCCAGATTGATTTGTGCCAAACAAATGTTTGTAGCTAACAGCTGTATTATCACTGATTCTAATTTACGCAGCCGGGGTTCTCCTTTCATTTCCTCAGCTAGATGAATGTCACGTTGCATGATACGGACACCATGTCTACTGCCTGAGTAATGAATTGAGTTAGGTCTCTCCTCTGTTTAGCCTTGTCCCTCTTTGTAGGTGGGAGAAGTTGCCTGCTAGAGTTTTAACTTTTCGTTTTTGGTTTTTAAAACAACTCCTAGGCTTTTTTCTAGGGTTGTATGAATCCACTCATGATTCACCCCACATTTGAATAAAAATACATAGTATGGTATGACAAAACCTTTGCAAACTAATAAAAAACGCATATCCACTTCCCTTGAGTCAATTCTGATGTGCAGCAACCCCATAGGACAAAGTAGAACTTCCTTATAGGGATTCTGAGGCTGTAATCTTTGTAGAAGCTGGGTTCAAACTTTCAGTTAGCAGCCCAAGGCTTAACCCACTACCACCAGGGCTCCTATGCGTTTCTTCCTTTTGTATTTTTACATTTAAAACCAAAATTCTGAAAGATAAGGAAAGTATGGGATGGTTTCTGAATGTTATGCTAATTTAAAGGTTCTGTAAGTAGCTGGAGAAGAATACCATGTTTGATAAAGTGGAGGGTCAGAGAAAAAGAGGAAGACCCCCAATGAGATGGATTGGCCAAGTGGCAACATCGATGGACTAAAGCGTGGCAATAGTAGTGAGGTTGGCCCAGGATCGGGCAGTGTTTCGTTCTGCTGTGCATAAGGTCGCTATGATTCGGTACCGATTCGATGGCACCTAACAACAATAGATTTCTATCCTCAGAGCTCAGCCTTAAGTCTGAACGGGTCCTAAGATGCCCATCCTCTTAGCTCACTGAGTTTGTGAGGCAGTACCTTTAACTTGAGCACTTCTTGCTTTTTCCTATGAAAGCAAGAAATCAAACTCTTGAATTTTGAGTTGAACTGAAACAGAAAGAGAAAGTCTCTTGTCACAAAAGTAGGATTACGGATACCAAGCAGTTGTAGAATACCTGCTGTTTGTGAAGAAGAGCATGTTTAACTGTCAGAGCTCTACTTGTCTCAGAGGGGACTACGGCACAGGTGTTAGGCCTTCTGGGGAAGAGGCACATCAGCCACAGAGAGCTTCTGAAGTGGAGCGAGAAGAACCCAGCTTGGTGTTAGTGTCTGGTTCAGCCCTGACGCCTGGGCTCTGTCAGAAAGTCATTTCTTAGCCTCTGAGTCTTGCTATTTTTTTCCAACTATAAAATGGGCAATAATTCTTGCCTCACATAATTGCTGTGAAGATGAAATAAAATGTTTGTGAGAACAAGTAGCACAGAATAGGTACCCAATGAATGATACAATGTTAAACAACAGGAAAGTAAAATCAATGAGGAAAGATGAAAGATGCAAGTATAAAAGAAATGCCTTTAAACGTCACTTAATGGTTCTTAGCTCTATCAGCGGGAATGTGGTAGCTCCATACAAAAAAACACTGGACTGCAAACCAAAAGGTCAACAGTTTGACTTCAACAGCCACTCTGCAGAAGAAAGATGAGGCTTTCTGCTCCCGTATTGGAAACCCTAAACAGGGTCGCTATGAGTTGGACTAACTCGACAGCACTTAACAACAATCCTATCAGCACATTAGAACACTTCGGGGAACTTTAAAATCTGCCTATGTCCATGAAGGAGCTCTGGTAGCATAGTGGTTACGAATCGGGCTGCGAACCTTAAGGTCAGTGGTTCGAAACTACCAGCCGCTCCGCGGGAGAAAGATGAGGCTTTCTACTCCCGTAAGGATTTACACCCTTGGAAACCCTGTACAGGGTCGCTATGGGTTGGAACCGACTCGATGGCACTTAACAACAACAACAATGTCCGTGTTCCACTCCAGGCTAAGATAATCAGAATCTCTGGAGGTGAGGCCTATGCATAGAAAAATGTAAATTTAGGAATTCTAATGTGCAGCCAGTATCAAAACTACCAAAGCTATCTTTCCATTGAAGGTGAGGAAATTAAAGCCAAAGAGAGTAGGAGGACAGTTCAGGTCTATTCTGTTTGTTCTGGGAGAGCCAGGCCTTGGATGTAGGTGTCCTGTGCCCCTGTCTCCCAGATCGGTTTCTCTAAAACCTGTTTGGTGCAGACGTCAAGAGCAGCTGGTCATATAGAATAGAAAACTGCTGTCGCATTCCTGGAAAGGCATTCCAGGCAGAGGCAAGTTTTAGGAAGTGGAAGTAATTTGAGGTAGTTGGAATGATAGGTGCAAGGTGGTGGGAAGCTTAGGAAAGAAGGCAATAAACATAGTTTGCTGCCATATTGATTTCTGTACCTTGAATTTCACAAATCAAGTTTGAAGTAGCTGTTATCACTTAAATAAAAGAAACTTCTTTAGTTCCATCATTTTCTGATTTGGTCTATTATTTCTGGATATTTCAGAAAGACAAGAAGCATCCAGTCACATGTATGTTTGACATTTTTATTTCCATCACAATTGGAACCAGGAAACACAACAGTGAAAATTAAGAAAAGGAAGAAGGGGAGAGGCATAGAGTCAATCTGTTTTGGGTTTAAGAAATGAAAATATATTACAGGAAGCACTTTACTGAGACCTTTTCTGGAAATTTATTTTTCAGTTAAAAAAATAGTATCTCTGGGAAGGAAGCCACAATAATACTAGTAATTAGCTAATAAAAAGAAAAATTTTACCCAACTTTAGAAACTGTGTGCTGGGAGCTACTGCTTGGAATAAAGAGGACATGAAAAGCCTTTTGTGTTCTTTTTTGTCCTGTATAACAAATTATTTTTATTGCAAAGCACCAAATTGCATTTCTTTTTACTGTTGCATTGCCACGAACAGGATCCTGGTATGTTGTGGCTGTTCCAGGGGTACTTCTGATATCAATCTTGAAGTCTATTCAAAATGAGGAAGGGAGGCAGAGTTGATCTGTGCCAACATTCCTGCTGAGAATTAGCCCAGTTCCATTATGTGGGGGGAGCCCCCAGTTCACCGCCCTGGCCTGTTTGGGGTACACAGATACAGCTGAGAGTCTCTGCAGGGAGTGCAGTTTGAAAAACCCACATGATAGGAGCCCTATCACTTACTCTTTCATAATGAGCTCCTTGCAGGAAACTGAAAAATATCAGGGTTTTTTGTTTTGTTTTGTTTTTTACCATTCAGTGCAGCTGTGGTGCTCTGGGAAAAGCTACTTGTGCTTCATAAGGCAAGAAAAACACCGAGGAATTGTGGACAGGCTCTTAGAATGAGCAGAGGCCCCAAGGGACCTTTCCATTTAGCTGGAATACCAAGAGACAAATTTGCATTCGACAGATGAAGAAACTAGGACCCAAAGATGTAGAATTGGGAGTTTGGTTAGTTGCCAAGTTGGAAATTGTAGCATCTGGGTCTTCTGACTCCTCTGGGTCAAGTGCACTCCATAAACCTATGTTGTTGTTGGTAAGTGCCGTCAAGCTGGTTCTAACTCATAGCAACCCTACATAGGGTTTCTGAGGAGCAACTGTTGTTAAGTGCCATCAAGTCAGTTCCGACTCATAATAACCTAGTATAAGGTTCCCAAGGAGTGGCTGGTGAGCTTGAACTGCCGACCTTGCAGTTCAAACCAACTTTGCAGAGGAGCAGCTGGTGGGTTATAATTAGCCAGGTTCTCAGAAGTGGAGTTGGAGGTATACTAAGAGTCCATTGGGAAGTAATTTTGGTTGGGAAAGTATATGGTGAATGGTGATGGAATCAAAATTTGGTCTCTGCCTTTCCCAGGGGCCCCTGGTAGTGCTCTGGGTTAGACACTGGGCTGTTAACCATAAGGTCTATAGTTCAAACCCACCATCTTCTCTTATGGAGAAAGGTGAGGCTATCTGCTTCCATAAAAATTTACAGTCTTGGAAACTCTATATACAGAGTTGCTATGAATCAGAATTGACTCCGTGGCAGTGGGTTTGGTTTTGATTTACCCTTACACTATTTAATGTATATCTGTGTCATATACAGTATACATGTCATACACAAGAAGGCTTCAAAAAGTTCATGGAAAATTGAATTAAAATACAATGGCACTAGATGATAGAATGAATGTAAAACTAATATTCTCCCATGTAGACTAACACACAATTCACAATAAAACATTTATTTAAAAAAAAAAAAATACAATGGCACATTTCTACAAAGTTTTTTAAAAGCTCCCTTGTACAAGATTTGATTTATTGATATAGGTATATATGTTGTTGTTAAGTGCCGTCAAGTCAATTCCAACCCATAGTGACCATGTATATGGTTTTCAAGGAGTAGTTGGTGAGCTTGAACCATCAATCTTGCAGTTCAAATGACTTTGCAGCCTGACGCATTAGCCCACAGCACCACACCAGTACTCTATGTATATATGTTTGTATCTATACACACACACATATGTATATATAAAGTTTTTATTGTGAATCGAATGATAGTTTACATGGGAGAACATCAGTTTTACACTTAATGTTTCATTGCAATTATTACAATCACCTCCGTGCATCATCATTCAACAGTATTTGTTTCTATTCCCTCTGATTTTGGGGGGATGCACACAGAAGCACTCATGAGTCATGTAAACAACCAAAGGGCACATTCTGCAAGCCTGCCTCCTGGCCACCAACACAAAGCCTTTCTCTTTTCATGAGTCTTCAACTTCTTTTTCTCTCCATGTCCTCATCTCTGCCTCCATCTCTGGTGTCTCTGCTTCTCTGGATAGGGTCCCACATTCTGTTCGTACTCTTCTCTCTTGATGGTCCCATTGTCCTGTTCCTGGACTGTAAGATTAACTACTTCCCCCTTTTTGTTACAAAACTTCTACCTTTACAGTAGTGACAATCGCAATTAGTTATGATAACAATTACTCACTATTGAATCATAAGCATATTGTCCCCATCTCCTTTCACCAGACCTGTCTAGACAAGATGAAAACTATTCAGTGGAGATTCTGTCTTCCCTTGCACACTCTGAAACTACACTTTCTTGAAACCTCATAAGCCAGTCACTTTGTGCCTTTTTCGCGCCCCCACCCCCCATTTTAGGTAGCCAATGTCTAGGCTGCCTGTCCTTATCAACCCTGTAAACAAAGGGGAAATTTCTTCTGTGGAAATTCCGTCTCTGTTGGTATTTTGAGCTAGTACATCCATAAGTATAGGTCAAGTTAATCAAATTGTAGCAATTTACACTTGTTTCCTTTATAAAAAAATATATTTTTTTAAATCTTCTTTAGTTCTGATCATCAAGCCATCAAAACTAGGTCAAATGGTTACAAACAACAAGTTTGGGCGTTCTTGTGCATCTCCCCTCACTTCATATCATCTGGACACTTCACTCTCAGTTGAGCTATGTGTTTTATCTGATAGATTTCTTATTTCATCTATAAAAGGGGCTTGGTTTCATGAAGTCCCTATCTACGTAGCTTTTCACAACTTAAAAGACCTGTGCATCCTTGTATCCTCAGCTGTCTCACTTCCACCTTTGGATCATGTACTGAGGGGTTAAATATGACTATATAAACACATATCCTGAAGAAAACATACTTAAACTTTTATATCTGAGAAGGGCTGAACTTCTATTTCGTGTCTATAGTTTAATCTTTCTTACTCTTTCTGATTGCTTGTATTTTTATTCTGGAAATTTTTACATTGGGTGTCTGTAAGGAATGTTGGAATGTTTTAGTTTGGTTTGCATATTTTGTGGAGACCTGATGTGGCACTGTAGGATAAGCACTAGACTGCAAACCACAAGATCAGCAGTTGAAATCCACCAGATGCTTCTAGGAAACCCTGTACCTTCTCAGAATGAGACAGAGTTACTATGCGTAGGAACTGACTTAACAGCAACAGTAACTGTATTTTTTTAAAGTAGTTATGAAATAAATCAGTTCTCCCCTGAACTCTTTGTCTTCAAAAACATTACTTTCTCCTATTAACAATTCCCCACTTTGGGATTGCATCTGTTGCATTTGTCTTTCAGCATCCATTCTCTTTCTTGCCATTTCCTTCCCCCTCATGATAATGCGTTAGGGAAATAAGTCTGCTGCAGAAGACCTCTTTAAAGTGTTGCAGAACAAATATGTCAGTTTGAGGATTAAGGTGCACCTGACTCAAGCCATGCTATTATTCCATACCTCATATTCGTGTGAAAGTTGGATAATGAATGAAGAAGACTGTAGAAGAATCGATGCATTTGAGTTATGGTGTTAGAGAAGAATATTGAAAGTACCATGGACTGCCCAAAGAACAAACAAATCTTGTGTTGGAAGAATTATAGCCAGAGTGTTCCTTAGAAGCCAAGATGACAAGACTTTGTCTCTCATACTTTGGACATAATGGTTGGTAAAGTGGAGGTTCAGAGAAAAAGAGGAAGACCCCCCAAGAAGATGATTGATACAGTGGCAGCAGCATTGGGATCAAGTGTAATAATGATTGTGATATTGGCACAGGATAGGGTAGTACTCTGTTCTTTTGTACATAAGATCTCTGTGAGTTGAACCTGACTTGAGGGCACCTAACAATAACAACAACATGATAATGCTAATGAGAAGCAACTCCAGTTTGAAGTCACTTAAACTGCTCCACAGGGAGAATTCACTAGACCACTAGCCACAAGGTCAGTGGTTCATACTCACTACCTGCTCCTTGGAAATGTATACAGGGTCGCTGTGAATCAGAAGTGAGTCAACGGCACTGAACAACAACAATAATAGATTCTCTAATGAGACTCTGACCTGGAACCTGTGAGTATCGTAGGGATATATAGGATGCCTGAGCCTCTAATTAATAAGGTGGTGCTAGCAAGGTCAGAACAGAACATGGGAACACTGAATGTTTTAAAATTAAGAAAGGTGTGCGACAAAGTTGTATTTTTTCACCATACTTATTCAACCTGTATGCTGAGCAAATAATCTGAGAAGCTGGGTTCTGTGAAGAAAAACATGGCATCAGGATTGGAGGAAGACTCATTAACAACCTGTGATATGTAGATGATACAACCTTGCTTGTTGAAAGTGAAGAGGATTTAAAACATTTACTAATGAAGATGAAAGAGCACAGCCTTTGGTATGGAATACATCTCAATATCAAGAAAACAAAAATCCTCACCACTGGACCAACAAACAGCATTCTTATCAATGGAGAAAAGATTGAAGTTGTCAAGGGCTTCATTCTTCTTGGATCAACTATCAACACTCAAGGAAGCAGTAGTCAAGAGATCAGACAACATATTGCATTAGACAGATCTGTTGCACAGGAACTTTTTAAAGTGTTGAAGAGCAAAGATGTCAGCTTGAGGACTAAGGTGCGCCTGACCCAAGCCATGGTATTTTCAATAACCTCATATGCATGCAAAAGCTGGACAGTGAATAAGGAAGACCGTAGAAGAACTGATGCTTTTGAGTTACGGTGTTGGAGGAGAATACTAAAAATGCCATGGGCTGCCAAAAGAACCAGTAGATCTGTTTTGGAAGAAGTGCAGCCAGAGTGCTCCTTGGAGGCCAAGATGGCCAAACTTCGTCTCTCATACTTCGGACATACTGTTAGGAGGGACCAGTTGCTGGAGAAGGATATCATGTCTGGTAAGATGGAGGGTCAGAGAAAAAGAGGAAGACCCCCAACAAGATGGATTAGCCAGGTGGCAGCATCGAAGGACTCAAGTGTGGCAACAGTAGTGAGGTTGGTCCAGGATCAAACATTGTTTCATTCTACTGTGCATAAGGTCGCTATGAGTTGGTGCCGACTCAATGGCACCTAACAACAACAACAAAGCAAGGTCAGTGGAGTCCTGGTGTGGCGTTGTGGGTTAATGTGCCAGACTGCAAAACTATTTGAACTTGCAAGGTCAGTGAGCGGTTCAAGCTCACCATCTGCTCCTTGGAAACCCTATACAGGTTTGCTATGGGTTGGAACTGACTCGATGGTTTTAACAACAATAATCGAATAAGCAGTGGACTGTTAAACACAAGTTTGGTGGTTCAAACCCACCAGCATCTCCTTAGGAGAAAGGTGAGACTTTCTGCTCTTATAAAGATTTACAGCCTTGGAAAGCCTACACAGGGTCGCAGCAAGTCGGAACTGACTGGAAGGCAGTGGTAGTGTTGGTTCCATCTAACCCAGTGTGTAAGGATCAGAGTGACCTGACTCTGGGTCCTAATAGAGTACTGCAGAATGATAATGTAATCTGCTTCAATCTAATAATAAATTGTTGTTAGATGTCTTTGACTTGGTTCTGACCCTTTATAGGGTTTCTGAGGAGCAACGGGTGGGTTTGAACTGTTAACCTTGTGACTCACAGTCCAGTGCTGATCCTGCAGTGCCACACCCAGATTTCTCTTTCAGTGAACTGTGAAGCCGCATTTACTTAGTAGCTGCTAGGTTATATGGAAGTCCATCTTTTTCACTGGATTCCTTGTCAGTAAGAAATTGTGCCCAAGTTTACACCTGGCACATAGTAGGACAGCTATGAATATGTGTTGAGTGAGGGAGATTGGTGAAAATGGGGCTTTTCAGGACTGCCCTGAGGTCAGTCCAGTTAGAAAAGGTTCTCCCAGGGCCAAACTTACCTAGTTCTTCTTGGGCTGGAACCTGACCTTCCAAAAATGAAGAGAAAAGACATTACTCATTGGAGTAATTGTTTAGTACAAATGTGGTTTCTAAGGGAAGGTTGATAAAGTCTTGACACAGGTATTCTCCTCTGATGACCTTAAGCTAAGCAAGGTGTTTGCATAATTACTGTAGCCATGAAAATATGCACTGAGCCACATTCCCAGCAGCAAAAAGAACCCTCTCAAAGCAGCATTCTGAAGACTGTCTGGGAGCAGGACTAACAGAAATGCACTGCGGGCTATATCAGCACTTGGTTACCACCAGCAGCGTTTATTCTGCATCATCCTTTGTGTAAGACCCTTGATTGCCCCGTTGTTGTTTTTTTTTTTTAAATGTAAATCTGACAGTAAATATAAATTTTGTAAATGATGATTTATGATTATTATTTGGGCCTCAAAAGAAAGAAAACCAACTCACTGCCAGCAAGTTAAATCTGATTCAGCAAACCCTCTGAGTTCCAAAGCTGTAAATCTTCACAGGAGCAGCCAGCCTTGTCTTTCTCCTGCAAAGTCACTGGTGGGTTTGAACTACCGACCTTTCAGTTAGCAGTGCAGTGTTCATCCTACAGTGCCATCAGAGCTCCTACAAAAGAGCATGTGTGTTTCCACCAGAGATCAAACCGGATAACCACTACACCACAGAAACCAGTAGAGGTCATAGTTCTTCTTTATTATTTGAGCCTACAAGAAGTGATTTTTCTACTTGCTCTGAAATCAGCTTAGAGCTCAGGGATAAGGTTTTAGTGACATGTGACATACAGGTGGTGTTCAGTAAATGCAGAGAGGAAGGCAGAAAGAAGAGCAGAATGCTGAGGGAAAGGAAAACAAGGAGGCGGGTGGCTTGCGATCCACACACTTCCTTAGAGACCATCAGGCTCTGTCATTAACTAGATGGGTCGCCTGGTTACACTCTTCAACATCTAATTACGTTTTCTCATCTTTAAAATAAAATAGCACCTATCTCCTGTGGGTTTTGAGAGAATTAAATATGAGTTCATACATACACATATGGGAGCTTCAAAAAGTTCATGGAAAAATAATGGAACTGGTATGACGCCATCTCATGTATCTGACACACTGCATCAATAAATGTTAGCTTTTCTTAAGATCAATACATGTTCATGAATTCCAGTGAATACTTATCTGTTTATCTTTTTAGATTTTAAAATGTATCCCCATCTAGTAGTATGCTTGCTTAAGGCAGAGAGAACCAACCAAACCCATTGTCATTGGGTCGGTTTTGACTCATGGAGATGCTAAAGGACAGCGTAGAACTGCCCCCATAATGTAGCTAAGGCTGTAATCTTTCTGGGAGCAGCCTGCCACATCTTTTCTCCTCAGAGAGCCAACGCAGGCTAAAATCCCTCTGAAAAACAGACAGTCATAGGTGGTAGTGTTATCAGAGACTCCCTCTTGCTGCTGGCATCAAGTTAAGGTGTTGATGTTTCCTGAATTGCCCTTCAGGTGGGTTCTTCTCTTGGTAGGGGTCCCAGACACCAGTCATATTTATCACCTGACTGCTGTGCTCTTTCCTGTGTGAAAGCAGTTCCTTCTCCTGACTTGATAGCAGGTCCTTTATTGAGCCCACAGTGTCCTTGGGGAGTTTATTTGGAGGCAGAAGAAAGACTGGAAGGGCAGGGAAGGAGGAATCTGGCTGGTGGGCTCTAGCTCCACATTAATCTTTCAGGGCCAGAAGTGAGCATTTCCTAACACCTTGGTCAGTAGCGCTGCTCTGCAACCTAAGACACTCAATTCTGTCTTTTTCAGAGACATCACTTGTTGGTCAGAATGAGTATCTATTTTTTAAAACAGCCTCAAGAGATACCTTATAACTATCTCAAGAGTTCCCTGGCTGGCACACACAGTTAAGTGGTTCGTTACTAGCCAAAAGATTGGTAGTTTGAACCCACCCAAAGACTCCTCAGAAGACACACCCAGTGATCTGCTTCATTAAGTGATCTTAGCCTTGAAAACCGTGTGGAGCAGTTCTGCTCTGCACACTTGGGGTCACCACCATATGTTAGAACTGACTGGATGGTAGCTAAGAACACAGTTACCGCAAAACTTTTGTTGCAATAAGCAGAGTAACCGTGAAAGCACAAATGTATTTAATTGAGTTAATGAGTAGTTTTGGAGCCTGAGGGAAGTGGAAACATTTCTCTCGTGTTTTCTTGAAGCATCGTATATGCACAGACACTTTTGGAGGTCTGGAAGGGACCTACATTGGAAGGCCTAGCAGTATCTCTTCTGATAGTCACATCTCTTTATCTCTTTTGAGCCTGGAAGAAGAAAGGGCCCTTGACTTCTCCCATCATGAGGTGAGCGTGTTTGGGCACTTTTACTGTGTCCCATCATGAAGTGAGCATGTTCAGGCACTTACTGTGTGGCAGGCTGAATTCTAAGTGCCATATGGATGAAATCACTAACCCTTCAGAGCAACTGACTCCTGAGCTATTTTAGCTTCAGTTTACAAAGGAGGCTAACCAAGGTTCAGAGAAGTTAAGTAAATTCCCCCAGATCAGACAGTTGATCAGTGATGTTGTTGTTGTTAAGTGCCGTCAAGTCAATCCCGACCCATAGCGACCCTGTATAGGGTTTCCAGGGAGCAACTGGTGAGCTTGAACCACCAACCTTGCAGTTTAAACAACTTTGCAGTCTGACACATGAACCCACAGTGCCACGCCAGGACGCCTGATAAGTGATGTTGTTATTGTTAGGTGCCATCGAGTCGGTACCGACTCTTAGTGACTGATAAGTGATAGAATCAGTTAAAAAGGAAAAAAAAACATAAAATCCAGGTGGAGCCTTCTCTCTTAACATGGCTCTGTACTGCCAGAGGAGTCATCAGTCCTGCTTAAGGATCCAGTGGAAATCAAATGTAAACTGCACATTTCTCTTTATCCAGACTTTAAAAGTATTCCATTTTTCAATAGGATTTCAGACATAAAAAGCAAGTTTCATTCCCACAAGATCACCATGCCTCTAGGAGACTACATGGTAGTTGTGTGCCTTGGAGTTGGTTGTGACTCATAGCGTCCCTGCCTAGGGTTTCTGAGGCAGGAAATCTTTATGGAAACAGAAAGACTCACCTTTCTCCTGTGGAACAGCTGGGAGTTTCCACCTGCTACCCTTGAGGTTAGCAGCCCAACTTGTAACAACTACACTACCAGAGCTCCTTAGAAGCCTACCTGATGGTCCAATGTCTTCCATACAGTAACCTCTGCTCTCCAGTTGAACAGCAGCAGCACTCTGTGATGGGTGGCGTTCGCTATAAGCAGTCAGGAGATGGACTTTGACGGGATGTGTATTAGTGATCCCTGCTGAAGGGAATGGGGCACAATGGGAAGGCCAGCTACAATGTGGCCTGACACTTAGTCTGTGGTCCCTCAGAGTTGTCCTGTGGTATAAAGGTGGTGGTGGTGGTGGTGGTTGTGTGCTGTGGAGTCGGAACTGACTCATAGCGACCCTGTACAGGGTTTCCGAGGCTGTCAATCTTTACGGGAGCAGAACGCCTTATCTTTCTCCCGCGGAATAGCTGGTAGTTTTGAACTGCTGACCTCAAGGTTCGCAGCCCAATTCGTAACCACTACGCTACCAGAGCTCCTTGGTATAAAGGTAGAAAGATATAAAGAGTAGGTCATTACAGCCTTGCCACTCTCAGTCATTGAGAGAAAATCTCCTTGGGCCAGGCAGCTCTTGTCAGCTGAGCAGACCCTGAAGGAGAGGACAGGAGGCTGTCTCCTAACAGTATGGCCAATGACTGGAGCAATAAGCTCTACCTAAAGGGGATATCTAGGTGGTGCATCCTTGTTTCCGTTTTGACAGTTTCAATTTTATTGGAAATGTGAGTCTACTCAATGGCAAATGCTTTTCCCAAACTCAGCCATTATTTGTTTGTACTCTATGTAAACAGACATTTACCATAACACACCAATAAAAACAGATCCTCAGCCGTCTGGAACTCTTTTACTATAACCCTAGGCAGAAGCAAAGGTCTAATATTAAAACCATGTGATAAAAGTCATACCTGGCATTTTGAGGGATTCTTGGAACAATTTATTTTACAACCATCGTTCCTTTTAAGTGGAGCCAGTTTGGCTTTTCTGGAGGCCAGGCCATAATGCTGTGATAGAAATCTCTACTACATCTTGCCTGTCACTCGTCTTTAGAGAAATCTTTCAGTGATTACAATTCCAGCTTTGATCCCCCTTTCCTTGCTCCATCTGTCATGAAATTAAAGCAATCTTCCAAGTCACTTCAGCACGGACTTTAAATGGCGTCTCAACCAACTTCTATCTTGTGTAATCAGGTTGACCACAATTAGCTGTCCCTGTGTTATTCAGTGGGTAAGCTTACCTTGTAAGACCTGTTACTGCACATCTTATCGTTGCCCAGAGCCAGCTGTGGCTACTGATAGATAGTGTGGACCACAAGACGTTTGATACCTCTCTTCATTATCTTTCTGTCAGGTTGGAAAGCTTATCCAAGAAGCAGCTGGAAGAAGTAATTTGAAGAGAGTAACTCTGGAACTTGGAGGGAAAAGTCCCAATATAATTTTTGCTGATGCTGATTGTAAGTCAACCACATATCTCAGACATGTACCCACAGAACTACTCTCTGGTGCTTTCTTTTGTATCTCCACTTTGATAAGACACCAAGAAAAAGGTCTTTGAACCTAGGGAGCATTCAAGAAGAATTGAATCTTGCTTCAATTGACTCTCCTTGCTTCTAAAAAAAAAAAAAGTTTAATATTAGGGAAAGAGCAGTTATCGATTAATGCCTGAACAAAGAATTTGTTTTCTAGAGTCTTATGAGCTATTTTGATGCTGTGAGGCTGTAGAATAGGGTGTAAGAGGTGAAGGGTTGCTCAGTGTTGCACAGTGGGCAAAGCAAGCAGCTCAGCCTCTTGAACACCTGAAATCCAGTCTACTTAGTTTTAAGAAGTCTGAAACTTCTCAACCGTGTCTGGTGGCTTTGTAGATTGTTAAAAATAAATCCCAGTTCAGCAGTGCTGCCAGTATTTTCCCAAACCTACGGCCCCTTCCCTGTTTAACCATCCCAACACCTTTCTGCTGCTCTCCTTAACTCTCAGATAGGATGACAGAATCCTCAGGTCAGTTCTGTATGAATAGACCTACTTCATGGGGGCTTAGAGCAATAACCTGGGCACGTGGTGGCTCTGTAGGATAAGCACTGGACTGCGAACTACAAGGTCCACAGGAGAAAGATGAGGCTTTCTATTCCTGCAAAGATTTATAGCCTCAGAAACCGTATGTAGAGGTGCTGTGAGTCAGAACCAACTCCACAGCATTTAACAACAAGACCAACAACAACAGAGCAGTCATTTAGTTAATCCCATGTCTCCAAGCAGGATGCCGCCTCAGCCATTGTGCACAGGTGTGTTCGTTCTGTTTTTAAAAGCTCTCTAGGGAATGAACTCGATGACACGTAACAAAAACAACTAGGGAATGAAATTCCATAGTCTCCTTTAGTCACCCTTCCGCTACCTCACATCCTGCCAGGAAGAGCTGCTTACCCAATTTTACCACCTGGAAATCAGCCCCAGCCTGGACTTTGCAGAATTCCACCTTATTGTCACTGTAAAGGGCAGTAGAAATGACCTGAAAGTCTCTGGAGGAGTAAGCACTCATTGACGTGACATACATTGGTTCTTAGTCGTTCACTTGGTCATTTAGCATCTAGAACAGATCGGATTTGTTAGTATTGTCTTGAAGTACAAGATATAAAAGATGGAAATGAGATTATGTTACAGAATCTTACTCTGATAGGGAAGGAATTTAGTGCCTTCAAAGAAGACCCATTGCTGATATATTTTACCATATTTTTGCATATAAAACACCTACTCAAATAACGCACATAGTGTGCATAGAAAGCTAATATGCAAGGGAGTTGTGCAGTTTGCAAAAATGTATAATGCTCATGTTATTAGTGTGAAAATATGGTAATAGCCAAAATACTAATTAACATTGAAGCTCCTGTTGATTAGGGATTGAAAACCGGCATTCCACGGTCCAATATCTTATTTGGCCTACAGAGTGTTGTTTTTCGTTCGTTTGTTAGTTTTAAGAAAAGCAGAAAACACATTTAAAAATACTGATTTCTGGTTTTTTGTTGTTGTTAAAAATGGGAAGATCTGGCAGCACTGGGCTTATACTCATGTATGGCAGTAGCTCCCTGTAACAATGGCTTCCCTCCTTACTGTGTCCATTACGGTTGTTACCACCCAACTAGACTCACACATTTACACTAACTGCTTAGTTCCTTCACACATTGGAATTGGAGACGCCTGTTATAGATGATCCGATCTGATCTTTCTTCGTACAGAAGAGAAAAGAGCCTCCAAGAAGTGAAGTCACTTCAGTTCACACATAGGGTCGCGTTAGAAGTGAACCAAACTGCGTTTTCAGTGCAGTACTTTTCACTATCAGGGCTGACTTCTTGCTTTTCCTTTCCATTGTGTGCTGTTGGAGTGGGGGAGAGGCCTTGCCTGTAAACCGCCCGTCGCGGGCCAAGCTGTGTTGAGAACCTGGCTGTTTCTTCTTATAGTGGACTACGCTGTGGAGCAGGCTCACCAGGGTGTGTTCTTCAACCAAGGCCAGTGCTGCACCGCGGGCTCACGCATCTTCGTGGAGGAGTCCATCTATGAGGAGTTTGTGCGAAGAAGTGTGGAGCGGGCCAAGAGGCGCATTGTTGGGAGTCCCTTTGACCCCACCACTGAGCAGGGACCCCAGGTAGAAAACTCATATAGCTAGCACAGAAATTGGACACTCTAGTGGGACCCAACAAAACAACACATTCCATTTTCCTGTGCTCTCTGCTCTTACACCTGTGAAACCACTGAAGGATGGCATGTTTCTTTTTCTTCTTCCCTTTCTAAATTATATCTCTGGAAAAACTTTGGAGGTTAGGGCTGCCTTAAAGGCATTTTGAATGTTTGGGGTATCTTAGTTTGAAAGAAAGAGCCGAGCATGACAAGATGAAGTATGGCACTAGATCCCAGTCTTCTAGCCACTGAGCTTCCAGACAAGGAGAGCATCTCTTGTTCTCAGCACCCAAGGGTTCTTTCACCTGTCTGGGCCAGTCTGGGAGGATCACTCATAGCTTATAAATGTGTCCGAAGTGAATGCTGCACACACTGTGGTGCCCTGGAGAGAAGGGGGCACAAAAGTCCCTTTTCTGAGCTGCCACTCTTTAACCTGGCAGGTTCTCAAATCATTTTCCCAAATGGAATTGTCGTTTTAAACTGTAGATAAGAGTCTATGAATTTTCAAAAGAATATCTGGGCCATCTCTCAAAAAAAAAAAAAAAATATGGTTTTTTTTTGGATAAGGGATAACATCTCCTTAGTTTTGTGACCATGTGAAAGAAGATTGGTGTCCTAGTTGAGCAATACAGATTCGGGGGGTATTGTTTTTTATATTATTTATCATAATTGAATAATGGCACTATCAGTTTTTTGTAGGTTTTTTTTTGTGGGGGTGGGTGGCAGGGGAGCTTGCAATACATGAGCACCTTTTGTGGACTAGGAAGCCAGTCATCACTGTTTATATACATACTCTTTGCTTCTAAAAGTATCACAGAGTTTCCTTTAAAAACACCCCAAATAGGGTTTGTGTGCTATACCAACTAAAGAGGGTTTGAGTTAGTTCATCTGCTGTTTTCATGCACCTTGTGAAATTATTCACCTGATTTTGGAGGCTAGTTTCCCCCCAGATAAGCAGTAAATGATAAACCAGCCAGTGTTTCCACCACTTAGCAGCTCTCTACGCTGTCCGCGGTCCTTTGGATTCAACAATACAGTTCCTGGAAATTCAGGGCATGTTGCTCTTTATATTATTTCCAATGCCTAGTTCCTACTTTTGTGGGTCAACATGGTTAGAAAAGTTTCATATTATTTAACCAGATATTATGAATCTATGAAAAGATCATAAAGGAGAAACTCTTGAGAAAATGCATGTTTCTGTTTTCATGGAAGATTGTCCTTGGAGTCATTAGCTGTCTTTTCTGTAGATTGATAAGAAGCAGTACAACAAGATCCTGGAACTCATCCAGAGTGGTGTCGCTGAGGGCGCCAAGTTGGAATGTGGAGGCAAAGGGCTAGGCCGAAAGGGCTTCTTCATCGAGCCCACGGTGTTTTCCAACGTCACTGATGACATGCGAATTGCCAAAGAGGAGGTATCAAATACAGTGTCCTTACAAAAACCAAGTCTTTCTTGTGAGGGTTTCCAGAACATTGCTAGTAGACAGTATTGGAGTTTTAGCTCTTTTAATTTCCTCTGAACTCTGTGATAACAGTGTAGATGGCTATGAAAAATCTCAGTTTCAAGAAAAAAGTTCAATTGAAAAACAAGCTAGAAGATAGGCTAGGTGACAATGCTATTAGATTGCAATCACTATTGGCCCTCAGAACAATCATAATAGCCAAGTCATTAGCCTCATTAATAAACCGGCAGTAGGCATTTATCCCAACTGTGGATTGCTAGATATTAACCAACAGGAGAAAGGGCCCTCACATTTATGCAGGGGAGGGACCAGGTCATTCAACTCTCTAGACCAGACCTGGGGGCTCTCGTAGAGAATGCCTGTTTCTCTTCTGTACCTAGAGAACACACCTGTGCTGCACACAGTGAAATCAAGCTAGGCTCTTAGAATTGGACTCTTATAAAATCTTAGTCTGGGGAAGTTTGGGATATTTTACCACTTTGTACTGTTAAACTTAAATATCATGTAAATAATCAAGACAGGGTAAATTTGCTTTGACATGTGGAAAGCAGATAAAGGTGTGGTGAAGCAACCAAACTGTTCTCTTGCAGATCTTTGGCCCTGTTCAGGAAATTCTGAGGTTTAAGACTATGGATGAAGTTATTGAAAGAGCAAATAACTCAGACTTTGGACTGGTAGCAGCTGTCTTCACCAGTGACATCAACAAGGCCCTCACAGTGTCATCTGCAATGCAAGCTGGGACTGTTTGGTAAGACGAGAGTCAGTCTCATTGTTCTAGCCACATGTAATGCATTCCACTGGTGATACACCCAAACCCAAACATCCCACCATGGAGTAGATTCTGACTCTTGATGTCTATGTGCAGGGTTTCTGAGGCTATAAGTCTTTACAGGAGCAGAAAGCCTCCTCTTTCTCCTGCAGAGCAGCAGGTGGCTTTGAACTGCTGACCTTGGACTTGGCAGCTCAATATAACCCACTGTACCACCAGGGCCCTTTACTGTGTGTTGGTAAGTTGTTGTTAAGTTCCATCGAGTCAGCTCCAGCTCGTGACCTTGCAGTCCAGTGCATTATCCCACAACACCAATATAGGATCCTTATAATTCTCTGAAGAATAAGAACAGTAAATATTTTATGTAAATATATTTTAGGCAAGCAGACTTTACCCTAAGATGGGCTAGGTCAAGAAATCAAGTACAGTTTAAATGATAACATTTTCATCTGTACAAGGGAATTAAAAATGAGACTTTTAGAAGACATATTATACCACACTGCACAGGCAGAATTCCTAGTAACTCACAGTACTGTATGTTCTTCTTTCAGGATCAATTGTTACAATGCCTTAAATGCCCAGAGCCCATTTGGGGGATTCAAGATGTCTGGAAATGGGAGAGAAATGTAAGTGTCCAAACTTGCTGGCACATTGTATTATTAGCATTCTGACATGGGTGTTTTGATTGTCAGCACAGAGTACTCACAGAATAGTTTCATTCCCTCACTCTTAATAATTCATTAAACTTACTGAGCACATGCTACCATGTGCTGCTCTGTGCTACATGTTACAAAGGCAGGTAAGACACAATCCTTTTAACTTAAGTGGGTCTGGAGAAAAATGAATATACTAGCAATTCCATATAACGAGTTATTATAGATGTATGGTCAGATGGACAGGGTCAGGAAGACTTCACAGAAGAAATAATATTTCAGTATTAGAGAGTTAGGCATTCCAGGCAGAAGGAATAATAGAAATTAAAGCATGAAGAATAGTCAGGGAACAGAATGGAATTTGGCATGCTTCAAACATTTTTTTTTGCCTTCACAATTTTATTAATCTTCAATTGACATTTAAAAAGGAAGACACTTTATATAAACTCAAGGTTTCTTGTTGGTTTTTGTTCCCCCATAGCACAGTTTCTGGACCCATGAGCTCTGTATGCTCCTGTGGTCTCCTATGTGCTGAGTGTTGGTGGTCATTGATTTTGCATCCCCCCAGTTCACTCCTTTCACCTGCTCTGCCCCTGTGGGTTCTGTAAATTTGTGGTTGTAGGGTTAGGGCATTAGCTGAATGGAGGGAACTTGCTAACGATATAATTGGAAACATTGATTTAAATCAAATCTCAAAAGACTTTAAATATTATACCATTTGTGGGTGCTGAGGAAATGCCAATGATTTTAAGACCAAGAATTCTGAGGTATGGAGGGTGTCTTGCAGAGACTATAGGAAAAAACCCCTTAGAAGCATTTTGCAGTAACACTAATAGATGTCATCAAGTGATTGTCTACTGTGTATCTAGCTATATGGTAAATTGTTTTCTAGCGTTGTCTCATTTGATTTTAACAATGATCCTGTGGACAGACATAACTACCTTCATATTACAGAGGGTCCAGATAAGGAACCTAGTTAGAGTGGTTACTAGCCTGCCAAATCATCCAGCCAGTCAGTGGCAGGTCTGGGCTGTGACCAAAATCTATACACTTAACTCTCATGATGTCCAGCCAACGAAGTCTGGAGGCCAGGCTTAAGGAGTCTTGGGGACAGAATGAGAGCTGGACAGAGCTTCCTGAGATGATGAGGACCTAAAAGAGGGGACTGTGGCAGAGGAAAAGTAGACTTGGGGGGTTGTACTTGCAGCATTCATAGACAAATGGAATCTTTTGAATGATCAGAGAGTGAATGGTGGCCAGAGTCTCCCTGAGCTGACTACTACCATCTAAAAATATTTGCCTGACTTTTGAAAGGAGCCAAGTCCATAGTTCCTAAATCCTGAGACACACAGAAAACAATCTGCCACGTCTGTTCTTCCTGCTGAGTTTCTAAAATCACACTGCTTGAATTTGAATTCTGGCCTGAACTGCCACCCTTGCATCCTTGAATACATTGACTGACTCTCACTAAACCTCAGTTTTCTCATCTGTAAAATGGGAATAATTAAGGTACGAATCCTACAGGGTTGCTACAGAGAGTAAATGTTAGAGTTAAGTATGTAAAACACCTAGCCAAGTGTCTGGCAAGCCCTATCAAGTAGATGAGTGTTGTGTAGTTCATCAACATATTACTTTGGGAGTATAGCAGAATTTTTCCTTAATTCCATCCAGTGTTACCTGTCTATATTCTGTCTTTGGAAATGCCAGGGGAAAACTTCCTGATAGCACCTTTCTTTTCTGGCCTCCAGGGTCCCTTCCTTGCTTGACAGCCATACGCCATAACTCAACCTGTTTGCTCAGTTACTAATATTTCTTCAACTTTTATAGCATCTTCATATGCTCCGGGGATCTCTTCTTAACCTGTTTCTGCTGCCACTTTTTAAGCTGCATCCAATGTGTTACTGCATTTCCTGACTCTTTCTGTGCTCTCCTGGCCTCTGAAGCATTCGGGCAGTCACCAGCAATGGGCACTCTGCTTGCACTGCCTGCTCTGTTGCAGATAATTAGAGGTGCGACTCATGGGCAAAAATAGACTGTAGTAATAGTCATTGGTTGATGGCTAGATTTGGACCTTGATCGTGAGCAGGCCCACTCCACCAGGAAGCATTTCCCTGCCTGGAAAGAAGGCCCAGAGATAGTTTGGCTGTGTCAGGATCGTACCCAGCAGTGGCCCCAGAAACTAAACAGTATAGCCTCTCTGGTGTCCTAGGCTTTTCCAGTGCAGCTAAAAGGTAATTAGGAAATAGATGTTCTTTGATGAGACTTTCATCATCTTGCCTAAATTACATGGTTCTTTGTCCTGACTTGGCCCACAAAACATGTTTTCTCTTCCTTAAGTGACCTAGAATGGTAGAAGATGCTTCCAATAAGAGAGCTTGCTCTCTCCCTGTCCCCGCTCTCCCTTCTTCTTTGATACAGTCCCAGAATCTTCACCTAACCCATCTTCTACTACAGAGTTGTTTGCCTAACAGCCTGCAAATTACGTGCAGCTTTAGTCCCTGCACCTCCCTGCCCAGCTGTAAGAGGAACTGAGGAGAGGAGCAGGGACAGAGCACTCAAGAAGCCATGCTGGCCTCGCCTGAATGAGGTCACCCCACTTATATTTATGGGGAGTCATGCAATCTACAGACCTCTCACTTCAAGATCAGAGGATAGAGCTGAAAGTCTCTCGGCTCTTCCTGCAGAGCTAATTCCATCTGCTTCACTCTTCCCATCCTTTTTCTAATGTCATCCTCACCGAAGCTCTCCCTGAGGAGAAAGGCACAAGCTATAAAATATGTGTTCCAAGCCCAGGAGATGGAAAAAGAGCTATGACTCTCAGCATTTTAAAAATGAAGGAGACAGGTTTGAGCATCATTGTTGTTGCTATTAAGGCCGCCGAGTCGGTTTTGACCCATAGCAACCCTGTATAGGCTTTCCAAGGAGCAGCTGGTGAGCTTGAACCGCCGACCTTGCAGTTTAAACGACTTTGCAGTCTGACACATTAGCCCACAGTGCCACACCAGGACTCCATCATTGTTGTTAGATGCCATCAAGTCAGGATCGGCTCACAACGACCCTATGTACAACAGAACGAAACACCAGTCCAGGGCCAACCTCAAAATAGTTGCCACGCTTGAGTGCATTGATGCTGCCACTTGGCCAATCCTTCTCGCTGGGGGCCTTCCTCTTTTTCTCTGACCCTCCACCTTACCAAACATGATCTCCTTCTCCAGTGACTGGTCTCTCCTGACAAGTATGAAAGATGAAGTATGGAGGACGAAGTTTGGCCATCCTGGCCTCCAAGGAGCACTATGGCTGCACTTCTTCCAACACATATCTATTGGTTCTTTTGACAGCCCATGGCACTTCAATATTCTCCTCCAACACCATAACTCAAAAGCATCAATTCTTCTATGGTTTTCCATATTCACTATCCAGCTTTCACATGCATATGAGGTTATTGAAAATACCAAGGCTTTGGGGGGTCAGGTGCACCTTAGTCTTCAAGCTGACATCTTTGCTCTTCAACATTTTATAAAGGTCTTGTGCAGCAGATTTGCCTAATGCAATGTGTCATTTGATTTCTTGACTGCTGCTTCCATGAGTGTTGATAGTTGATCCAAGAAGAGTGAAGTCCTTGACAACTTCAATCTTTTCTCCGTTGATAAGAATGCTGTTTATTGGTCCAGTGGTGAGGATTTTTGTTTTCTTGACATTAAGATGCAATCCATACCAAAGGCTGTGCTCTTTGATCTTCATCAGTAAATATTTTAAATCTTCTTCACTTTTAGCAAGCAAGGTTGTATCATCTGTGACACACAGGTTGTTAATGAATCTTCCTCCAATCCTGATGCCACGTTTTTCTTCATATAAACCAGCTTCTCACATTATTTGCTCAGCATACAGGTTGAATAATTATGATGAAAAAATACAACCCTGTCGCACATCTTTCTTAATTTTAAACCATTTAGTGTTCCCATGCTCTGTTCGAACAACTACCTCTTGGTCCAAGTACCTCATGAGCACAATTAAGTGTTCCGGAATACTCATACTTCGCAATGTTGTCCATAGCTAGTCACGATCCACACAATCGAAAGCCTTTGTGTAGTCAGTAAAGCACAGGTAAACATCTTTCTGGTATTCTCTACTTTCACCCAAGATCCATTGGACATCAACAATTGGACCACGGCCTCTTCTGAATCCAGCTTGAACCTCTGGAAGTTCTCTGTCAATGTATGCTTGCAGCTGTTTTTGTATTATCTTTAGTAAAACTTTACTCACATGGGATATCAAAGATATTGTCCAATGATTTCTGCATTCTGTTGGGTCACCTCTGTTTGGAATGGACACAAATACGGATCTCTTCCAATCAGCCAGATAGTTGTCTTCCAAATTTCTTGGCATGGATGAGTGAGTGCCTTCAGTGTTGCCTCACTTTCTTGAAAGATTTCAATTTTTATTACTTCAATTCCTAGAGCCTTGTTCTCTCAGAAATTAATAATTTCCTAATTACTCTTTAACTGCGCTGGAAAAGCCAGTTTTCTGTCACCACTCATCAGTTTGTCGTCCTGTGGTGGCTTCTGAGTTAATATGATTCTGGAAGCTATGCCACGTCTATTTTAAATATCAGCAGGGTCACCCATGGTGGACAAGTTTCAGATGAGCTTCCAGACGAAGACAGACTAGGAAGAAGGAGTGACGAACTACTTCTGAGTATTTAGTCACTGAAAACCTTATGAATAGCACAGGACTCCATCATTAGAATACTTAAAATCATTGGTGCTTAAGTTTATATGCATATGTGTGTTCAAGTACATACGTGCATATGTTTAGTTTTCATATGTACAGAAAAACCCCTGCAGTTTGGGGAAGGGGCTTGCCTACTTGCCTATCTAGGGACCCACTCTCAGACATTCTGATTTAGTACATCTGGACTAGGACCTAAGGAGTCTCGGTGGCACAGGGGTTAAAATCCCGGCCTGCTAATCGAAAGGTTAAGGATTCAAACTCACCAGCTACTTCTCAGGAGAAATACCTGGCATTCTGCTTCTGTACAGGTTTATAGCCTTGGAAACCCTATAGAGCAGCTCAATTCTGTCCTGAAGGGTCAGAGTCTACTTGAAGGCAAAGAGGTTTTGGTTTCAGGGTAGGGTCCAGGATCTGCATTGTTAATAAGCTTCTGGAATTATTTGGATGCAGGTGCTTTGGGGACCTTCTCTGAGAATGGTGCTTTAGGACCAACAGAAATACATACTTGTTTCATGGATGAATCAGAGTGATTCCTAAAATGACTGGCTGACAGCCACAGAAATGTAAAATCAGGCCATCTCTGTGTTGTTAATGTTAAGTGCCATTGTGTTGGTTCTGATTCATAGCAACCCTAGATAGAGTTTCCAAGGCTTTTAAACTGTTCTCAGGAGTAGAAAGCCTCATCTTTCTCCTGTGGACCTTTGGTTTTCAGTGCAGTACTTATCGTCTGGAGCCGCCGCACCCCTCGATTATCACCATGGTCAGGAATGTACCATTCATGTGTGCTGAGGTGCTAGCTCTGCTGCTGGAGACGTGGTCTGGGCACCGGCGGATGGAGAGAACATGGCGAGTCTCAGAGCCAGTCAGTGAGTGGCGGAGTGAACTCTGTGGAGCCCCCAGCTCCAGTGTTCTGTGTTCACTCAGTGCTCTCAGACCTCTCACTGGCATTCCTGATGTCCTGACCTGGCCGCAAAGCTTATTGTAAAGCTGCTTTGGGTCCACTCCTCTGTCTCAGACCGTGGCAGCAGATCACTGCCTGAGACCATGGAGAGGAGCCCACCAGGCCAGCTGGAATTTCCATTTTATCACCCACCCAAAGACAGTGGAATCTAGTCTCGCCATACTTTTAAACAACCATACTGAAAGGGTTCTGATCCTGTAGACCTCCTTACATTTCCTAATGACCTATTTAGAAATCTGAGTGGGAGGAAAGTGTGGCCGGGGTCTGCCACAGCCAAGTGCGTGCACAAGCCAGGAAACATGAAGGGAGCAACCTCGCTTCAAACAGGCGGCACATGATGTCCTTGATGAAGAGACCCATTCAGAATTGCCCAAGGGCAGGAAAAAGTCCAGAGAGAGCCAGAGCTGAGCTGGTCATAAAGAGACTCAGAGCTGGATGGAGCTAATGAGGGAACATACAACGAGCAGGGCAGTCCCAAATTGTTGATTCTGGTTTCTGTATGGAGGAGGACTGGTACGCAGCTTCCTTGGGATCCACTCAGATGCCCTTGGTGCTCAGAGGAGCTGCTGGCAAAGCATTTGAAGCCTTGTGGAGGACCATTAGGATTCCTGCAGGATAAAGTCAAGTTAACAGTAACTACTTACCTCTTAGGTGGTAGCTATGTGCCATGGTGTCGGTTCCAACTCATAGCGACCCTACACAGGGTTTCCGAGGCTGTCAGTCTTTACAGGAGCAGAAAGCCTCCTCTTTCTTCCACGGAACAGCTGGTAGTTTCCAACTGCTGACCTTGAGATTAGCAGCCCTATTCATAACCATTACTCTACCAGTGCTCCTTACTTACCTCTAATACATGGCTGTTATAAAAGACACGGTTTCTTAGTCCTTTCATTTTCATATACATCTGTAAGGCTTCTGTTTTGTTTTCTGGTGGCGAGAGTATTGCAACAGGGTAGAACAGAAAAGGAAGGATAAAAGATCTTCCTTCTTTACATTCATTCCTTCAACAACCATTGAGTACCTTCTTTGTGCCTGACACTCTAGGCTGTATATATTGATGAAGGACGAACAGGGAAACTGATTAAGATACATTTTCATGGGGAAACACAAGTACTCAAATGCAAGGATGCTGCAAAAAGCTCATGGAAAATGGAACTAAGAGAAAATGGAGTTTTTCCACAGACTTTTTGATGTCCCCTCGTAGTTATTATCGAGATTGGCGAATGTCATAGTAGAAATGTGTACACGGTACCGTGCAAGCCCAGGGTACAGAGAAACTACCATCGGAGGGAATCAGGAGAAGGTGACCTGAAAAGAAAGTTAAATTACTTTGGAGGAAAGGAAAGGAAAAATAAAAAAGTAGCACATGTTTAATTTCATAAGTAGGAAAAAAAAAAAAGCAATTGTAATGAGGCGAAGGTGAGTAGGGGCCGAAAGAGAAGTGGAAGAAAAGGAGTGTGGCAGCACACAGGTCTCAGCACACACCGCAGCGGGGACGTGCCTCTGGACAGTATGGAAGGAGTGAGTCTCCCAGATCCTCCTGTCCCCCTCCCCAGGCTCCATGGGCTACTTAGAAGCAAGGACCAGTCCTGACTTTTGTATCTCCAGCCCAGCACAGTGCTGCCTGTAGCAATAGCTCAGTAAATGTTTACCGAGCAAATGATGACCCTTGATCCTACCCATGGTCCCAGAGGGCTCTTTGAGCCAGGAGAGGAAGTGGCCAAAGGAGAATCTTGGAGGAAATGTAATCACACTTTCCAAACCTTTGACGCAGGTCTCTTTCCTCACTCTTTCCCTGACGACATGGGGCTGTGGACAGTATCTCCTCACAATTACGTTTTTAAGGTGTTGTGGATGATTTGTGGTAGACCTTTACCTATTCATTTGCCAGTTATTAAATCTAAGGGAGAACGAAAAGGGATTTAGAATGCCAAATTGAGAAGATCCTACCTGGGAGTCTCATCATTCTCTTGATGTGATCAAGTCTTCCAGCCAGATGGTCAAGACAATGATTAGAGAGCAGAGCCTTCCAGAGGGTCTCCAGTCCCTGGGATTAGAAGAGTGAGTCCTGGAGAGGAAAGGCTGCTGTGGATGGAATAATAGCCTCTCCACTGCTGCAGCTCTTGGGACTTAGCTCAAGGGCTTAGTCTCTGGGACCTCCAACCAAGGCGAGCCCATGGGCTTCTCGCGCTGTGTGGTTAGGAGCCCTTACCTTTCCGTGCAATGGAGTGAAGACAGATTACCCTGAAGAAACATTCATTGTTCAGGAGACCATAACTTCCTCTACCCCTCAGAGGAATGCTGGGCTGTCAGTCCTTGAGGAATTTTCCCATGAAAATCCAGGCTTGCTGTTACCGTCCCAGGACTTTTACCGTGGCTCAGATTGGGTGGCCTCCTCCTCTGGTGTCTGATCCTGTGCGTTTCTGTTTTCAGGGGAGAGTTTGGTTTGCGAGAGTACTCGGAAGTGAAGACTGTGACCGTAAAGATCCCCCAGAAGAACTCCTAAGAAAGCCAAGGAGGAAGAAGACAGCCAGCCTGCACACCTCTCTCTCTCTCTGCTTTCCCTGTGGGGCCTAGCTCTCAGGAACACAAAGCTAATACACAGTCCTTAGTGAAAGGTTTGATGATAACACGTAGGCCAGGCAGCTCACTGCATAACCAAGCTGACCAGTGGAGCATGGCTTCTTGGCACTGGAAGGGATCACCCTAATGATACCAAATACTGGGGAAAGTGGGACTCAGAGCAGTAACTCTTGGACACTCCCTTTGTCTCTCTGATGCCTCTGGAGGAGAGGTAGCCTTTCCATTGTCTTCATTCCCCACTCCAGGCTCGCTCCACTCACTTACCCCTCCCACTCCTCCAAGGAGATCTCAGCTAAGCTCATTTGGGGCAGATGTTTGGTCCGGGAACAATTTTCCAAGGTTTTGTAGCCAAATTACCGTTTCATGTTATCCATTTCTTCAAAGCAACACATGAAATGGTTTTAGTTAGAGCCAGACCAGACTGAAAATGCCAGGAGCTGGTGCACTGCAGCAGATGTACTGAGAAGTAAGAGCTGGGGCTCTTCCTGACCGAGTCCTGGTTCTCTGACACCCATCCGTACCTCGGGGGAAAGAAGAGCAGAAATCTGGAGACCCACAGGACACCATGTGCCTGAGCTGGCAGCATGGCGTGTTCTTTATGTGTATATGTGTGTTCTTCCTTCTCTTGGTTAATGTGGATTAAAGTGAAGAGTGGATTGTTTTACATAGACGGATATTTTCTTTTCTAAAACTCATCTTTAAAACCAACCACAACAAGTCTGAGTAGGCTCGAAAGTTTGGAAAAGGATGCCTTGAAGGCATAACTCAGTTTCCAATAATGGCAGACAATACTGATGCAGTGTATTTGATATTTATAGCTTCTTCTGCCACCTCTAGTCTTTACTCGACACCTGCTAGCCCCCCAGTGTCTGGGGTGTTACTTTGGCCTCTCCTGGGCCTAGTGAGTCTTAAATCCCTTAGCAGTGACTTTGGGAAATTGTGCCAAACCTAGGGGTTTCCTGTCCATCTGCAGAGTTCCCATGTGCCACCACTGTCATGCTTCACAGAGCTGCCCTGTCACGCGCAGTGGCTCATCCACACACCGTGTGTACCCTGGCTTTGCCTCTCAGCACGCGAGCATCAGCAGGGAGCAGGCCCCTCTCCCTTCCCCTCACCACACACTCCTCTTCGGCTTCTCAGTGAGTCCACCACTTGAGGTGGACAGATTAGCTCCTTTTTCTTCTTCCCTCTTTTCATCTCTAACCTAGATGAAGATCATTTATTTAAAAGTACCGAACATAACTT
>NW_006408522.1:13613829-13614451 GCF_000296735.1 Chrysochloris asiatica
TATTTAACAGTTTTCTGCTTTCTAACCATACCGGTTTTCTATTTATAACCCTTGTCTATTCACAATGTTTGAAAGAAATCACAACTTGATATTTACAAATGACAGCATTCAGAAGCCCAACGCCTTGACTGCTAGGCATTTCTGAATTCTTTGGTGTGAACGTCATGTTCTCCTATAGCACGTGTCCAAGTGAACATGTCCACTAACAAACTAGTTACCTTCGAACTGCAATATATAGAGTGTGAAAATGAAGATTTATTTCCTTTAATTTACTTAAAAAAGAAACCTCTGTGCTAGCAATAAAGCATTTATATTGTGTACTACTGGGATTCTTTGGTTGCAATTATAAGTCTTTGTGTCATATTAAGTTCATTTGGGCCCTTTCCTCAGCTGCAGGAGTTTCAGCTGGGTTGCTGACTCAGTAACAGAAAGCTGGTAGGATAATTTTACAGAATGCATTCAGGCAGTCATGACCACAGAATGGACATATACACATGCATGTTTATACATAGTCCTGGCGTGCACTGTGGGTTAATGCACTGGACTGCAAAGTTGGTTCGAACCACACACTCCTTGGATACAGGATCACTATGGGTCACAAGATCAGCAGTTCAAGCTCACC
>NW_006408522.1:13614870-13622643 GCF_000296735.1 Chrysochloris asiatica
ATATATAGATATATATATCCCCCCCCCCAAGTGTTTGGAGACCTTCATTTATTTTATTTTTCAACCTTTTATTGTTAATTGAGTGAAGGTTTATGGACAAGATCATCAACTTTTACTTTCAGCAAATCATACACTTTGCTTCATCTCAGTGATAACAATCCCCTCCATGCAGCAATAGTTATCCCACTTGCTCTCTGGGGTTCCTATTTTCATTCCACCTGCCTTCCTATTCCTTCTTGATTTTGTCCTTAGGAAAATGTTGCCCTCTTGATTTTGAATGATTGACCATTCCATGGTGAATATTCCTTACTGTTGTAAGTGCTGTTGTTCCCTCTGCCCCACTACCTACTGCTTGGCTGAAAATTGTGCCACCGGTGAGTTCCTTTCCAAACGTTAATGGTGGTTGAGAGCCGCAGTGTCCGTAAACAAGACCACTATTTGCTCACACTAAGCGAAACCCATAGGTGCACAGTTTTGTGTGGCAAATCTGTTCAAGCATTGATTGCAGATTGACTGTTGCTCAGAGTCTTGGTGTGGTGCTGTGGGATAAAACACGGGACTGCAAGGTCAGCAGTTGAAGACTCACCAGTCACTCCTTGGAAACCTTATACAGGGTCACTATAGGTTAGAACTGACTCAAAAGCACTTAACAAGAACAACGCGACAATTGCCATTCAAACTAGTCTCCACAAAAGCTAAAATGTGAGGGTTTTCAGGGCCCTGTTCATGCAAACACAGTACAGAGTGAGGACTTGGCAATGCTCATGGCCTTTCACCGTAGCTTTATTTTTATTTATCAAAGTGACATGAAGGCAGACGACCTGGTGCAATATTATTGCAGCTGTAAAAGGAAAGCTGTTTGAAAGAAATGGCTCTGCAACCAGCCAAAGTTTGTTTTCTCTCTAGATCCTCAGAGTTGAGCTTTTGGGAAGTGGTTCCCACCCTTCGGACCTGCACATCCTTCCCTTCCAACCCTTGGACTCTCCAATCAAGTTCTGGCCAAGTGACACAAAACCTAAAACGGATGATTTAGCCACAGACTAGACCTAGCCTGCGGAAAGCGACAGAGACGTACTACTCTCCTCTGGGATTCGTTCTGTGTGCTGACAACTTGTCCTTCAAATGAACTAATCAAGCATTGGGCGGTACCATCCCTGAGATACTGGGTTGGACTCTGCACTGTAGATGTGGGACTCCCTGTAAACCTAGCTTGTGTTCAGTAAGTACATTGAGCCACCAGGAAGAAAATGAGAAAGGTGGACATAGAGTAATATTTAAAAGACCTGGGAAGATGCCACTGTAGAGTTTACATATAGGAGGAATCATGAATAATTTGATAGTACTTCAAAGTTCCTCAAATCTGTTCCCATAAAGCCCAATGAAGACATAAAGCCCAATGAAGACAGCATTACAAATGTCATTAATGACTAACAGGCATCATTTTTTACCATTACCCCTTTAGTTTCGTTAGCACCTTTCTTCCAAAGCACCCCCAGTGCTGCATTCTTGTTGATGATCACACTTCAATGCCATTTAAAAAGAATAAAGGACAAGAATATCATGTAGGGACTAAAGAGCAGAAAGAAACAGTCTACTGACCTGTGTATGAAAATAGGATGGCACCTAAGAGAAGAGGAAAATCACAGCTAAGAGAGAAGCTAGTGGGACAGGTGGTATGGACCTGACTTGGGGAAGAGATGTCATTTCAATAAGGAGCAAGAAGACTATGTGCCCAATAAACGGAATGGCCTGCAAAAGTGAGACCATTCTTGTGTGAGGAGACAGGGCTGGCAAGAGCAAGAACAGAGAGAGCATGCTGTCAAATGGGAGGGGCATTTAATTGAATTAGACACAAGGGGTCAGTTGCAGAGGGCCTGCAGGGTCAGCCAAAGGGTTCCACCATAACGTAATAGAAGATAGGACGTCACTAATGGTTTCTGAAAGCATGATGGAAGCAGTACACAGAGCATACTGGTTGGACAAAGGGAGCCCAAGGAAATTGATGTCAAAATGAATTTGGCATAACCCTGACTGGGACCGTGGAGATGGATAGGAAGGGAACAATTCAATGGAAAGATGACCCAGAACTTGATGAATTAATGTGAACTAATGAGAAAGCTTGCAAACCCAGTGAGTGAGGCCACGGCAGTGTCATTAACAGAAGTTGAAACCTGGAAGCAAGGGTTTAGAGAATGACCTTGACTTTAGAAACTGACTTAGAAATTTGGAGGGTAATAAAGACACAGCCAGGGAGCCTGGGTAGTGTAGTGGATTATGAGTTGGAGTGCTAACGGCAAGGTCAGCGGTTCAAATCTACCAGTTAATCTGAAGGAGAAAGATGAGGTTTTCTGCTCCCATAAAGATTTACAGCCTCGGAAACCCTCTACAGGGTTGTTATGAGTCAGAAACGACTCAGTGACTCATAACTACCACCAAAGAGACATTCAAATAGAAATCTCTGACAGACATGGGAGATAGGGAATTAGAACTCAGCTTAGGTGACTGGACTATGGTATGAACATAGTTAACTAACTCTATATAGAGAGTGAGTTAGTTTCTATGGGCCTTGTTTTTCTCCTCTGGAGAATCAAGAGGACTTTTTCTGCCCTGCCAACCTCAGCATTATGTGAGGAGTTAAATAACATTATGGAGGATATATTTTTCAATTGTTCTGGGACATCATGCATACGCAGCTCTAAACAATTACAGAAATGTATTTTTAAATGACGCATCGATGCTCTTCTGGCCATCCAGTAGGACATTGGAGTTCACAATTTCTCCCTCAGATCTGAAGTCATGATCAAAACCTGGCTATCTATGACAGGTTTCCTGCAAATTTTCCGAGTGGCCGCCTTGTTTAGAGGCCATCCCTCATCTAACTCACCAGACCAGCCAGGGGTAGCAGCAGTGAATGCAATTCTGTCTTATGCCTAAGTTTGATCCTGTCTACTCACACATTGCTCAGACACTCTGAGACTCAATACAAGACATGAAGGCTCTGGCCAGGCTTTCGGAGCCACCCTGAATTCCCTACACAGCAGCTCTTCATCAGTGGAGACTGGCCAGGAATGAGAGCATGGGAAAGTCCCCTCGGGAACGGCATGAGGCCCTCTTCCTACACATGGACATCGTCTAACTCTCACTTGGTTATTGGTCAGATTAAAAGGAAGATCAGCTTGCCATTTCGTCTTTGATGTGAAACTGCTTGGATAGTGTTTCCTTTGGCCATTTATCTCTGTAGCAAGAAGGAACCTGAAACCCAAGTGGCCCCTGCCCCTCGCCTGCCGGAGCGTCAGCGCCTCTTAATGGTTCCAAGGTCTTTTGGCCTTGCTGCTTTGTTTGTTTCTCAAGAGCAGGCCCTGTCCTTGTTCTCATAAAATAAATGTTATCAAGTGGGCTTGAGTTGACTAATTTCTTTTACAACATGGTTTCCCCAGTATGCTTTTTAAGGTGTGCAGCTGGTTTTTATTTTATATTTTAGGCAGAATCAAAAAGTGCATTGAACACAATGCTTAGAGGATACTGGGCTTCTGTTACTGCTGATGGGAAAATTTGGAAACTGATGAACGTAACTGAAGTCACCGAATTGTACACAGGAAGAAGGTTGAAAACGGCAAGTGATGTTAGATACATATTTACCACAATACTGTTTTTTAAAGGGAGAGAAAAATGTTCCTAAATGCATACACTGAATCCTTTTCATACAAAGTTTAAAAGACATGAAATAAAACACATGTTATAGAAGAATAAACATGCTTGGGAATTCACACACACACAAAAAAGAGTGTACTTATCCACACACTTCTGAGACCCCCTTCTAATCTTTACCGCCTTTGCAGCCAAATGTGGTATTCTGGGAACCTTGGAAGATCTCTCTAGTTCTGATTCCAGACACACATACACACACACATCTACTTTATGGAACAATAATGTGGCATCTCTTCCCAGTTCCTCTTGGTTGGTAACTTTTGAGTGATGACTCATGGGGGTAAATGAGGAACAATGAACAAGAGCATATAGTGCTTCTCCAGCTATCCAGAGGTGGGCAACCCCAAGGGAAGGGTCTGTTTGTGGAGCAGTTAAGGTCCCAGCCTTCATTTCCCAAGTTAGGCTCATTCATAAACAACACAGAATTCGTGTAAAATTGTATAAAATCCAGATGCCACTTGTGAATACAATTAGTTCATGCTCCCTGGTGGCCCTGAGGGAGGTGTGAGGCCTACAAACATTCAGGGATCAGAGCAATGTCCACTCCCAGCCCCAAACTGTGTGTGCTAACAGAACCGCTGTGCCCTGCCAAGGAGAGATGAGAACAGGCTTTGTCGGGTGTGAGTGTGTGTGAAGAGTGCAAGGGAGTACCCGCCCATCTAATGTCTAATCTCTTAAATTCAGATCTGACATGCTCGAAGTGCAGAAAGAGAAACCTGTCAGTAACATAAAGAGCTTCTTCAATGGGACATAGGAACAGAACACTGACGTACCACCACCACTCACGAGCTGTGAGCCTTTGGAAAATTAACTAACCGTCCAGACCCTCAGTCTCCTCCCCCTGTAAAATGAGACAATAAAATTACCTTCCTCAAGCAAACATCATAATGATGGAATGAGAAAATGCATGTAAGGTTTTTAACACTTTTTAAAAATAGCTTGGCCCATTTTAATAGTTAAAAAAAAAAAAAAGATTGAATAAAAGTAAACCAATAGATATCTACTAAAAGCTAAAGTTCCCAGGAGGTTGTGACTCTTCTTTGGGGTTATTAGAAGCACTGTCATAGCTTTGGTTAAGTAGGAAAAAACCAGGCAGGAGGACACCCGCATTAGGATGGACTTGTTGTGAAGTGTCATTAAATTGGTTCCAACTCATAGCAACTCTGCATAGAGTTTCCAAGGAGTAGCTGGTGAGTTTGAACCATCGACCTTAAGGTTCAAACCGACCTTAAGATCCAGTATTTATCCTATGGCACCACACCAGGACTCTGGGTAGACTTAGAAGGTGGGATTGGAGTCAATAACTGGTGAATTCTTGGAGGCTGGAAAGAAAATGCCCATTCAGAAACACATGCCTACACCTTTGGTTCTGCTTCAACAGCCGACACTAGGCTTCACTAGCTAACACAGAAATCTCCCTGAGTCCTGTCCTTCACAAGAACAGGTTGGGGACAGTAGTAGATGAGTGGTAGAATCATTACCTTCTCTTGATTCAATTCCTGAGATTCACTTCTCAGCCAGTGTATTTCCTGAGCACCTTCCACCATGTGCAGCCGAGGTTTTGGAATAAATCATCCAATGGAAACCCTGCGTATCACAACAGTTGATTCACCAGGAACCTTAAGGGATGCTAACAGCAGCAAGAGGGATCAGAAGTTAAGTGAGTGAGGGAAGCAAACACTAACTTAGAAGAGGATTTTGCCACCTTGTATAGCAGTGTTGAGGTTATTATTATTGTATTATTTTTGTTAGCCTTGCCACCAAAGAACATATGGCTTTTTTTTGCCTAGGAGTGGGAGTTGGGAAATCACTGGTCTCATTTGAATATTTAAATGAAACCTCAGCAGACAGCCCCAGAAAGGTGATTACAATACTCTGGAAGAGTCACATTCTAAAAAGTCATCTCCTATTCTCAAGGAGCTCTGGTAGCGTAGTGGTTACAAATCGGGCTGCGAACCACAAGGTCAGCAGTTCGAAGCTACCAGCTGCTCTGCGGGAGAAAGATGAGGCGTTCTGCTCCTGTAAAGATTAACAGCCTCGGAAACCCTGTGCAGGGTCGCTATGAGTCAGAACCGACTCCACGGCACATAACAACAACAACAATTTTCAAGGCAGGAGTCCTGGTTTGGTGCTGTAGGTTAATGCACTGAACTGCAAGGTCAGTTCAAACTGCAAGGTCAGTGGTTCAAGTTCACCAGCCACTCCTCAGAAACACTATACAGGGTCGCTATGGGTCGGATCCAACTCAACAGAACTTAACAACAACAATTCTCAAAGTGGAGTCCTGGTGTGGTGCTGTCGGAAAAGCACCAGATCTCAAAGTTGGTTTGAACTGCAAGATCCACCAGCCACTCCTAGGAAACCCTATACAGAATTGCTTGGAGACTGAACTGACTCAACAGCACTTAACTACAACAACAATTCTCAAAGGTGGTGTGGTGCCAGAGGATAATCATTCAACCTCAATGTTGGCTTGAACAGCAAAGTCAGTGGTTCAAGCTCACCAGCCACTCCTCAGAAACCCTATGCAGGGTCACTATGAGTCAGAACTGACTCTATGGCACCTAACAACAACCATTAATTGCTAATATGCAAGTTCGAGCTGAAGCTGAAGGAAAGAAAACCAAGCCCAAGAGAGTCAAAATAAGACCTTGAACATATCCCACCTGAACTTAGAGATCATCTCAGACATTAATGACTGAAGACCAGAAGAATTGTGGGATGACATCAAGAAGATCATACAAGAAGAAAGCAAAAGGTCATTAAAAAGACAAGAAAGAAAGAAAATATCAAAATGGATGTCAGATGAGACTCTGAAACTTGCTCTCCTGCGTAAACATGCTAAAGTGAATAGGACATCAAAGAGCTGAACAGAACATTTCAAAGGGAAATTCTAGAAGACAAAGTAAAGTATTACAATGAAGTGTGCAAAGACCTGGAGTGAAAAAACCAAAAGGGAAAACCATGCTCAGCATTTTTCTCAAGCTTAAAGAACCGAATAAAAAATTCAAACCTTGACTTGCAATATTGAAGGATTCTCTGGGCAAAATATTGAAAAATGCAGAAAGCTTCAAAAGAAGATGGAAGGTATAAATAGAGGCACTGTACCAAAAAGCATTGTTCGAGGTGAAACCATTTCAACAGGTAGCACAAGATCAAGAACCAATGTACTGAAAGAAGAAGTCCAAGCTGCACTGAAGGCACTGGCAAAAAACACAAGGCACCAGGAATTGAGAGAATACAAATTGAAATCCTTCAACAAACTGATGTAACATTGATGAGGTGCTCACTCATCTATGCCAAAAAATCTGGACAACCAAGTAGAAGAAACCCATATCTGTGCCCATTCCAAAGAGAGGTGACCCAACAGAATGTGGAAATCATTGAATAACAACATGAATATAAAATGCAAATAAAATTTTGCTGAAGATAATTTTAAAAAGAGGCTGTAACAGTACCTCAATAAAGAACTGCCAGAAATCCAAGCAAGATTCAGAAGAGGATGCAGAATGAGGAGTATCCTTGCTTGTGTCAGTTAAATCTTGGCTGAAAGCAGAGAATATCAGAAAGATGTTTCATTTTGCTTTTTTGACTATGCAAAGGCTTTCTAATGTGTAGATCATGACAAACACTGGCTAACATTGTGAAGAATGAGCATTCCAGAACACTTAAGTGTGCTCATGATGAATCCCTACATAGACCAAGAGGCAGTCATTTGAACAGAACAAGGAGATACTGCTGGATGAGATGAAGAAGAACATGGCATCCGAATTGGAGGAAGACTCATTAACAACCTGCGATATGCAGATGATACAACTTTGCTTGCTGAAAGTGAAGAGGACTTAAAATAGTTACTGATGAAGATCAAAGATGATAGTCTTCAGTGTGGATTGTACCTCAATGCAAAAACAAAAATCCTCACAATTGGGTCAATAAATAATATCATGATAAACGGGGGAAAGACTAAAGTTACCTAAAACTTTATTTTGCTTGGATCCATAATCAACACTTACGGAAGCATCAGTCAAGAAATCAAATGATGCATTGCATTAAGCAAATCTACTG
>NW_006408522.1:13633140-13634214 GCF_000296735.1 Chrysochloris asiatica
TTTAACAGCAATAACAACCAGGGGCAAACTATTGAATGATGCAAAAAATGTAAAAGGAAAGTGAAAGGAACACACAGAATAACTGTACCAAAAAGAAGTGGCCAATTTAAAATCATTTCAAGAGATAGCAAATGATTAAAAACTGAAGGAAGAAGTCCAAGCTGCACAGAAGGCATTGGAGACAAGGCTCCAGGAACGGACAGAATGTAAATAGAAATCTTTCAACAAGCTGATGCCACACTGGAGCTTCTTACTCATCTATATCAATAAGTTTTGAAGACAGCTAGCTGTCCAACCAATTGAAATAAATCCATATTTGTGCCCATCCCAAAAATAACTGACCCAATGGAATGTGGAACTCATCAAACAATATCAGTAATATCACATGCATATAAAATTTTACTGAAGATAATTTAAAAATAGTTGAAAGAGTACATCAACAGAGAACTGCTAGAAATCCAAGGTTGGTTCAGAAGAGGATGTGGAACTAGGGATATTGTTGCTGATATCAGATGGATCTTGGATGAAAGCAGAGAAGACCTGAAAGATGTTTACCTGTGCTTTCTTAAGTATGCAAAGGCTTTTGACTATGTGGATCATGACAGACTGTGGATAGCATTGCAAAGAATGGGGATCCCAAAACACTTAATTGTGCTCATGGGAACATGCACATAGTCCAAGAGTCAGTGGATCAAACAGAACAAAGGGTGTCTGAATGGTTTAAACTCAAGAAAGATGTGTGCCAGTGTTGTATCCTTTCTCCCTATTTATTCAATCTGTATGCTGAGCAAATAATAGGATAAAATCATTATATGAAGAAGAATGTGGCATTAGGATTGAAGGAAGACTCATTAACAACCTGTGATATGCAGCTGATATATCCTTGCTTGCTTTAAACAAAGAAAACTTAAAATACTCACTGATTAAGACCAACGGCTACAGCCTTCAGTATGACTTGCTAAAATCCTCACAACTAGATCAATAAATAACATCATAATAAATAGAGAAGAGATTGAAATTGTCAAAGATTTCTTTTTGCTTCTATCCATAATCAACATTCAAGGAAGCAGCAGT
>NW_006408522.1:13634884-13637457 GCF_000296735.1 Chrysochloris asiatica
AAAATATTCTATTTTACCATCATTCCTTCTCTAACATTTTCCCTTTCTTTATGTAGACCTTAGTTTCTGATTTTTATCACTTTCCTTCTCTCTGAAGAGCTTCTAATATTTCTTGCAGTACATGTGTTGTTGTTGTTACGTGTTGTCAGGTAAGTTCTGACTCACTGCCACCCTGTATAGTGTTTCCGAGGAGGCTGGTGGGTTTGGTTAGCAGTCTCGGGCTTATCCTACAGTGCCACACCAGAATCAGGTGTATTGGTGACAAATTTCCTCCATTTATGTTTGTCTGATAAAGTCATTATTTCTCCTCTGCTTGTGAAAAAAAATTTTTTTGCTGGTTACAAATTCTGGGATGGTTGCTTCTTCTTTCAACCTTCTAACTACTTCATTCTATTCTCTTCTTGCTTCTATGGTTTCTAAGTAGAATTGCAAATGTATTTATTGCAATTGTTTCTCTATAGGTACAGTGAGGGTTTTGTTTTGTTTTGTTTTTTACCATCTAGCAGTACTATAAAATAAGCACTGGATTGGGAGCCACTAAATTGATAATTCAAACACCAGCTACTCCTCAGAAACCCTATACAGGGTCACTATGAATCAGAACCAACTGCATGGTACTTAGCAGCTAGAAAGCACCTTTCCAGACTTCCTCGTTGCCTTTGCATTAATGCAGTTTGAATACAATATAACTACGTATAGATTTGTTTTGTTTTGAATTCAGCCTGCTTGTTATATTCTGAGTTTCCTAGACTGACAGTTTGGTGTCTATAATTTAATTAGGTGAAATTCTTAGTCATTAATACTTCAAATACTTTTTTTTCTCTCCTTTGTCTTTTTATTCTCTTTCTGATGTTCCCATTTCATGGATAATACATCTTTTGCAATTGTTCCACAATTCTTGGATAGTCATTCTGCTCTGTTTTGTTGGAGTTTTGTCTTTGCTTTTCAATTTGGGAAATTGCTTTTGAGGTATCGTCAGGCTCCTCAATTGATTCTTTCCTCAGCCATGTCCTGTCTACTGATGGACCTATCAACACATGCTTCATTTCTCATACAGTGTTTTTAAAATTTGTATCATTTCTGTTTTACTTGTTTCCATCTTCTGCTTACATCAGCCACCTCTTCCTACACATTGTCCACTGCTTCTATTAGAGCCCTTAGCAGGTTAATCATGTTGTTGCTGTCAAGAGCTGTTGAGTTGTTTCTGACTCACAGTGACTCTGTGTAGGGTTTCTGAGGAGCAGCTGGTGAGTTTGAACTGCCAACCAGTGCTTATCCTACAGTATCACACCAGGACTCTATATTGATTTTAAATTCCTGATCTGATAATTCCCAAATCTCTGCCATATCTGACTTTGGTTCTGATGCTTGCATTGTCTCTTCAGAGTATGTTTTTGTCTTTTAACATGCTTAGGACCAAGAACTTGGGTTGACCCATTGGCTGCAAAAGCAATCATGATGCCTTTGTTTTCCAAAATAGCTGGGCCAGTAAGGGTTCCACAGACACCACACCTGGTGCACTAACTTCAGGAAGGAAGGAGGACCTAATGCAGTCATGCATATTCATTAATTAGACTAATATGCAGTCATACATATCATTGAGGTCCCAATAACTAGGGGACCCATGACATTGGATCTCTCTTTTTCAGGCCTCCTGGAGCAGTGAGAGCATCAATGCATGAGAGAGGGAGCAGCACTTACCTGGAGACAAAGGAGGGTCCATGCTAGGAAGTATCCTAAAACTTGCCTGATGTATCTCTATGCTTATATCCTTTCTGATTATAATAAGTTTTAATAAACTCTAAGTATGGATAACAATATCCATGAATTTGGGGAACTGTTATAAAGGATAATAAACTTACAGGGGCAATCAACCAGCAAGGACTGGCAGTCCATTTGTGTAGACCCATTTGAGTGACTGGCTGACAGAAAAGACTGCATGGACATATGATTTTTTTTAAATCCTAGAATTCTTCTAGTGTATGCCCAAGACTTAAGAGAGAGAGAGAGAAAGAGGGAGACCAACTTGTAAGGAGATGTGCAAATTCCAGAGCCTACAGCTGCTTCCCAATGACCCGGCCTCAGCAGATTAGAGATGCTTTGACCCAGCTCTGGATAGCTGGGGATGAGACCTGATATTATTCTGGCTGGTATGAAAGTAGCTGGTAATGAGGAGTAGAAATGTGGGAAGATGAGGTCTGGATCCACTTCTAGCTGCGAATTGGATTAACATGAATATTTGCTATCCAGTTAGTGAGAATGATGGGGTTCATCTACCTTGCCCCTTTTGCAGTGTAATTTGTAGCCTCTCAGTCCTTGCACATGCCTTGAAATTTTTTGTTGAAAGCCAACCATTGGGTAGAAGAAAGTAAGGTAGATATGCATTAGTGTGAAACTTTGTTTATGTGGCTAGAAGTTAGGCTATGTTTACTGTTTGCCATAGTTGTAGTATCAGAGGCAAACCTTTCTTGTAATGTCCTTGTTTTTATTTCTATTGTTGTCTTTGGGTTTCCCTGTTGTTGTTGTTAAGTGTTGTCAAATCGTTTCCAACTTTCTAAAGACCCTGTGTAGAA
>NW_006408522.1:13642147-13673014 GCF_000296735.1 Chrysochloris asiatica
CTTCTTGGATTGCCCTCACCAGTGCTTTTCAGCATCCTTCCTTCACCCTACAAGCTCAAAACCTTTTAAAAAATCATGTATCATTTCTTTTCAATGCCTTGTCCTAGTCTCAAGTTTCTCTTTCCAGAAGCAACCCAATATCAGTTTCTTCATATCTTTCCAAAGATGTCATCTATAACATATAACCAGGGTAATTGTGAGGCAGCTGGTCTTGAAACAAGCCTTGGGGAGGGAAGCTACTGACAGTCTCCTTATTTTCCATAAGAGGGAAATGATTCTTAAAGAGAGATTAAGTCACCATAGCACTGTCCTCATAGAATGTATGGAACATGACATCAGATCATGTATTCAATATACTTAGTTCTGTGTTTGGTAGCTGTTGTCATGCTGAAAGACTGAAGGACTGTAGCTATTCCATTCCAACTCCACCTATCCTTTCTTCTTCCACGTGGAAGAAAGCTGAATTCTTCCTGTGGCATGGAACCATGCCAGAAAGGGCATCTATCACCCAAGGACCATGAATATGTACACAGCCTGCTTCAGGATTTACAAAGACTTTGTCTCCAAAGAAAACTTGACAGGATAAAAAAATAAATAAATAAAGTCCCTCGGCATGGCGCTGTGGGTTAATGTGCTGGACTGTAAAGTCAGTTTGAACCACAAGATCCACAGTTCAAGCTCACCAGCTGCTCCTTGGAAAAAGGGTCACTATGTGCCGGAACCGACTCGATGGCACTTAACAACAACAAGGCCCTATGGGAGGATGCAGGCTCCATGTGTGTACCTCTTTAGCTCCTCCCTCTGTCCCTTTGTGGCATCAAACATTTAAATGCAGTGATTTTTTTCTCCAAAGATGACTGATTTCATCCCTGAAACACCTTCCCAGAAGAGAAGCTGGAAATTCTAGAGTAAACAGCTTCATTCTTGATATTTGCGTCAATAATGGGTTTTAAAATCTTCTATGAATCTTCCCAGCAACCTTTCATTTCCATATACTCCTACCCTGACTCTATAAACAATACAGTGAAGCTTCACCAGAGGTCTGTTTTGGGACAAATTATCTTTTCAACACTTGGATCAGTTTACTTCATAGCTTGGTTGCTTCCTGTTTCTCAGCATCCAATTGGTTTACTTCAGAGCTGAACATGTGTATAGGCTTTGTGCTCTAGCCTACAGAAGAATTCCTTTGCATTTCTTAAAATCCAACATTCCTCCTCTGATAGCCCCCATGAGAGACAGCCTGATGTGGTGGAAGGAGCCCTTGACTTGAAGGCCAAGCACCTGGGGTCTGGTCCCAGCTGTGTGCTGGCTCCAAGTTCTTGGGCAAATTATTTAAACCCTTCGTGGCAGGCTCTTTTCTCTCAACATGCCAGTGCTTCTCTCTCATTCATGAAATTTCTTCCCATTACATTGTTCCATTTAAATCTCACCATGATGTAATTTTTAAAATATTATTTAAAGTATTTAATGATTTAAATAAATGTAAATTATTTAATTATTTAAATCTCATTGAATGAGAGGTATGATCGCTCCCATTTTATTGATAATAACTGAGATCTGAGATCAAAGCTGCAGTTCAGAAACGATCCCAACTTCTTCTATATCTTGCAGTGGAACGTCAGTAGCAGGTGAGAGAGCTTTATAACTCCAGTCCCTGCCAGGCCATCTAATCTCCGTTACCAATTCCACACTTTTCCACCGCTTTCTTTTTATCCAACCCCTGCTTATCCACTTGCTATTGGGTTTGAACCACTGACCTTGCTCCTCAGAAACCCTATACAGGGTCTCTATGAGTTAGAACTGACTCTATGGCACTTAAGAACAATAACAATGGCTAATGATCATGAACGTTTCTTCATATGTTTGTGGTTCTGGTGAAATCCAAGAGGAACAGTGAATGGTAGGGATGAGGGAACCACCATAGGGCAGGGTGGGTCTACAAGGTCTAGTCACACTGTTCTCAACCCTGAGTCCACAGTGTGGGTGCAGTAGTAGGAAGATGTTCCCCGCCCCCAACACTCACAAACACAAATCTTCCCATGGTGGCAAGGAGTAGAACGATACTTGGTAAAGAAAGGACCAGTCACTTGATCTTTTCCAACCGCCTCCACGTACCAGTTGCTGTAGGCACACTGGAAGGGCACTGGGAATGAAACTTTGCTTCTGCCTTCAAGAAACTTGGTGTTTCACTTATACTTCTCAGTTCTGATTGCATACTGTCACATCAAGTGCCCCCAGGATTACATTAATAGAAAATAGAGGAGAACATACTGCTTGATTTAATAGGTCTCTATTCAAAATCTATTTGTAATGACTTGAGGATTGAAAAATAACCCTTGTGTTTGGTCAAGTAAGACTTTCAGAGTAGACTGAAGTCAGAGTGGTAAAATGATTGGACAGATGGATCTGGAGTCTGATAGAAAGGCTTCAAATCCTGGTTTAGATTTGGGGCAAAGGACTTATCCTGTGCATCTCATGTTCCTCTTTTATAAAACTGAAGGAGAGAAAAATATACCTTTTATGGTGCTATGAAAATTGTTGACAATGCATGTCAAGGTCTAGCATATTGGAAGCAGTCAATACATGGTATTTTATATAAGTATGCACACAACCACCTAAGAGGAAATATTTGTAAATATGTAATACATAAATGATTAGTATTCAGAATATATAAAGAGCTCCTAGGAATCAATAAGATTTCAAGCCAATATAACACTGGACAAAGAATATGAACAGGCAGTGCTCAGAAGAATGAATGTGAAAGTGCAGTTAGCAGATGAAAAGATGAAGACACACAGGGGCTCCAGCAATGAACTCCCATATGCCAGTGACCATGACGATGGTGCAGGACTGGGAAATAACTTCTCCTGTTGTATATGGGGCCATCTTGAATCAGAACCACCATGAATCAATTGTCTTGACAGCACTGAACACCAAACATGTAAATAACAGTTCTGGGCATGTGGAAAGGGCTCAGCAATGGAGCATTTATGATCTTCACCCTCCTTCTTATAATAGATTAACAAAATTCCCCACTCCAAATATTGGAGTTGGGAAGGTCATCATTTAGCTGAATATCATTTTCCAGATAAGAACACTTAAGACTGTGAGATTTAATATGGATTGTCCAAAGTCACATGGCTAGTTAGCTTTAAGCCCCACGTCTGGATTCTAACACCTAAGTCTAGTGCTTTGAGAACACAAATCAAGCTTTGTAGGCTCAACAACACTTGGCATTGGCATCATTTCCATGCCTCTGAAAAGTTCATGGCTCTTTTCTTTCACGCACATCTCACCGGAGATCTTTAGCTGAAGCACAGCCTCCCTAAAAGCTTTACCCATGCATATTTTTCTTTAGGGCAAAGACAAAGAGAATCCTGACTATGGTGATTCTCTGGTTCCCAACCAATATTTCAAGGAAATAACTCACTAACAATGAGCACGTGTATTTCAAAGACCTTTCACAAATTATCTCATTCAGTCCCTCCTGATCTGATGAAACAGGTGTTATCATTATCCCTAAATTATACCATTCCTAGGCAAAATACTTTCAAGTTATATTAAAAGTTAAAAGTATCACTATGAAATAGTGACTAAAATTTCTAACTGTTTTAACTGCTATCTACAATGCTGTTGCTGTTAAGTGCCATTGAGTCAGTCCCGACCCACAATTCCTAACCCTGTATAGGGTTTCCATGGAGCAGTTGGTGAGCTTGAACTGCCAACCTTGCAGTTCAAATGACTTTGCAGTCCAGCGCGTTAACCCACAGCGCCACATCAGGACTTCATCTACTGCATTGTTGTTGTTAAGTGCCGTTGAGTTGATTCCAACCCACAGCAACCCTGTATAAGGGTTTCCGAAGAGTGGCTGGTGAGCTTGAACTGCTGACCTTGCATTCATTCTGTGTAAATTAGTATAACTTGATAAATATGATGGTACTTCAAACAGTATGTGGAAAAATGGAATTAAAGGGCAATGAAATTTTCCCCCACACTTTTTGAAGCCCTTTATAAAGCTAAATGGCTATACGGTTATGATGCTTATTCAATACACCTTAAATGAGTTTAAGGAAATCCAAACCAAACCGAAATGAAATCCTTTTAAGAAAAGTTTTAAAAACTTGCCTACACATGTCTTAAACTACATGAGAGGGCCTCTTCATGGGGTGCCCATCTGTGGATAGGTTCAGAAGTATCTAAAGATGACATAGAAATATTAAAGGAAAATACTTCTCCCCATGGGAGTCGGTGCTCAGTCCCTTCAGAAAGATGCCTTTTGCAAGGAAATACGTCCAGCTCTAAAATGCTGAGCTTGTGTCTCCAATAATGTGTTGGGTTCTCACACTCTTGCTCACACGTACTGTGCTCCCACAAAGCTTAATTTTTCTAAACCACAAAATTAAATCAAGGGAGACCCTACTTGTTAGAGTGAAAGTGGTACATCCTAAGGGGCACACATTATTGGCTATACATAATACACTAAAGCATTAATACAGACAGCGGGGTTGTGAAAACCAACCAGAAGTTCAGAGTAGAAAGTTCCAGTCAGTGTCTTCCTTGAGCTTCCCCTGAGATAAGCCCTAGGTCTGAAAAGTTGTGTGGGAAAAGGGAATCCAATCTTCTGAGAAGGAAGGCTGCAGAATATTTTAATGAACTTCTACCTTTGGCTAAGACAGGTGGTGAAGTGCAAAATGCAAATCATGCAACAAAGAAATGCAAATGGTGTGTCTGTTTGCCTAGTGGAGCCACCCTGGGAAGCCCAGCATTCCTGATTGGGATGCTCTTTGAAGATGATGGATGGTGTATGAGGCTCCTCAGTCAACTTACAGACTCCCAACTGTCTTCTGGAGACTTTTGGTGATTGAAATTCTCATAATAACATCTGGACATTTTTAAAATTCGGATACAGACCTATCATATTTAAATGAAGCTAAAGAAGTTCTGGTGTGGCACTGCAGGATAATTCACTGGACCAAAAGGTGGGTTTGAACTGCAAGGTCAGCACTTCAAACCCACCAGCCGCTCCTTCGAAACCTTATACAGAGTCACTGTGAGTTGGAACCCACTCAATGGCACTTAACCACAACCACAACAAGAGAGGAGTGTTTGGAGACCCCGAGTAGTGCAAACAATTACACATGCAGCTGGGAACCTAATAGTTGGAAATGCAAGTCCACCCAGACGTGACCCAGTAATAACGCCTGGTGATCTCCTTGTCAAACTTAGCCATTGGAAACCCTATGGAGCACAGCTCTACTCTGACACAAACAGACTTGTCATGTATTGGAATCACTTGATAGCAAATGGTTACTGCACAGCATGTACTAACATGTCTTACCTTCCTTTCATGGTATGTGAGGTGGCTGAGTCCAATATTCAGCACATGGAATTTGTTCCCGCATCTTGGCCCTAACTTCAGCACCTCTATTGATGAAACTAATGGATGCCAGGAAATCTCTCTCTGTTTGCCAAAAGACTTTTTTTTTTTTTTTTTTTTTTTTTCAATCTCCACCAACAAGAAATAACCTGGATAAGAAAGGAAAAAAAAAAAAGGGATTGTGGCACTGTAGGTTAAGCACTGGACTGCAAGTCAGCAGTTCAAACTCACTAGTCGCTCCTCGGAATCAACTAGATGGCATTTTACAACAACCAAGGAGAGGAGAGGAGAAAATGAGAGCAAAGGGAGTTTGATGGAAGGAAGGAAAAGAAAGCAATGAAGAATGGAAGGAAAGGTGATGATGAAAAAAATAAGAGGCTAGAAAAGAAAAAAGAAAGAACAAAGAAATTGCACGTTTGTAGCTTCTCTATGTGAGTCTCGCTGTCAGCAGCAGAACTCTGTGCAAGCTGTTCTCTGCTGTTGAAGTAACCAGCTTGGGCTGATGAACAAGTGGTGAATGAATTCTCAGACACTGTGCTTGACCTGTGCCAAAGAGAAAGGAGGAACGTGTTGGTCACCTCAGATATATCCTTAGCCTTGAACATGGTGTACGGAAGAGCTTCCTTGAAAACTGCTCAGCTTTTGAAATGTGGGAGAAACTAGAGCCACTGGAAGCAGAACTATGCAAAGACAGGGTTAATCGTAATGATTAAGGAAACACACATTTGAAGCAAGGTTATTTCCTGTGGTCGAGACTCTTTGTCTCTCATTTCAGGGTTAACTATCACAGTGTTAACAGGGAGACATGATCAGAAGCTCTGATACTACAGTGATTACTTGGCTGCCTACAAAAAGGTCATCAATTCAAACCCACCAGTTGATTCATGGAAGAAAGAGGTGACAGTCAGCCTCTGAAAAGATTGTTGTTGTTGTTGTTAAGTGCTGTCGAGTCGGTTCCAACCCATAGTGACCCTGTACAGGGTTTCTGAGGCTGTAAATCTTTACGGGAGCAGAAAGCCTCATCTTTCTCCCATGGAGCGGCTGGTAGTTTCAAACTGCTGACCTTCAGGTTCACAGCCCAATTCGTAACCACTACATTACCAGAGGTTACAGCCTCAGAAATCTTATGGGACAGTTCTACTCTAACTTTTACTCAACGACAATGCGCTGTGGTTTATGGCGTGACCGGGTTCAGTAGCCCAAAAGTTGAAGGTTCGAATCCATCGGAGGCACTTCAGAAGAAAGACCTAGCAATCTGCTTCAGGAACATTACAGCCTTGAAAAACCCTGTGGGACAGTTCTACTCGGCACACATGGGGTCACCATGGCTTGGAATTGACTTGGTTGCAACTAGTGTGATCCCAGGTTTCAGAGCCAGCAAGCCTTCTAACACTTCTCTGGAGTCAGATACCACACAACCGTTCTGGGTTCCTGATGCCTCATCTGTACACACATGTTTGGATGAAGACTTGCTAAGGTTCATTCAGCCTCAAAGAACTGATGATCATAGGATCATCTTTATATGACACTTGTTGTTTTTGTTGTTGTTGTTGTTGTTATGTGTCATCTTGTCATTTCTGACTCATAGTGACCCTCTGTAGGGTTTCCAAAACCAAACATCTTTTAAGGAGCAGAGAGCCTCATCTTTCTTCTGTGGAGCGACTGTTGGGCTTGAACCATCAACCTTGTGGTTTATAGTCCAGTGCTTATCCTACAGAGTCACACCAGTTACGGATACAATACTAGATACAATAAATGTCTGTGTTAAGGGTAAAACATTCAAAATTCATTGAGATTTTGAAATGATCTCCACTGCTATTCTTTAAGGAGTCCTGGTATGGTGCTGTGGGCTAATGCATGAGACTGCAAAATCATTCGAACTGCAAGGTCAGTGGTTCAAGCTCACCAGCAGCTTCTTGGAAACCCTATACAGGATTGTTATGGGTCAGAATCGACTCAACGGCACTTAACAACAACTGCTATTCTTCAAAGTGTTAAAAAGCAAGGATGTCACTTTGAGAACTAAGGTGTGCCTCACCCCAGTCATGGTATTTTCAATCACCTCATATACATGTGAAAGCTGGATAATGAATTTAAAAATAGCAAAAAAGAATTGATGCCTTAACACAGTCCACAAGACGGTGTTGTACATCCTACTCTGGTGAAGGAGAATCTGGGATCTTGAAAGCACATGAGTGGCCATCTTAGGTGTAGCTATTGGTCTCTCCATGTGTGGAAGAAAGAAAGTGATGAGAATTGAAGATACTTGAAATCAATTAGTCCAACAGACTATTGGAACATGTGAACATCAGTCTCCATGGCTCTGAGATCAGAAGAACTAGATGGTGCCCGGCTACCACTAACAACTATTCTGAAAGGGATCACATAAGTCGGTCCGGATACAGTGGGAAAAAATGTGGAGCAAAACTCAAAATTGTTTTAAAACAAGGACTGGACTTACTTATCAGAAAGAGCAGTAGATAGGTATATAGGAGGAACAATAGCACTAGTAAGATATGCTCACCATAGAATAGCCTTCATTCATATTCAAAAGGGCAGCGTTTACCTAAGGACAAAACTGAGAAGGGATGGGAAGGTGAGTGGAATGGAAATAGAGATTACAGGGAGGAAGCAGGATAATAGTTGTTGACTCCAGGGGATCACAGTCACTGAGATGAAATAAAATGTATGATTCATTGAATGTAAAACTGATGGCTTTGTCTGTAAACCTCCACTCAATTCACAATAAAAAGTTTTTGTTTTTTTAAAGAATTGATGTCTGTATATGAATTATGGTATTGGTGGAGAACCTTGAGTGCCAAAAGAACAAACAAATCTCTCCTGGAAAAAAATCAGCAAAGATGGCGAGACTTTGTCTTACTTTGGACATGTTATCAGGAGGGTTGAGACCCTGGAAAAGGACACAATGCTTGGTAAAATGGGGGATTAGCAAAAAAGATAACCCTCGGTGAGATGGATGGACACAGTAACTTCAACAATGGGCTCAAACAGCAATGATTGTGAGGGTGGTACAGGATCAGGCAGTGTTTACTTCCATTGTGCACAGGGTTGTTACCAGTCAGAACTGACTTGACGGCACCTAATAACAACAACTAGTGCAAATTTCCTACACACTTGGATCCATGCTACTTAACTTAATATTCCATCTCTTGGTAGCAGCAGTTTTGTTACTATTTGTCTGTTTGTTTGCTTCCTTTGAGCAACTCATTTTATAATGAGAAATAATTAAGAAACTAAAAAAATGCAGCAATGTAAGGGGGCTACAAAACATTACTGGAAAAATTCCATTATCTTTTAATTTCCTATTTTCCACAAACTTTTGAAAATCTCCTGTACAAATCTTTATCTATTCCAAGTTATAACTTAGAGAAAGAGAAGGTGAAGACTGAGTTAGCTACTTTTTCCAAACTTAAATAACTTTCTTTACCTAGATAAGAATAGTATAATCAGGCTGACTGGTTTCTTAACAACTACTTTTTCATTTGATGGGCAAAGTAATTAAAAATGTTAAATATTCTTTAAAACATATTGCACATCTCTAATAACAAATCCTTAATGATTCAAATAAAATTTCCATCTGATGCTCAGTGTGCACCTGTTGTTTTTTTTTTTTAATATGAACCACTTTCCAATAACTTAAAGCTGTGGTGGCACTGTGGGTTAGGCATTGGACTGCTAACAAGAACATCAGCAGTTCAAACCCACCAGCTGCTCCTTGGGAGAAAGATGAGGCTGTCTTCTTCCATCAAGATTTATCCTCTCAGAAGCTCATAGGTTTTCTATGAGACCTGACATATTTCTGCTTGATCCAGCTCTTAGAATAAGGGAGTCCAGCCACCACTGGAGTCCTGGCACTGTAGGATAAGCACTGGACTGTTAACTACAAGGTTGGCAGTTCAAACACACCAGTCGCTCCTTGGAAACCCTAGACAGGGTCATTATGAGTCAGAACTGACTCAAGGATACTTAACAATAACAAAACCAGCCACCACTGGGTTTTCTAAGGCATATGTACCTGACCTCATTCCTGATGGAGTTTATTGATCAGTCAGACCTCAGACCTTGCGCTTGGAGAACAGACCTTAAGTGTCTAGTTTCTGTTGAGCTTGTGAAAAAGTCCCTGAAGTTTAGACACACACATGGGGCAAGATCTATACCAGACAAAGAAGTCCATCTAGCTTGAAAGACTCGTTTTTTCCCACCCTATCTGAGAAAAGCTTCAGGATTTATGAGAACAGAGCTTGCTGCAGAATGGTTTCATTTAGGCCGTTCCACTTCTCTTGCACGATAGAAAAACTCTGGAGTAATCTGTGACAAATCACTTACATGCAAAGAGGCTGTTGAGTACCCATAAATGCCAAACCCTAGCTTTCTGAGTGCAGCACATTGTATTTAGCCCGTGGCTCTCCTCACAGGGTACCAGCATCCCGGGGATTGCCACACGCTTCTGAGAGCCCAGAGAGTACTGCCACTTACAGAATTATGGAGGTGCTGGCTCAAGCAGTTTTTGATTTGGCAGTTTGAAATTACCCTGGGACTCCACAGGAGAACAGACTGGGAAGCTTCTTCCTTGAAACTTGTAGCCAGGAAAATTTTTGGAGCAGTTCTGCTCTGTAACATATGGGCTTACCATGAGTCAGAACCAACTTGCTGGCAGTTAGTTTGCTTCTTTTGATCTACTCTAAATGACACGTACAAGATAGGAGTCCTGGTGTGGTGCTGTGGGCTAATGCGCCAGACTGCAAAGCCGTTTGAACTGCAAGGTGGGCAGTTCAAACTCACCAGCTGCTCCTCAGAAACCCTATACAGGGCCGCTATGGGTCGGAACCGACTCAACGGCACTAAACAAGAACAACAACAAGGTAGGAGATAGGGTGTTGTTGTTAAGTGTCATCCAGTAATTTCTGACTTGCAGTGACCCTGTATGAGTGGCTGGTGAGCTTGAACCACAAGCCTTTCAGTTCAAACCGACCGTATGGTTGAGTATTTATCTTACAGAGCCACACCAGGACTCCAGGAGATAGGGTAGGGGTAGGACATCATGCTGTGTATCTGCTCCTATAGGAACTTTGCAACCATATAGATTTCCAGACTCCCTCAGACACCACATCCAAGTATCTGGGACCAGGATCGTGGGCTTTTGAAAGTCTCCGTTCAAGATCCCTAGTCATCTGCCTGACACGAATCTGTGGGTTAGTGTTTGGGAAACTCTGAACCTGATCACCGTTCCCAGTCTAGTAACTTCTCAGGAAATATATTCCTTTCATCAAGAACTCAAGTTATGCCCAAGAAATAATTTTAAGGAACGGCTTTCTGTGGAAGTTACTCATTTTAACTTGGCTAAATTTGTTGCTATAGCTTCTAACCACACCTGGTTTGTAATCAATCTAGTAAAACTTGAAGTTAATTGTTCATTTTTTTAGTTTTATTTGTATGTATATATCAATGAGTATTGGTCAAATAAAACAATTAAAATGTCTGTGACATTTTGGCTTTGGGTGTTGTGTGCCCATTACAGTGTATCTCCAAAATATTGGTTGTTAAGTGCTATCAAGTCAATTGTGACTCATAGTGAGCCTGACTAGGGTTTCTGAGGAGCAACTGGTGAGTTTGTACCAGCAGCCCTACAGTTCAAACCAAACTTGTGGTACAATGCTTACCTTAAAGCATCACACCAGGACTCCTGTTATGTCTTGTTGAGTCAGTTCTGACTCATCGCGGCCCTATATAAGGTTTCCAAGGAGCAGCTCGTAGGTTTGAACCTTGTGGTTTGCAGTCCAATGCTGATCCTACAGCGCCACACCAGGACCCCCAAAAAGCTTTGATTAACCCACTGAATGGGTGTTTTCATGAAAAACAAAATAATACTAATGGAAACATTCCTCAGCTTGCAGAATTTACATTGTTTCTTTTTCATGGAAAAAACTAGCTCCAAATCGTGCTCCTTTGGATAGCACAGTGTCTTAATGACATTCCAACTTTTTTCTTTAAACCAATGGGAAGAGCAGATTAAGGGAGGTGTGGAGGTCCATTCCACTGCATAAATTTGCTGGCAGAGATTTTGCTCAGACCGTGTGCAGAACTGAAATCTTTTCAAAGGTTCTAAGGGTTCAGTGAAAGTGTTTGCTTGAATAAAAATTTTCATTTAAAAGAAATGTTGATCTGTTTGCTTGATTTAAGATATCTCACATACCAACTAGTTCTCTTACTCAGGAGTAACACTGCTTCATTTTGAGACAAAGAAATGCAGTCTCGGAGGTTGTTGAAAAGCACATGAAAATTTGCAGGAGCAGTGTTAGATTACCTAATAAGCAAGTAAGTATGGGCTTATTTGCTAATGTGTATAGAACAATTTCACATTTTCCCATCATATGAAAGATTCTGTTTCTAGGTCTGACTGGCATCTATCTTCCAAAGTCACCACAGCACCCTCCTATAGAATCAAAACCTCTTGTCAAATTTATCATCCCTGACAAGGATAGATCATGCAATAAACAAGGTAAGCATGGACTTACCTGTGCTTACTTACTAATATGTAATGAACAGTTTTACACATTTCTCACCACATCAAACCCTTGTGAAATTGTTCACTAACAGATTAGTAAGTAAGCACAAGTAAGGTCATGTTTACCTTGCTTATTGGGTAATTGCCCATTAGCAGGAGAACACAGCCAGTGAGCTGAGCCAAGAGACAAGGAAGAGCCAGCTCGCATCCAAGTTCAATTCCAAATTTAAGAGTCTATTCATCCTTTCAGCCAACTCCTACTTAGTGCCTTCTTTGTTCTAGGCACCAGGACTGGAAATGTAAAGATGACTAGTGTGCACAACCACAGCTAAGAAACCCTGCAGGAAAATAAGAAGCAGTAAATATGTACAATAATACAGGGCAATTCAAACACAGTGCAGTCAGGGTATATAGGAGGGTGGTTCAAGAGTTGAACCATGCAGGATGGTGTGGCGCCATAGGATAAGCACTAGATCTCAATGTTGTTTTGAACCTCAAGGTCAGAGGTTCAAACTCACCTGCCGCTCCTCAGAAACCCTGTACAGAATTCTTCTGTGTTGGACCTGACTCTATGGCAGTTAACAACAAGAAAAGTAAGGAAGGGAAGGACATCCTCCCCACCGTCCAAAAATGAAAAGCAGAGAGGTAATATAATAGCTCTGGTGTGGTGCTGTAGGATAAGAACTGGATTGGTAGCTACAAGGACAGTAGTTCAAACCCACCAGCTGCTTTCAGGGTTGCTATGAGTTGGAACCGACTTGATGGCACACAACAACACCAACAACAACACACAGCTAAGAAACCCCAAGGAAGAAAAACAGGTAATAAATAATTCCAGTAACACTGGACAATTCAAATGCGATACAAGCAGAACACATCCTGCCCACCCTTCAAAACTTAAAAGCACAAAGGTTCAATGTGGTTTGCCTGATAACATAGGTCTTAGCAGGGTCCAGCTCATGGTGGGCTTAGTTACTTATGCTCAGAAGTTATATTTGATTCTGCAAGGGATGGGATAAAGTTTCTGAAGGCAGGATGGCTGAAGACTCCTCTGGAAAGCAGAAGTCCAGATGAGTTATGATAGGAGCCTGAGCCAAGACAATGACAAAGAAAAAGAATAGAAGTCAGATTGATATCTATTTGGAAGATGCTCTTGGCAGAATCTGATTGGATGAGGATGACCGAAACAAGCATAGGAATCAGGTGAGGAGGTAATAGGAAACAGACCTGACCCAAGGGTTGATATTTTGATACCTTACTTCTCTCTTTGCCATTTATGCCGCCCTTTTCCACTTCTCTTAGATCCCTCTCTTGAGCTCTTGTTGCTGCTTCTTTTAATACTTCATCCATTGAGGACTGAAATAACGCCCCCAATCACCACTAACTAGCATACACATTGCAAGAGCTAGGTCACAAACAGGAAACTCATGAGGCAGTTGGTTCCTGGTTCTCATAATTTCTCAGCCACAAAAATAACAACAACAAAAACGTTTACATATTGCTTCACAGTTCCCAAAGGTTTGTTTTGTTTTTTTCCACATCTGTTCCTCGCAAACCTTATAAACCACCTGTCTGTAGGAAAGACAAGGTTTATTGTTCCCATTTTAGGGAGGAAAAAACTGAGACTCTAGAGACAGCTCACTCCAACAATTGCCCTCTGGTGAGAAAGAGCACTGTTGGCCCAATGACAAAGCAACCAAAGGTCGGTGGTTTGAACCTGGAGATAGGCTTCCATAAAGATTACAGGCTCTGAAGCCCTATTAGGGCAGCTCTACTGTGTCCTATAAAGTCACTATGAGCCGGAATCAACTCAACAACAACCTTGGTGATTGAAGGCCTGCTACCCAACGTCGCAAAATCTCAATTTCCTCCTCTAAAAATGCCTGCCTACCAGGATTGTTGTGTGGACAAGAGGAAAATAATGCATGCAAAGTTCAAAATTCCAACAAATAGTTGTTGCTGTTGAGTGCCGTGGATTCAATTCCAACTCATAGGGACCCTGTATAGGGTTTCTGAGGCTCTACATCTTGGTTGAAGCAACAAGCCTCAAGCCTTGTCATTCTTCCTCAGAGTACCTGATGCGCTCAAATCTCTGACCTTGTGATTCTCATTCCAAGGCTTATCCTACAGAGTCACTGTGCTCCCAGTAAACAGTACTCTTCACCATTGTTGTTGTTGGGTGCTGTTGAGTCCATTCCAACCCTTAGAGGCTCTGTATAGGACTTCTGAGGAGTGGCTGGTGAGTTTGAACCACCAACCTTGTGGTTTAAACCGACCTGGTGGTAGAGTGCTTATCCCACAGCACCACACTATTATAGCCCTAAAAGAGCTGTCAGACCTGCTCCAGCATCCGTTGTCCTTTATCATAACGTCCCTCTCTTTTGGAGAAGAAATGTTGTCTTTTTTCAGAAGCTATTTGCCTTTCAGAAGACGTTTGCCTTAGTGACCACTGGATGAATTGCTGTTTGCTGATCACCAGCAAAATGCTAACATTGAACGTGAATATTTTACTGGGCCTCAGATGTCATTGAATGCCCACCACTTGTACCTTGAAGTTACTCACAGTACAAAATAGATAGTGTCAATGAAGAGAAGCTAATTTTTTTTTAATGTTTTATTGTGAATTATGTGAGACCATGAGCTTTACATTCATCCTATCGAGACATTAATTTTTTAAGACCCACTCACAAGTCTCAACGGAGCCTCGTGTCCTTGGATGGAGATATGCTGGATGGAGTGAAATATCGACATGTCTGTCTGTCTGTCTTATAGGAGGACCAGGTACTAGGCTCAGTCAGGGTTCTGGATCTGTACTTGGCAGTTTCAAGAAGAAACTAGTCAGATTCATCATCAGAAGCTGCCCTGGAATTCTGGTCATACTGGGCACCCGCAGTGGTTATGAGGCCAAGGGGCCAGGCCAAATAGCCACTTTATGGTTGAGTGTCTTTCTTAAGAAAAAAAGGGTCTAGTTCCCACTAAAAAGGAGCTCTGGTAGCGTCGTGGTTAAGAATCAGGCAGCTAACCTCAAAGTCAGCAATTCAAAACTACCAGCCATTCCGCAGGAGAAAAATGAGGCTTTCTGTTCCTATAAAGATTTACGGCCTCGGAAACCCTACACAGGGTTGCTGAGTTGGAACCAACTCCATGGCACACAACCAACCACCAGTTCCACATCATGACTTCCACATCATATGACTTGTGCACACACTTCTCCCCAGGGCTAATGGTCCAGACACCTCTCCCCAGGGCTAATGGTCCAGAATGGATGGTGTGAGGACCGCAGGTGGTGAGGGGGAGACAAGAGCACAGGCACACAATTTGGGGGGCATGTTGGGAAAGGGTATCTCAAGGAAATCAATCCAAGCCAAGAGGAAGAGGACTTCCATTTTGCCTGGCTGGGTGGAACAAATGTTTGACTGAGCAGAGTTCTGTCCAGCTGGGGAAAGGCCAAGACTAATTTAACCTTTGGTCAAATGGTTGGGAGTTAGCTAGTTTCCTTTTTCCTCTTACATCACTCCCAGAGATTCAGACAAAAATAACATGGTCCCGATTACATGACATTATGGACTCCGAAAATACACCAGGGAGGATAGTGTTGAAACCCTTCAGAGACAAATTAATCCTAGCAAAGCAACAGCTGTAAGATTGAGACAAACAGGAGAAACAACAACATATTGGTTCCAGGCCTGTTTAAAAGTTGACTTTAATCCAAGCAATTAAAACAAAAAAGTTTTAAAATGTTAATTTAAGAATATTTCTGTTACTTTCAGATGGTGCTTTATGAAATACTCATCAATTCTCTATGTGCTGTGGTCTGCTTTGGGACTTTAGATTAAGTCCCACACTTTGGGACTTAATCCTAAAACTAAAGATTTTTCTTTCATCTTTAGTGTTTAAAATGGAAATAAATGCAATGGTGAGAGTGATTGGCCTCACTAAATCAGAGCGTTAGAATCAAAACTTCTATTTGGGAAGCCTAATGGGGGAGTCACACTACGCCCTGGGCTGGTTGCTTCAATCTGGCAGTTAGGGACTACTGGGTACCTGCCCTGTCTCTCTGGTCTGATAGTGTCCAGAGCGAACACTTGAGTGTTTCCTGAAAGCACAGTCTGCAATCCCAGGGGGACAATCTGCAGAACTTGTATGCACCATTTACACTGAAAATCAAAATATTTCCTCTCCCTGGGACACAGCAGTCCTCTCCACACCCACCCGCAGTGCAATTGGGCATTACTTGGAGACCCAATATGAACCCTGAGAGAGAAACCTCACAGCTGGAAGCAAACTGCGCTTTTAGGACAAGAGGAAATCTATCCTAATGGTTGCAGACACGGTTTCTGTACTCAGTTTGCCAAGATTCAAATACATCATAACTGGTTGCTACATGCATGATTTGGGGCAAGTTCCCCTCTGTGCTTCAGTACCCTCATTCATTGACTGGAAGTAAGAACAGCAGCTATGCACAACACTTGGAAGAATAAAATGGTATTGTTTGTAAAGTATGCAGTACAGGCCTGATGTGTGAAGGGGCTTCATATAGTCTGTGGAAATTTTCCATTATCTTTTCATTCCATTTTTCCACAAACTTTTTGAAGCCCCTCTCATATAAGAAAACCAAAATAAAATATTCTGTCATTGTCCAAACCATGGCAGTCTTGGCGGTCTTGGCAATTTGACTCCAGAAGTTGGATGGTTACAGGTCTCCTGGAAGCAAGCTTCAGAATTCAGAATAGGGTTAATTTCTTAGTTTTTTAGTGTTGTTTTCACACAACTACCACAGGTGCGTGACTAACAAACAGACATTGTTTTTCTCAGTGTTGTTGTTGGGTACCATCTAGGTGGTTTCTACTCAGAACGAGTGGACAGCAGAACGAAACACTGTCCAGTCCTGTACCATCCTCACAATCAGTGTTATCTTGGAGCCCACGATTACAGCTGCTGTCTCAACCCTTCTCACTGAGGGACTTCCTCTTTTTTGCTGGCCCTTTAACCAAGCATGATGTCCAAGGACTAGACCCTCATAACAACATGTCCGAAGTACTTGAGAAGACAGTTTGCCATCCTTTCCTCTAATAAACATTCTGACTGCACTTTTTCCAAGGCAGATTTGTTCATCCTTCTGACAGTACATGGTATATTCAATATTCTTAATTAACACTTTAGTTCAAAGGTGTCAATCTTTGATCTTCCCTCTTCATTTACTAGTTTTTCGCACGCGTATGTTGTTGTTATTGTTGTTGCTAAGTGCCATCAAGTCGGTTCTGACTTATGGTGACCCCTGTATAGGGTTTCCAAGGTGGGTTTGAACTGCTGACCTTGTGGTTTGAAGTCCAGTGCTGGTCTTACAGCGCCACAAATATCATGGCTTGAGTCAGTTGCACCTTAGTCCTCAAACTGGCATCTTTGCTCTTGAACATTTAAATGAAGTCTTTTGTAGCATTCTTGCTCAGTGTACTAGGTCATTTCATTTCTTGATTGCTGCTTCCATGAACATTGATTGTGGATCCAAATAACACAAAATCTTTGACAATTTCAATCTTTTCCCCATTTATCGTAATGTTGCTTAATGGTCCAGTTGTGAGGATTTTTGTTTTCTTTATGTAATTCATACTGAATGCTGTAGTCTCTGATCTTCATCAGTAAGTACTTCAAGTCTTCTTCCTTTATAGCAAGCAAGGTTGTGTCATCTGCATATCGCAGGTTGTTAATGCGTCTTATTCCAACCCTGATGCTGCATTCTTCTTCATATAGTCCAGCTTGTTGGATGATTTACTTAGTATACAGATCAAAAAAATATGGGGAAAGGATACAATATTTCCTGATTTTAAACCATTTTCGCTTGTTCTGTTTCAATAACTGCTTCTTGATCAGCATGAATACACTGAAGTGTTCTGGAATTCTCATTCTTTTCAATGTTATTCATGTTTTGCTATGATCCACACAGTTATTGGCTTTGCATACTCAATAAAATACAGGTAAACATATTTCTGATAGTCTCTGATTTCAGCCAAGATCCATCTAACATCAATAATAATATCTCTAATTCCACATCCTCTTCTGAATCTGGCTTGAATTTCTAACAGGTCCCTGTTTGTATATTGCTGCAAATTAAAAAAAAAAAATTTTCCTCAGCAAAATTTTGCTTGCATGTGATATTATTGTTTAATAATTTCCCCATTCTTTTGGATCACCTTTCTTTGGGATGGGCACAAATATTAATGTGTTCCAGTCGGTTGGTCAAGTCTTCCAAATTTCTTGGCATGGATGAGTGAGCGCTTCCCGTATGGCTTTCATTTGTTGAAATATTTCAATCATTATTCCATCAATTCTTGGAGCCTTGTTTTCCACCAGGGTCTTCAGTGCAGCTTGGACTTCTTCCTTCTATACCATTGGTCATTGATGAAATACTACCTCCTGAAAATTGATGAATTATTTTTGGAAAAATGACTCTGAATATTCTTTTCATCTCCTTTGACCTGTCCTGCATTGTTCAATATTTACCCATACATGTTGTTGTTAAGTGCCGTCAAGTTGGTTCCAACCCATAGCATCCTGTATAGGGTTTCCAAGGAGCAACTGGTGAGCTTCAACTGCCAACCTGTGTTTCAAACCGACTTTGCGGTCCAGCGTATTAACCCACAGGGCCACATCAGAAGATTCCTCAATATTACAATTTGAGGCTTGAATTTTTTCTTCTGTTCTTCTAGTTTGAGAAGAGCTGAGCATGTTCTTCTCTTTCGGTTTTTTAACTCCCAGTCTTTATATATTTCATGATAATACTTTGTCTTCTTAAGCCACCCTTTGAAATCTTCTATTCAGCTCTTTTGCCTCAGTATTTCTTTCTGTTTCTTTAGTTACTCTAAGTTTCAGAGCAAGTTTCAGAGTTTCTTCTGACGTCTACTTTAGTCTTTTCTTTCTTTCCTGTCTTTTCAATCACCTTTTGCTTTCTTCATGTATGATGTCCTTGATGTCATCCTTTAACTTATCTAGTCTTTGGTCATTAATGTTCAATGCATCAAATCTATTCTTGAGGTGGCTTTTAAATTCAGATGAGATATACTCAAAGTTGTACTCCTTCTTTCATGGACTTGCTTTACTTTTTGTTTTGTTTTTTTTTTTGCTTTAACTTGAACAGGTACATGAGTAATGACAGTCTGTACCATAGTCACTGCCTGACCTTGTTCTGACTGATGATATTGAGGTTCTCCATGGTCTCTCTCCATGTTTACGTTATTGTTAAATGCTGTCGAGTTGGTTCTGACTCATGGTGACCCTGTATAGGGTCTCTGAGGAGCTTCTGATGGGTTTAAACCACTGAGCTTGCACTTAGCAGTCCACAAGGACTCCATAGATATAGTCAGTTTGATTCCTGTGTATTCCATCTGGAGAGGTTCATGTGTGAAATCTCTATTTCTGTTGTTGAAAAGGTATTTCCAATGAATAGGTTGTTGGCTTGTGAAGTTCTATCATGCAATCTTCTGGCATTACCAAGGCCATATTTTCCAACTACTGATCCTTTTTTCTTTGCTTCCAATTTTGCATTCCAATCACCAATAATTATCAATACATCTTGATTGCATGCATTATCAATTTCTGACCATAGAAGTTGTCTTCAGTTTCTTGGTTTAGTGTGTTTGTATTCCTATCCCAGAGGGAAAACGTTTTTTAATGCTTTAACTTGTCTGTAGACCGTTTGCAAGCACATCCTATAACTAGTGGGACTTCAACCCAAAACTTTTGACTCCAAGCCCAGTGCTTTCCCACTGCAATATATGACATTAATAACAAATTCTTTTGGGGCTGCATGGGGGCAGCAGAAATGATGAGAGTTTCAAGTAGTGATTTCCCCTGGGTAGACAGAGCAGGGCAGATGGTTACTAATTTATTCAGTAAATAAATGCTGAATGCCAGCAAGTCATGCCTTGTGGATTTCTGGGTGAGCAAGACATATTTAAGTCCCACCCTCATCCAGGAAGTTCATTCCATAAACATAGAACTACACAGTACTGTATACTCTGAGGAAGAAGTTCTGGAGAGTTTCTACAGGGAGACCTGGGTGAGAAAGGGTGAAGGGTGTAATCAAATTTGTGATCTTCTCTTTCAAACTGAGTCCCATTTCAATCATCTCCATCTCAGAGAATAGCATCATTAGCCCCTAGCTGCTAGATCCAAAAGCTCCAGTCATTCTTGACTGACCGTATCTCCCATTATCAATGCCTCACCAAATCTCCTTGATTTTGCTCCAAAGGATCTTCCAGAATTTCTCATTTCTATTCTTCTTCACTGTCCCTATGTCCACTGATACCATGCTCCAAGCTACTATCATCCTTGCCCTTGGATTTATGTAGATAGATAAAAATAATCTTTCATCATAAACGATTGCATGGTGTCCTCTGAAAAATAGTTGATTTCTACAGTAACATGTATGATTGCTTTTAGGAAATCCAGGGAAATGCAAAACAGTCATAAACATCCTGTGAAGAATGAAGATCAGGTTTCAGGTGAAGCAACCACTGTCTGTCTGTCTACCTGCGAGGTAGAGCTACCCACTGACCCTCAGAGCTGGGAGAATCCAGACACAGGAACATCTCACACTGTAATGAGCCAGAGTCACAGCAGGCAGGACCAGGACTCTGTGTCCCCAGTGAAGAATGGAGACCAGATGTGGGGGATTCAAAGAGAGGGTTGAAAGAGGGCTCAAGAGTCAGGGAGATGGCCCAGGCTGGAGAAGGAGAGGCACCACCCATTCAAAGACCCAATGATGAGGCCCTACTGTCAGTAAGAGATGATTCAGATTGATAATTTCAGAAGACCTGGACCCCCACACAGGGGAAATGTCTCCCACAAGCATGTTCCCTTGAACCTTTTGGAAAACAATTGCTTAAGATGAAATTGGAGTTATCACATGGTCTGTCAGAGGTAATGGAGTTAGTGGTGGAGATAGGTGGGAGGTCCTGGGGTTTCCAAGGACTCCTGTTTTCCTGATAGAATTTCTGATAGAATCACCTTGTGTGACATTCTGTGATTAGTAGGGAGAAGTTTAGAGACCAACAGAAAACCCTTAAAGCTCCAGAGATAGTAAGGCCCATTCTTCTGATGTGTTTCTTTCCTCAGTAGGTGCTAAGGGACAATTCCTTTGCCACAGCTAGGAAGGGCCTCTATGTATAGATTACAAGTGCTAAAGCCATGTGGTAAGTGGTTTATACAGAGTTAGATGGGAGAGTTGCAGGGTAGGGCTGGAAGAGTGAGCAGTGGCCAGTTATGGTGAACCTTGTAGGCTGTGTTCAATCTGTTGGACTTGATTTTGAGGGCAATGAGAAGACATCAGAAGGCTCTATGCAATGAATTATATTTGCAATTTTAAAAGATTCCCTTGGCTACTGGGTAGAAAATGAATTTGAAGGAGGATGAGCAGTTGCAGAAAGGCCATCAGGGAGCTACTATTGGACTCCAGGTGAGGGGGCAGTAGGCCAAAGGATGGTTTCCAGATCTAGGGTAATGAATGTTAACAGAAAGCAAGAGCGAGGAGAAGGAGGAAGACAGCAGAGTTGACTCCAGAGTTCTTCACATGAACAAGGAGACACTTTGCTTGGGCTAAGGGACATTGGAGAAGATTACATTTAGCAAGGGGGCTCCTGGGTCCCACATTCTTTGGGGGAACCCATTTCTGTGACAATTTTCCTCAAGAGAATTCCACAAACAACTTCCCTGTTGCCGCCATTCCTGTTGATATCAGTGATGGCCCTCCTCTGCACAGTGCTGTGTGGAAGTGGATGCCTCTGGAATGTTTGGTTTGCTCCTTTGCTTTTGAAGTGACTGGTCCTCATTTCCTCCGCCTCACACTCTCTGAAGTGGTGTGTTTGGGAATGCTGCATAACGGCCTTCCTCATCTCTCTCATATTTATCTTTGCCTGTGGATCTTCCTCCTCAATTGGATGGGTCACTACTTCGGCTTTAAGAAAACACGTTTGCCACGTACCTGACTTGGAGGTCAGGATTTAGCTTGTTATTTGTTGCCTTTGAGTTGGATCAACTCAGTTTGACTCTGTATAGGGTTTCCAAGAATTGGTTGGTCAGTTTGAACCACCAACCTTGCAGTTAGCAGTCCAGTGCTTACCTTGTTGTTGTTAAATGCTGTAGAATTGATTCTGATTCATAAGGACCCTGGAAAGGGTTTCTGAGGAGTGGCTGGTGGGTTTGAACTGCTCACCTTGTGGTTAGAAGTATAGTGTTTATTCTGGTGGTGGTGGTGGTGTGCTGTGGAGTCGGTTCCTACTCATCGTGACCCTGTACAGGGTTTCTTAGGCTGTAAATCATTACAGGAGCAGAAAGCCTCATCTTTCTCCCATGGAAAGGCTGGTAGTTTTGAACTGACTTATGAGGTGAGCAGTTTATGAGGTTAGCAGCCTGACTCCTAACCACTATGTTACTAGTTCTCTATATTTACTCAAAAGTCAACAAGGTTTGGATAATACAGTTCTCCCAGCTTAAAAGATCTGATCCTTGTGACTCTTTCCCCTGTGGCCTCAGGTACAAGTTAGAAGGAGCTCATTAGCATGATAAAGAATATAATAAGGAAAGAGTACCTAAGAACATTACATAAAATTCATCATTTGTCTAAGGAATGCCAAATAAATGCCAGCAGACTTTGTTGTACTTTTTTCCCTTCAGAGCCAAAGCACTTTAACTGTTTTCTGTTTCATGTTTTTCCAAATGCAGGCTCTGCCGTCCCTCTCAAGCCTTCCTATTCTAGTCTAACAGCTTGGTCTCGGCCCTCTATCATTCTCTTGACGGTTTCTGCCTTTTCTTTTTTTTGCAGTCGGATTTCTGTTCAGTTCTCAGTGATTCAGTTCCTGACTTCTGGCTCTTCACATCGTTTTTCTTCTCCCCCACCTCACTCTGCCCCTGCCTTTCCATCCCTCGCTCCTGCTTTCTTTCTCTCCTTGTCATCATTTGTTCTCATCACTCTCTTTTCTGGCTGGCTGATGTTGGAAACATTTCAGGAATTTTTAATTGAAAATACCATGAGAACTGTTATCACCTCTGCTTCACCAGGGAGAGAACCCTCACCTCAGAGACGCTGATAGGTGATCCCCCGGGCGGGTGGGGTTTAATATCTCACCTAGGTTAACCAGGGCATCTGGGCTCTGCTAACCTAGGCCCCGGGGTGGAATGTGAGAAATGAAGTCCCGTCTGACAGGATAAAGGGTGTGTTGAATAACTAAAAATTCCTATAAAGTCTGAGGAGGTGGGAGAGAAGTACAGGATGAGGAATTCCAAGAGAAACAAAACAACCTGGAATTCTAGGATTCCTCTCTCTCTCCACTGCCCACCACTAAAATGAGTGTGAGGAAAAACAGGTGCCACCTGGGACTTGGGGCTTGATCAGGAGCTCCTTCCTCCTGTAGAGAAGGGTGCCCTCCCTCTGTCCTCATGGCTGTCCCTAGCCCCTGACTCGGCAGCCTGGGAGCCTGGGTCAGATGAGCTCAGCCTTCTTTGATCTCCTTCCTTGTGAGATCACCAGCTCTCCCCACAGGCCTTCTCCAGGTCTCAGTTCAACCTTCACATCTGCCAGGTCCTCGGAAACAGGGAAGCTGAGGAATAAGGTAATAGTGGCTGCCTTGGAGGGTGGGCTGGCTCAGTTCTCTTATATAATGCCCTGTCAGAAGCAAAGGATCATATTTTCAACAAGCTATTGTGGAATCAAAGAACTTTGCTAGGGCCACGGTTAAGAGCTCAGCTGCTACTTGAAACCTTCAAACTTACCCAACTGCTTTGTGGGAAAAAGATCTAGTGATCTGCTCCTGTAAAAATCACAGCCTAGAAAATCCTATAGGACAGTTCTACTTTGTCATATAAGGAGCTCTATAGTGTCGCGAATCATGAGCTAAGCTGTTAACCGCAGGGTCAGCAGTTCGATTCTGCCTGCTGCTCCATGGGAAAAAGAGTAGGCTTTCTGCTCTCATAAAGACTTAGAGCCTCAGAAACCCTGTGCAGGGTTGCTATGAGTTGTACCCAACTCCACAGCACATAACCACCACCACTCTATCCTATGGGTCACTTTGAGGTGAAAATCAATTTGATGGCATTTAAATCAAAATGAGAAAGGGGGCAGGGATGCTGGGATAATAGAAGGGAAGTCCCTAACTTTATCCTCTTCTCTAGCTTCAGTAGTTGGTGGTCTGACCACCACCAGGACTGGAAAGTCCAGAGTAGATGGACATCTCTTCCACTGGTTCTCTCTGGTGCCTGATCTAGCAGAGATATGGTGAGTCAGGCTGCCAGCTCACCCTCACCCAGGTTGGTCACGGTAACAGTTATGTGCCACTGAGTTGGTTCCAACTCATAACGACCCTATGCAGGGTTTCTGTGATGATATGTGTTTACAGGAGCAGAAAGCCTCATCTTTTTCCTGAGGAGTGACTGAGAGATTCAAACTGCTGACCTTGTGGTTAGCAGCCCATAATGTTTCCAGGGTAGCATCACCTAATCCGATTCATATCATGAGGTTCTGGGCAAGATTTTGTCTGAGAAAACGATTCTACTGATGAAAAAGTTTTTAAAAAGAAAATTTTGAAATAGATGATAAGATCCAATCCTCTTGGGTTTATTTATGAATAAGCTAAGTTAAGGGATCCCTGTGTGGTATAAATGGCTAAGTCCTTGACTCCTAGCCAAAAAGCTTGATGATTGCAATCTATCCAGAGTTGCCTCAATGGACAGGTCTGGCAATTTGCCTCAGAAAGACCATTACCTTGAAAACCCAAGGGATACCCCAAAACAAAGCTCAGAGGCAGAAGGGAGAGGAAAGAAGAATGAATGGTGACAAGGAGTCCAGGGAGGCAGTGGGACAATGCTGTTAGTTACATGGAAGGGACTGCAATCAATGTCATGAAACAAAATGTGTAGAAATTGTTGAACAGGGCATTCATTTGCTCTGTAAATTGTCTTCCAAATCACAGTAACATGTTTTAAAATCAAACAACAAAACAGCCTTGCGGAGCAGCTATCCTCTGCACTGTGAGTTGGAATCAACTCTGTGGCCATTAACAACAACAATGGAGAAGGGATGAGTAAGAATAACACAGGGCTGATGGGCACAGCCAGTCCAGTCTTGGTCTCCTACCCTCAGCAAATGGTTCCTGGGATTGAACGGCAGCAAAGCAGGAGGGGCAGTGGGGCTGATGAAGGTGGGCTTGCTATTATTCAATCACAGGAGCTGAGAATCATTATTCATCCCCAGAGCTGAGACTCCTGAAATACTTCCTGGCTTCCTGGAAATCCTTTTATTTTTTAAAAGAGAGAGGGGGAAAAAGAAGGAAAGGAGAGAGGGAAGAAGAGTGAGAAGAGAAAGAAAGAAGAGGGCATGAGGGAGGACAAGAGAGAAGGAAAGACAAAATGAGAGAAGAAAAAGAAAGAATAATCTATAAGCCTATACGCCTAAGAGAATATGTGATCCTCTTTTTCTTGAATAATAACTTGAAAAATGGGGAAGTAAAGAAAACAGATACTTTTGACTAGCTCCCACCATTTGTCAAAGATAAATTCTGAGCCTTTGTTGGACATTTTAGTCTGATGATTTTCTAAAAAGAGGCGATTAAAATCTAGAAAGAGGACACAAAGGCTGAAAGGGGAATGTGGAAGAGGATGTCAGGAAAAGCCAAACATCTGGGGAGGGAAATGGCAGCACTGGGGTGTTGGCCAAGACACTGCCAGGCCAGCGTGTGACCTGAAAGGGTTAATGCTCCTCCCTGGCAGGCTGGGTGGCCCAAGGACAACTCTCACCTCCCTCCCTCCCCAGAAGGTCTTACCCTGCCCAGAGCATGAGTAACTTTGCTAGCACATGGTGTTTTCTTTTTCCTGAAATAAAATATCATCACCTGATCTCAGCTAAGTAACTGTGAACTTGTAAAAGTCCGCTTGTTGTTCCCCAGAGACCCGTTCCAGCAGTTTTTCAGATGAATTTGTTCATACAAACACTTTGCAATGTTTCTCTAATTGTTTCTCACAGCCGCATTGTGAAGGATAATTATCCCAGCATCGTTACTCAACCATGTTGCAGGGGAGTAAACTGAGGCTCATAAAAGGGTGATGCAAGAGTTGCCAACCACTCCTGTTCCATCTTCCCATCCCTTGGTCACACATGGCATATTCCAATTCCAGAACCCTGTCAGTACTCAGATCTGATATTTCTAGCTAAACCCAGAGCATCAGGTCCAGGAACCTATTTGGTTTGACCAGAAAATAACATCCTGTTGATAAGCATGAGAAATTGTACACCTTGTCAAAGAAATTAAGGAAAGGAGAGGCCTGGGGAAGCTAGTGCACTTCATCTTAGAAAGCTAGGTTTGAAGCTCAAAAACAGTGGATCAATGGCTGAATAGTCAGAACATGACTAAAGGAAGAAAGAAGAGGAAGAAAAATAAGAGTAACCACTGTGATTGGATGAACTTGACCTATGCTTGTGGATGCAGTGTGACAAAGGAGCCAACAAATCTTCACAGTGAGGATCATTCCCACCCTCCTTGGTTACACAGGGCCAACAAGGATGGGAAACCGAGACATTGGCTACCCAAAATGGGAAGGGCTACAAGGCAAGAAGTGACTGGCTTACAAGCTTTCATTAGGGAACCCAGTTGCAGAGGGTATGGGGAAAGGTAGAATCTCCACTGAATTGTTCCCAACCTGTCTGGATGGGGTTGATAAAAGGTGTGGGGGAAAAGACTCCTGTGGTTCAATAGGGAATGATTGCTATCAGGTCTGACAGTGAGTGTGGGAAAGGTAAATGTAAATGTTTGGTAACAGAAGGAGGGGAGTGGCTGATTTTGCAGTCCAGGAGCAGAAATCCCTGGAACCATCGAGAGAGGGGAAAAAAGCGAAGTGTGGGACCCTGTCAGGGAGGCAGTGACACCAGGGATAGAGGCAGAGATGACTCGAAAGAAGGAACGGGTGGGGACTCTGGAGACAGGCGTGCAGGGTGTACCCTGTGGTTGTTTAATAATGCATGCAGGGGATTGTAATCATTGCAATGAAACGAAATACGATAGGATGAATGTATGGATAATGTTCTCCCATGTAAACTAACACATAATTCACAATAAAAACTTAAAACACAAAACAAAACAGTAGAAACAGGAGTTCCAAGAAGTCTGCAAAGGTATTGGAAACTTAAAAGGAAAGCCCCTGACAAAAATACATATGAGAGTTAGTTTTCACTTCTCTAACTAGGGGAACGGGGTGGCTCTGTAGGATAAGCACTGGACTGCAAATCACAAAGTTGATAGTTTGAGCCCACCAGCCATTCCATGTGAGAAGGAAGATAGCCAGAGATTTATAGCCTCAGAAACCCTATACAGGGTCACTGTGAGTCGGAACTGACTTGGCACTAACAACTAAGCAAAAATGTATATAGCTCAGGATTCTCCTCTGTCTCCCCTGGTGCATGATCCTGCACAAGTTTATTGTTGTAGCTAGCTGATGTGGAGTTGGTCCCCACAGCTGGGAACCCTACGCACAACAGAACAAACTCTGTCCAGTCCTGCTCCATTAACATGATTGGTTGCAGATTGGACTGTGGTGATCCATAGGGTTTCCATTGGCTGGTTATTGGAAGTAGACCACCCGGCCTTTCTCCTATCCTGTATTAGTCAGAATGCTCCCATGATGCCTCCACTGACAGATGGACAGTGGCTGTGCAGGAGATGAACCAACTGAGAACCATAACCTGGCTCTCCTGGGTGGAAGGGGAGAGTTCTACCACTGTACCATCACTGTCCACGTGTAAGCATACAGGGATGTGAACGCTAAGCATTTAATTAGTGCATGGACAAAACTGTACATATGTGTTGAGGGGACACAGAACTGAAAGAGAAGATTGTGAAGCGGGGTCTAGAGTCGGTCTTGTGCAGAACAGGAAAATGTGAACCTATCACAGCTTTCTTTTCCTGATTGAGCAGGAGCTCCACAGTGGAGTCCCCTCCTTTAAGTCCTATGGTAACTTAGAAAGAGACTTAATGAAATGTTTTCCACAGATCTAGGGAACAAGGCGGAGAGCAGCTGGGGACACCATCCTTCCTCACCCCCATGTCCCCATACTCCATCCTTGTCTCTCCCATTTGTACTATGTAATAGACTATGACCCTTGTCCTCTGGGCACAGATAGTCTTTAAATATGCATATGCTAACTTGCAACCAGGTGCTAGAGCAGGGATGGAAAGCAAAGCCACTGAGGGCCAGAGCAACACACAAATTTAAAGTAGGTGCTATAGAGTGAATTCGAACTCATACCCACCCTTATGGTTTAGAATAGAACTGAGTTCCATAGGGTTTTTAATGGCTGTGACCATTGAAGTAGATCAGCAGAACTTCTATTCTGAGGAAACTCTGGGTGGATCTGAATCACCAACCCTTGCCAGGAACTGCTTGCAAAGGGCAGAGTGGGTTAGAAAGGGTGCTCAGCCACAGGAGGAGGTAACTGGATGTGAGTGAAGAAAAAAGTGTCCTGGCCTCTTTCAGTCTATGTTTCCTCACCCCAAAAATCAAAAGTATTGATCTTCAAACCTTTTGCAGCTGTGTTAAACAGTGGTTGGCTTGGTTGGTTGGTTGGTTGGTTGGTTGGTTATTTAATCCAACCAACCAATGTCCTGTATTTTTTGTTGTTGTTAAGTGCCATTGAGTTGATTCTGACCCATAGCGACCCTGTATAGGGTTTCCTAGGAGCAGCTGATGAGCTTGAACCACTGACTTTGCAGTTCAAACCACTTTGCAGTCTGATGCATTAAACCCACAGGACAAATAGAATTTTTCTAGTTGAAGTGGTGGTGAAGATTCAGGGATCTCTCCACCTGCAGAGCCCCCTGAGTCCCAAGGTGGCATACATGATGCCTCCAAATTGTTTGAAAGCCAATAGACAGAGCCTGAGACTAGATCTGTGACATTGACAAATTATTTTATTTTTCCTTCAGCCTTCATCTTTACCAGGAGGCTAAGAATTCCTGACTTTGTGATCTCATAGATAATGAGGAGAAAACTGAGTCAAGGATGTGAAAAGGTTTTACAAACTTTAAATTTCCAATGCACAAAGTTGTATTCAGGTCTATTGTCAAACTCTTTATCATCTCCTCTGGTCTAGAAATCAAGCCCTTTCAAAAGCAATCCCAAAGCATGTGACTACGGAAGGAAAAATAAAACCAATTTTGTCCCTTGCTTCCTGGGGCAGATTGGGAACCAGGTAGCCCCAAAAACCAGAGGCAGTATCTGGCAGGTCTATAGATGGTTAGAATCGCTATGGTTTGGGAAACACAAGGAATGCAAGACGGCCCTCTAATGACCATGCACCTAACCATGTAGGGATGAAAAAACAGTACAGAAAACACTCTGAGGTGGAAAAGGTAAGCAAACCTTCCTAACGGAGGTAAGGTGGCAGTATCGGGCTTTAAAATCTTTCCATGTTTCCTTGCTGAGCTCCTTATTTTGGACTCTTTGTGTCCCCACACCCACACACCCTAGCTGGTTTCTCCAGTGGTCAACAGCAGCTTTCCTCTGGTAAACAGTTTCCAAGAGAAGAGCTAGGATAGTCCTTCCAGGTTCAGCCTCCTTGCCCTCTGACCTTGCCCCCAGTGCCTCATAGCCACAGCGCTCCTTATCCTGTCCCTCACTCATCATGTACATTGCTTTGGACTGGCCTCAAACCTTGTGGGTCTCCTCAGACTAGGGGTTTCTAGTGGGAGGAGTTGGGTTTGGTTTAGCCTGCTCTTTGCTGCCCTCACTCTTTTGCTACTCTCTCTTCAAACAAGCTCCTGCTGGCTTTAATTAAGCCTGCGGAGCCTCCCCCAGGCTGGTCCTCATGAAATGAGGTGACCCAGCTCACCAGGGCTGCTCCCAAGAGGTCCTTCAGCTCCGGGCTTATCACAACAATTTCTGCTTCACATTTTCCACAGAACATTGCAACCTGCACAGGAAAACATTGCCTGCAAGTGCAAGAGCCAGCCAGGGCACCGGATCCCAAACAGGAAGGCTCTGGACGCTCTTGTTGCCCAAAGGGCTCCTTGGCCTTTGGAGAGATTGCCAGTGAGGAACATAGTTTTTTTCAATACTAAGGAAAATGGCTCCTAGGCAGAGTCTTTGGGAGCAAAGTTACAGAGTCAACAGAACTGTGCAATGGAGCCAGAGCCCTTTCATGGCTCTATAAGATGGAATCCAGGATATGAAGACATATGGGCATCCAATTCAGGACCCTTAACATCTTTCTCCTCTCTGCTATTCCAGGATTATAACCTAACACTTTTCCATAGATCTCAGATGTCCCAAAATGAAGTTACTGAGAAGTGCAACATACTGGATGTATCAGTTGAGATAGGATACATTATGCAGTAGCAAACAACCCCACAATTTACCAGGCAAAAATGGATAGTCAATGCATTCTGTGTGTCCTATGTGTGTTGGCTGGACTATTGCCTCACATAGGTATTCAGACACTCAGGCTGACAGAAACTCCACTGTTTTGTGGTGGGACCATCTGGAACATACAGTCTTGTTAGTCATCATAACAGGGGAAAGATTGAATAACTGGGCATATGAGCACCACTCACTACCATGGTAGTTAACAGTTTGGAGTCAGAACTAGATTCAAATGCCAATTTTGCCACTCACTAATTATGGATCTTAGTGAACTTAACCTCGCTGAATCTTGTGCTTTAGAAAGTTTACACAGTAAATTAATTTTTTGTTCAATACATAAAGTGTTCTGTGACATTGTCAGCACTCTCCCCGTCTCTATCCTGGGCTTCCTGCTTTTATTTATCTGGTTTTCCTGACTTCTTATATTTGGGAGAGAAAATCTTACCCTTTTGGTCTTGTGTAGTTGATTGTTCTAAGGAGCATTGTATAAAATAAACAATAGCTCATCCACAGGAGTTATTGCTTACTTTATAGGCCTCTCTATTATTTCCTCGTCTCTCACACT
>NW_006408522.1:13677008-13678966 GCF_000296735.1 Chrysochloris asiatica
TCACTGACTTTTGCTCTGAGTGGAAAGAGACTAATACTTGTATATAAGATGGCTGCTCACAAGCTTTTAAGATCCCAGATGCTACTCACCAAACTAGGATGTAGAACATTGTCTTTATGTACTGTTGTTATGGTTAAGTGCTATTGAATCGCTTCCAACACTTATTGACCCTGTATAGGGTTTCCAGGAAGTGGCTGGTGGATTTGAACTACTGACCTTGCAATTAGCAGTCCAGGGCTTATTCTATAGCACCATCCTCAGATTTTATGTGCTATGTTATACTAATTGGTTAGATGTCCCCTGAGACTATGATCCTTAGTCTTCAAGTCTACTAGCCCAATCTTGAAAGGTCTTTGCTTATGTCTGAGAACTTTCTATAGCTGTGTGCCATATATTCTATTGGATGTTGTTAGGTGCCATTGAGTCACTTCTGACTCATAGTGACCTTATGCACAACAAAATAAAACTCTGCCTGGTCCTTCACCTACCTTGTAATCATTATTATGCTTGAGCCCATTGCTGCTGCCAATGTGCCAAGCCATCACATCAGGGGTTTTCTCCTTTTTTACTAACCCTCCACTTAAGCATGATGTCCTTCTCCATGGACTGGTCCCTCCTGATGACATGTCTGAAAGACGAGAGATGAAGCTCACCATCCTCACTTCTAAGGAACCCCTGGCTGCTCTTCTTCCAGTACAGATTGGTTTATTTTGTTGGCAGTCCATGGTACTTTAATGTTCTCCAATATCATAACTCAAATCTGTCAATTTTCTAAGGTCTCACCTTTTTATAAATATGAATACGTATTATGTATACATTATATATGAATATAAATGCAGCAATACAAATATGTATGTAGAAAAATCCACAACCATGCTTATATATGCACGTGGGGTAATGTCCCTTATGACCTCTTACATCTGTTGAAGGTCCATACATTAGGATATGTACCCTAAGTAGATGTGATATTGTTGGCACTTTGTTATTACTCATGCTGCAGGATTTTTAATGTATTTATCATGTTGTTGTTGTTAAGTGCTACTGAGTCAGTTCCAACTCATAGTGACCCTTTATAGGGTTTCTGAGGCTTGTAAATCTTTGGGAGAGCAGAAAGCCTCATCTTTTTCCCAAGGAGCAGCTGAAGGGCTTGAACTGTTGACCTTGTCATTCACAGTCCAGTGCTAATCCTGTGGAGCCACCAGTCTCTCATATTTATAATGTTGTTGTTAAACGCCGTCGAGTCTATTCTGATTTATAGCGACCATGTATAGGGTTTCCAAGAAGTAACTGGTGGGTTTGAACTGCTGACCTTGTGATTCACAGTCCAGTGATGTTACTACAGCATCACATCAAGAGTCCATATATTTATTTACTGCCTTTTGTTTCACCAAATTAACCGTGTGTATCTTCCTTTCTGATAAAGGAAAAAAGAACAATTATGATAGTTAGCAACAAAGTAATAACAACATCATAGCTACTTAGGGCACATACCTTAACCTATGTTTATCATACTGTTGGTGTTAAGTGCTGTCAAGTCGGTGCCAACTCTTAGTGACCCTGCATAGAGTTTCCAAGGAGCAGCTGGTGGGTTTGAACTGCTGATCTTGTGGTTCACAGTCCAGGGCTGATCCTATAGCACCACAGCAGGAGTTCATATTTATCATTGTCGTTGTTGTTGTTAAGTGCCGTCAAGTCAGTTCCGCCTCATAGTGACCCTCTCTATAGGGTTTCTGAGGAGCTGCTAGTGAGCTTGAACTGCCATCTTTACAGTTCAAACCAACTTTGCAGTCTGGCGTATTAACCCGCAGCACCACAGTTTTCTTTTATTCTTACATACTTCTCAATAGACTTCTGTGAACCCGGGTGAAGACCTGGTTGGCCAGCAGTGTGGCAAGACCTGGGGACTCTTGGGCCCAGAGTCAGTGACATAGCCACATAGGACTAGAGTGGAGAGTGAA
>NW_006408522.1:13684261-13688384 GCF_000296735.1 Chrysochloris asiatica
TCTGTTCACGTCCTGTGTCATTTTTTAATTGGGTTATTGCCCAGCAGGTTTTAAAGAAAATTCCTTAGTATTTTCTATATAGATAGTCCTGTAATCTGAAAATAAAGACAGTGTACAATCTGGGTGCCTTTTTATACTTTTATGCCTTATTGCACATCCAGTCCAATGTTGAAAATCTAAGATACAATGGTCAGCTCTCTCCTCTTTTCTTAACTACCCTGTCCTGAAAATATTAGCTTTCTTTCCCCATGAATTCTCAATTCTTTACTTCTTCATTCCAAGAGCCTCCCTGAATGGGTTCTCCCGTCCTCTCTGCAGCCTAGAAGCTAACTCCAGGCAGTAAATGGAACCATTTATAGGAATCACTTTGTTCCCCTTTATTTAAGGATCACTGTCTTGTGCTGTATATTGTTCAATGTCTGAAAACTATTTGATCGTTTTATCTATTTTTTAAAGGCAGGAGATAAATCCAGTTCATATCTTTTCATCATGGTCAGAAGGAGAAAAGACAATTTTGGGGTATGTGTGTTTCTTCATCATTCGTAAAATGGACTATTTATTCTGTTTGTCTTGTTGCCTGGATTCCCTGTGCCTAGCAGAGTTCTAGTACGTGGTCTGTGCTTAGTTGTTATTGATCGATTACATAGTACCTCGTTCTAAACTTGATTAGGTAGTATAACACATATACCGAGGTTCTTATGTCATCTGGTACCTAGCAAGTATTCAATACATTTTAGTTGTCTTTACTGCTTTTTATTCTTCCTAAATATCTATCTTCAAACACCTTTACCTTTGTGTATGACCTTTTCTTCACTTGGAAATTAGAAAATCATCATTTTTTGAGATGCTATTATGTACCACACTGTGATAATGAAGGTTTTGTGTCAACTTGGCTAGGCCTGGGCTCTCAGTGGTTTGGCAGTTAAGAGATAGTAATCCCACATGCGTCATGGTTGATAAGCATAGTACTGCAAAATGGTGGTTCAAACCCACCCACTCCTGGGAAAATCTATACAGGGTGGCTATTCAACGGCATTTAACTAAACAACAACAATCCCCCATGCAAGTTGGACAGTGAATAAAGAAGAACATAGGAGAATCGATGCCTTTGAATTATGGTGTTGACGAAGAATATTGAAAGTAGCATGGACTACCAAAGAACAAAGAAATCTGTTGTAGAAGAAGTACAGTCAGAATGCTTCTTAGAAGCAAGGATGGTGACACTTTGTCTCTTGTACTTTGGACATGTTGTCAGGAGGTCCAGTCCCTGGGGAAGGACATCATGCTTGGTAAAGTGAAGGGTCAGCAAAAAAGAGGAAGTCCCCTCAATGAGATGGCTTGGCATAATCACAGTAACAAAAAGCCCCAACATAACAACAATAGTGAAAATGCCACATGACTGGGCAGTGTTTCACTCTGCTGTGCTTAGGGTCGCTATGAGTCAGAACCAACTCGACAGCACCTAACAACAATAATCCCCCATGATGAGATCTAATATCATGTAATCACCCCATGATGTGATCCCATGTGATCAATTCTGATCTGATGCAATTATCCTGTGTTGTAAATCCTCACTTCTATTAACACCATACAACAATATCATAGACATTTTCACTATTGTTGTTATGTTTGAACTCTTTGTTGCTGCTAATATGCCAATAGATCTCACGTCTATGTTAATGGAGTCCTGGTGTGGGGCTGTAGGATAAAGCACTGGACCTCCATGTTGGTTTGAACTCCAGGATCAACAGTTCAAACTCACCAGCTGCTTCTTGGAAACTCTATTCAGGGTCTCTATGAGTGGGAACCAACTCTACAGCACTTAACAACAACAACAACATGATGTTAAAGAGGCCAGATGCAACCTACACGATTAAGTTGTATCTGGAATCAATCTTTTTTAAGATATAAAAGAGATTAAACAGGCAAGCCGAGCCCAGAGGGAACTACTACCACCCATAGAGAAGAGTCAGGACTGGAATGTGTCCTTTGGACCCGGGATCCCTGCATTGTGAAGCTTCTAGATCCAGAGAGAGACTGACACCAATATGCATGGAGAGCTCCAAGGAATGTTGAGCTTACAGATAGATGCTAAAAGCAGGCCATGACTTTCCTCCAAAGTCTTCCCCTACAGCCAATATTCTGAACTAAGACGTCTAGTCTCCTAAATGTAAGATAATAAACTCCTGGTTGTTAAAGGCATTCACTGTGGTATTTCTTTCTTTCTTTTAAACTTCATATTGTATGTTGAGTGAAGGTTTACAGACAAGACAATTGGTTTCGTCTCAGTGATTGTTTTCCCCTCCCTGGAACAGCAGTCATCTGCTTCCTCCCTGTGGCTCCTATTTCAATTCCACCTATCTTCCCCATCCCTTCTCACCTTTGTCCGTAGGTACATGTTGCCCCTTTGATTTCAAATGATTGACTGTTCCATCCTTCGTAGTGAGCATACCTCACTAGTGTTGTTGTTCCCCCTGTACACCAGATCTACTGCTTGGCTGAAAGTTGGGCCACGAGGCTGAGTTCCTTTCCAGACCTGAAGGGTGGTCGAGGGCCATAGTCTTAGGTACCTCCATTCTCATTCTGAATAGTAAGTCTGGTGTTTTTTTGTTTTTGTTTTTTTTACTATATTATGCAGATTGTCCATGGTGTCTCCTGAGACTGTGGTCCTAAGCCCCCAGGCTCAGCTACTCATTGCCTTAAGATGTTTGACAATACCTAAGAAGTCTTAGTCTTTTTGCCCACTGTATACTCCACCACATTCATACATTCATAGTTGTGTTTGCAGGAAAGGTAAATACACATGTGTAAATATCCTCTTTCAAACTCTTGTATATCTGTGGATATATATATATATATATATATATTCCACCCTTCCTCCCATATGCATTCAGCACTTGTCTCTGTCCAAATATCTAACCACAAGGTTGCATATCTATCAATATTGACCTCTATCCCCTTTAGCCCTTATAAACCTCCCTGTGTCTTCACCTGTCTTCATCATTCTTCTGCCAACCTCCCCCTTCTTATATATTGCCATCCTTGTCACCCAAGTTAACGTGTGTCTACCCATTAGCCAATGAACCACTCTCCCTTCCCTCCCACCCCTTGCAACCATTGAAGAATGTTCCTTTCACTATTTACCTCCATCCCCTTTAGCCCATACCTACCTCCCTGTGTCTCCACCGATCTTCATTATTCTTCTGCCACGCCCCCCCCTTCTTGCATATTGCCTCCCCATCACCCAAGCTGACAAGTGTCTACCCTCTAGTCAGTGAATTACTCTCCACTTCCTCCCATCCCTGGTAACTATCAAAGAATGTTTCTTTTACTCTGGAAACCTTTTCTTAAGCTTTCACAATAATGATCTCATACAATATTTGTTCTTTTGTGATTGACTAATTTCACTCAGCATAATGTCCTCCAAGTTCATCCAAGTTATGAGGTGTTTCGTAGATTCGTTGTTATTCTTCAACTTTATATACTATTCTACTGAGTGTATGTACCAAAGTTTGTTTATCCATTCTTCTATTGTTGGGCACTTAGACTGTCTCCATCTTTTTGCTATTGTGAATAGTGCTTTGATGAACATTGGTGTGCAGATATCTACTCATGTCCTGGCTCGTGTTTCTTATGGATATATACCAAGCAGAGGGATTGCTGGGTCATAAGGTATTTATATTTCCAACTTTCTCAGGAATCATCATACCATTCTCCAGAGGTTAAACCATTTTACAGTCCCACCAGCAACGTAGGAGGGTCTCAGTCTCCTCACACCTTCACCAGCATTTGTTGTTTTCTGTTTTTTGCTTTGTTTCATTGTTGTTTTGATTTGCATCTCTCTATCGGCGGATAGAGAGATGGCAGATCAGGTAGATGTGTAGTGATGAGCTCGGTCAACAACAACATGGAATACTGGGTCAAGAGGACTCATGAGTTGGTGTTGGAACTCTGTAACAAATATAAAGGTATGTTTGCAGGTTCGGAGGGTTTATAGCTGGGGAATTTGCAGGAGAATCCAGAAATTCATTATTTTCTGGATCAAGACACTCAGCTGTTCCAGGAGCCGCCATCTTGGGAAAGCTTATCTTGATTGTACCAGGATTGATAGGATTAGGAGAGA
>NW_006408522.1:13692324-13697939 GCF_000296735.1 Chrysochloris asiatica
TGGAGAGAACAGTCACTGGAGAAGGATGTCATGCTGGGTAAGGTGGAGGGTCAGAGAAAAAGAGGAAGACCCCCAACGAGATGGATCAGCCAGGTGACATCATTGATGGCGTCAAGTGTGGTGGCAGTAGTGAGGTTGGCCCAGGATTGGACATTGTTTCGTTCTGCTGTGCATGGGGTTGCTATGAGTCAGTTCTGACTTGATGGCACCTGACAACAACAACAACATCGGCTAATGATCTTGAAAATTTCTTTGTATATTTGTTGGTGTCTGCATGTCTTCTTTGGTGGTGTCTATTTATGTCCTGTGCCCATTTTTAAATGGGGCTGTTTGTCTTTTTCTTGTAGAAGTGTTGTAATTGTCTATAAATTTTAGATACTAGTCCTTTGTCTGACATATTGTTGCAAAAAATTTTCCCTGTTTAATCCCTTTTTACTCTTTGGCAAAATCTTCTGATGTACGTAAGTTTCTAATTTTTAGGTCTCAGCCATCTATTTTGTCTTCTACTGTTTGTGTGTTTTTTGTAATGTTTGATAGCATATGTATGCCATGTATTACATGTCCTAAGTTTGTCCCTAGTTTTTCATTGATGATCTTTAAGTTTTTTAATCTCTAATACATGTTGAGTTAATTTTTGTGCATGGTGTGAGATGTGGGTCTTGTTTCATTCTTCTGCAAATTGATTTCAGACCTTGAATCCAGTTTTTGATTCAGAAGCTCCAGATTCAGTTTGAACATCTCTTTGTATCTCAGCTCCTCAAGCAGCATCTGGCAGACTGCCAGAGTCCTATGCACATTCATGGGGATCAAGAGATTCTTCCTGACACATCATGATAATTTTCAGGCTGAAACAAATACAAGAACACCAAAAGTGAACTTCCACTCTATTCAAAAATTTTCTAAATCTGTTCATTACCTTTTAAGTCCTTGGGTTAAATTGTCTAGATGAGTACAGCATCTATGGAGAAATGTTGTTGTTGTTATGTGCCATGGAGTCGATTCCGACTCATAGTGACCCTGTACAGGGTTTCCGAGGCTGTGAATCTTTACAGGAGCAGAAAGCCTCATCTTTCTCCCACGGAACATCTGATAGTTTTGAACTGCTGACCCTAAGGCTTGCAGCCTGGTTCGTAACCACTACGCTACCAGAGCTCCTTGGAGAAATACGTTTCTTAAATGTACCCCCATTCTGTCCTTCTGACAATGATTGCAGTAAGTATAATGACGGTTATATTACTTCTAATAATAGTCTAAAAATTGATAATCATAAGCACAACATGTTTAAAATATATTATCTCATTACATTTTTGTAACAATTGTTACATAAATATTTTTTTTACAGTATTCCAATTTGTCAGATTTGCCAGCTGAGATGAGGAGAGATGGCATGTACATCTTAGACTTATTGATAAGAGTATTGATAAGATTTGTATAAATTTTCTAGCTCAATTATCAGCCAAGCAATTGATAGGTCTATAAGGGGACCTCTGGTAGCATAGTGGATTAGGAGCTGGGCTGCTAACCACAAGATTAGTAGTTCGAATCTACCAGTTGCTACTTGGGAGAAAGATAAGGCTATCTGCTCCTGTAAAGATTTATAGCCTTGGAAACCATCTAAAGGGTCGCTATGAGTCAGAATTGACTTGGTGACACACCACCACCACCAAAAGGAAAACAATAGCATTACTTAGGTATGTATACCTTAGAATAATCAACCTTTTGAGATCAAAAGGTTTTTACCCAAAGTCAAAGTTCATAACGATGAGAAAAGAAGGAGGAACAGAGAAAACACAGGGAGGAGGTGGGATAAATGATACCATGCTGTAGAATTGCAATGGTGAATGGAAAACTGATCTGCTCTGTCAACCTTCACTCAACTCACAATGAAAAGTGCTTTCTGTTTTTTAATTGTCTAAATTCATAGAAAGAAGCAGTTTGGAGTATTGAATTTGGAGTCACAAATCAATTACAAAAATCCTCTGACCTCTCTCAGATACATACAATGAGGATGAGGCTCTCCTGATTTAGGGTTACAGAGGGCCTCAGGTAAAATGAGTTCTGAGAACACTTTGAAAGCTGTAAAGCTAATGGAAATCCTTTCTATTGTGATCACCATCACGACTAACAACAATCTCAGAGAGACAGACGTGAAGGGAGCAGGGCTGGTTGTGGGCAGACAGAAAAAGTGAGAACTTGACTCCACAGACTTGAAGGCTCGGGGGAAAACAGTCTAAATTCATGAAGGGCGGGAATCCAAAATTTATAAATTAGGGAATATCCTTTGACGCTTGAAAAAGACAAATTCAAGGTGTGGCGCAGTGGGTTAATGTGCTGGACTGTAAGGTTGGTTGGAACCGCAAGGTCGGCAGTTCAATCTCACCAGCTGCTTCTTGGAAATCCCATACAGGGTCGCAATGGGACTTGATGGCACTTAAAAACAACAACAAAAGAAGCTATTACTTTACATATTGTTGTTGTTAAGTGCAGTTGCGTTAGTTCCAACTCTTAGCTACCTTGTATAGAGTTTCCAGGGAGCAGCTGGTGGGTGTGAACCGCTGATCTTGTGGTTAGCAGTCCAGTGCTTATTCTAACATGCCACACCAGGACTTTACATTGTGGTGGTTGGTGGTATGTGCCATGGAGTCGGTTCTGACTAATAGTGATCCTATATAGGGTTTCCAAGGTTGTAAATCTTTATGGGAACAGAAAGCCTCATCTTTTCTCCCTTGGAGCAGCTGATAAATTCCAACTGCTGACCTTGCAGTTAGCAGCTCAGCTCTTAACCCACTACACTACCAGAACTCTACTTAGGATTTCACATAATAGATAATGAATGTATATAATACATTATGTTAGAATGTTCTACAGGTTGAAAACACAATGGCTTCAAAAGTTTAGATTAAATTACAGAATTAATGCAAGGAATTGCTAGGAGATTACATGATTCTTTGATACGTAACCATAGACATTAAAGATTAGAATCAAGACTATTTTATGAAACCCAGGGGCTGGGTAAACAGGGCTGACTACAGGAGAATGTGAATGGGATCTAGGTCAAGCCAACCAGTGCAGTGTTTATCCATGAAAATCAGACTTACAGAGGCTTCTTAGCATCTCTTACAGGTCCCTTGGGAAAACGTGAATGATAGACATTTTGAATTTGAACTTGAATTATGTGAAGTCTGGGACACAGGCCCAAGTTGTCCTTCCCAAACTCTAAGCAACAGGGCACCTTCCCTCATCCCTAGGTAACATCCTCGCTGCTCTCCTCAAGCCCCCTAAGGGCCCCTGTCCCCCTTACTCAGCTAGCATGTGGACTCTCTCAACTTCCACCTAGAAACTGTTCTGCCATTTTCACTCCCTTCTCTGAGAGACCATGTCTTTCTGATGTCTAATTCTACCACATGAGTCCTATAGTGCCAGTCCTTCTCCCTTCTCCAGGATCTTCCTCCATTAATAATTCCCACCCCTACTCCCTACTGATTCAACCTCACCCTCTTCACTGTCTCAGTCTTCTTACCCGAAACACAATCAGGCATCTCCATCTGCAGAGTCAATAAATAACTTCTCTAGGTCTTCATATATCGTTTCATTGTTGTGGGAATAGCTAATATTTTGGAACTTGTTCCTTTCACTTATTTTCTCTGCATTTGAACCTTCTATTGACTTCTCAATACTGTGATGTGGTAGAAAGATGAATGTTCTGAGAGTCAAAAACGCTGGTTTTAGGTTTCAGTAATGCTATTCATCAGTTGTGGGGCCTCAAGAAATCATTTCAAGACCTGGCCTTCAGATTCCTCATCCATGAAACAAAGCATTTACTTTGTACTAGGCTTGGAGTCCTGATGCAGTGCTGGACGACAAGGTCAGTTTGAAATAACAGCTTAAGCTCACCAGCCACTCCTTGGAAACCCTATGCAGGGTCTCTATGAGTCGGAACCAACTCAACGGCACTTAACAACAGCAAGGCTTGGCATTTAGGTGTCCTGGTGTGGCACTGTAGGATAAGCACAATACTGCAAGGTCAGTCTGAACCACAATGTCGACAGTTCAAACTCACCTTAGAAACCCTGTACTGGGTTGCTATGAGTCAGAACCGACTCAACAGCACTTAACAATGACAGGCTTGGAGTTCTGGTGTGACACTGTAGGATAAGCACTAGAAGGCAAGGTGAGTTTGAACAGCAAGGTCGGTGGCTCAAACTCAACACTCGCTCCTTAGAAACCCTATACAGGGTTGCTATGAGTTGGAAATGACTCGACAACACTTAACGTCAACAACAGGCACTGTTCGAAGGGCTTCACACATATTAACTAATACTCTCAACAACTCTATGTGGAAGGCATTATTATTTTTCTCATTCTCATCTGAGACAAAGAGGGGTTGAATAACTTGCCCAAAATCACACATTTAGTGAATAGAAGACATGTTGTGAAGCTGCCTTCGGTGTCCTTGCTCCTCACCTCTGTCCTTGATGGGCAGGTGGCACTAGGGGACCACTGTGAGAGTCGGGGAGGTATTGCCTAGGGGAGGAGGAAAGGTTTGCTGAACAGATTCTTTGTAGCTTCAACTGCTAAGCATTGGTACGGAAACTTTAATGAAAGACCTCTGAACTCTGGGATCAAGTCCTCGGAGGTTGCAAAAGTTTCCCTGTCAACTGTTAATCATCTCTTTTTGTCCTCCCCACCATTCTGGATGGAACCCTACAAAGCTTCTGCTCTCTTTCACATTCCTTGCTGCCTTGCTGGAAAGTTCTTCTCCTGAGGTACATGACTTCAGGTATGGAGCTCCTAGGAAGGCAGTATCATTCTTGAAACTCCCTGCTTTCTCAGAGCTTCTCTGTTGTAGTTGTTGTTAAATTCCATTGAGCAGGTTCCAACCCATGGCGACCTTGCATAGGGTTTCCAAGGAGCATCTGGTGAGCTTGAACCACCGATCTTGTAGTTCAAACTGACTTTGCAGTCCAGTGCATTAACCCACAGCACCATACATTCGCAGCTAAATCGTGCTCACCATCACTCCTAAAAATTCCCTAGAGGTCAGTGACTGTAATGAAATGAAGAGGTTCATCAAGCTGTAAACGCTTAGCAAAGAGGTACAGGGATTCGGACCAACTATCTAATTCTCAATCTCTGTGTAGCAGCAATGTTCCTGCTTGCCATAGAGGGCTGGGATAAGGTCCAAGAGATAACAGACGGGAGCACATGGGAGGAATAGCAGCAGTGTTTTTTTGGTTTTGTTTTTCATAAATTTCTGTCTTCTGTCTTCATCCTAAACCAACAACATTTTAGAAATGAGATGGTTGAGCCTTGAAACCGACAACCAATGGGGTTGTATTGTTTGTGCATGGCATATTAAAAACAAACCATGCAATCGTTAATGGCTGGGCATTGTGTTGTTTGCTAGAAGGGGCATGAACCTGACTGCATTGGGGTTCCTTTCAGCATGCAACTTCTCTGAATTTCAAGGAACAAGGGGGTGGGGGTGGGACTTAATGGGAAAGCATGTTATTTGCACCTGACCAGTCTGGTAGCGTAGTGGTTACGAATCGGGCTGCGAACCTTAAGGTCAGCGGTTTGAAACTACCAGCTGCTCCACGGGAGAAAGATGAGGC
>NW_006408522.1:13698484-13699851 GCF_000296735.1 Chrysochloris asiatica
AAATAACCCTGATGTACAATAAGGTCATTTGAAGCACAAGGTCGGCGGTTCAAGCTCACCAGTCACTCCTTGGAAACCCTATACAGGGTTGCTATGGGTCGGAATCGACTCAACGAAACTTTAACAACATCAACATCATTATATAAATCATGGAGATGTTGTGGAAAATCAGAAGGTCATTTCATACAAGAAAGATGAGTGAACTGAATAAAATGAACCTGAGGTCCAAATTTGGAGTGCCTTTCTCCTTTACTCCAGCTGGCTTTCTGAACATTGAACCTGGATTACTTTATTGTTTTCCAGAACAGAAAAACGTCTTGGGAAAGAGTCACTTTGACAAGATGGTGGTCATTGAATCTAAGAGACTAGTCTCATAATTTTGTTTTTTCTTTCAAAGTCTCATCAAAGGAGTGGCTGGGAGGTGTCTCTGGGCAAATACTTGGCTGTTAATCATATTTCATTTTTAAACTATAACGTAATGATTTAAAAAATCCATGTCTTTTTTTTGGTACTGCAAAGTTCATTCTGATTCATGGCGAAGTCATGTGTTACAGAGTGGAACTGCTCCAGTGTTTTCTTAGCTGTAATCTTTATGGAAATAAATCTCTAGATCTTTTCCCTCATGTCACTGGGTGGGTTTGAACCACCAGCCTTTATTAGGTTAGCAGTCAAGCACTCAACCACTATGACACCAGGGCTCATTTTAAGAAGCAGTTGTCATTGTTATTGTTAGTCCCATTGAGTCACTTTCGACCCATAGTGACCCTGTATACAAAAACCTCACAATTGCTGCTATGCTTGAGTCCATTGCTGCTGCCACTGTGCCAGTCCATCTAGTTGAGGGGTCTCTCTCGTTTTCACTGACCCTCCGCTTTACCATGCATGAATGATGTCCTTCTCCAGTGATTGGTCTCTCCCAATAAAATTCCCTAAGTATGAGACATGAAGTCTGGTCATCTTGGCTTCTAAGGAGCATTCTTGCTGTACTTCTTCCAACACAGATTTGTTTGTTCTTCTGGCAGTCTTTGATACCTTTAAAATTCTTCTCCGACACCATAACTCAAACGCATCAATTATTCTATGGTCTTCCTTATTCATTATCCAACTTTCACATGCATATGAGGCCATTAAAAATACCAAGGCTTGGGTCAGGCACACTCAAGTCCTCAAACTGATAACGTTGCTCTTCAACACTTTAAAGAGGTCTTGTGCAGCAGACTTGCCTAATGCAATATGTCATTTAATTTCTTGACTGCTGCTTCCATGAATATTAGTGGTGTATCCAAGCAAAATGAAGTCTTTGACAACTTTAGTCTTCTCTCTATGTATATGTTGTTGTCAGGTGCCATTGAGTCGGAACCGACTCA
>NW_006408522.1:13700572-13713605 GCF_000296735.1 Chrysochloris asiatica
AAGCAAGGTTGTATCATCTGCATATCGCAGGTTGTTAATAAGTCTTCCTCCAATCCTGATGCCACGTTTTCCTTCATAGAACCCAGCTTCTCATATTATTTGCTCAGCATACATATTGAACACGTATGGTGAAAGAACACAACCCTGTCACACACCTATGTATATAGATGTTATTTATTGGTCCAGAGTGAAGGATTGTTGCCTTTTTTACATTGAGGTGCATACAACCTATAACAAAAGCTGTGGTCTTTGATTTTCACTTTCAGCAAGCTAGGTTGTACCACCTGCATATTTCAGTCTTTCTCCTATCCTGTTGCCACGTTCTTCTTCAATTTGGTTATTGATCAAAATCTCAGAAAGTTGGGGTACATTTAGAAGTTATCTCATCTACTGGTTCTCAACTGTGCATTGGGACAACAGTGTAAAAATCTTGAGTGTGTTTGTTTCCTTGCACATTTCTGATAGGAAGTGAGAAGTAATGAAGATGAATCCTCCCCCCTTCCCCTGAAAGTCAAGCCCATTACCATCGAGTCTATTTTGACTCCTTGTGACACTATATAAGTCTATTTTGACTCCTTGTGACCTTATATAGCATTTCTGAGACTACACACCTTTAGGAGAGCAGGCAGCCTCTTCTAGCTCTCATGGAGCTTCTGATGGATTTGAACCACCTACCTTTCGATTAGCAGTTCAACACCTAACTCACAGCACCCCCAGGGCATCTTAATGAAGATGAAAGAAGTGTAAAAGAGGTGATATATGTGTATGTGAATGGTACATGCTTGCGAGTATGTGTATTAGGTTGTTGTTGTGTGCCATCGAGTCGGTTCTGACTCATAGAGACCCTGTATTATGTATCAATAAGTGGTTGATGGGTTTGAGCTGCCAACCTTTTAGTTAGTATGGTTAGCAACCCAGTGCCTGTCCTACAGCACCACACCAGGGCTCAAGTATCAGGTAGTTCCACTGAAACATAACTTACCCACTACTCAAGCCAGCAACCTCAAAACACAGCAGGATCATAGATGTAATAACATACGAAATCATGAAGAACACAAAATAATCTGTGTGTCTCTCTCCATTCACCCTTTTTTTCCCCTTTAATATGATGGCAAGGAAAGTACCCAAGAAAGAGTAGACTATACAAGAGAATTCTCAAAAAAGAAATAGATCTTTACAGTACAGTCCTTGCTAATGTCTACCAACTTGCATTTCTAGAGCATTTTCAGCAGGATGATTCTGCTGATAAATCTCATTTATCCCAATTCTGCCTTCAGGTGAGAAGTCAAGAATAGCTCCCTCTTCCAATATTTATACTATATCAAATAATGGAATATAGAATGCCTCGTGTGGTGCTGGAGGATAAGCACTGAACTTTTAGCTACAAGATCACCAGTTCAAAACCAACAGTTGCTCCTTGAAAACCCTGTACAGGGTTGCTTTGAGTCAGAACTGACTCCACAGACTTTAACAACAACAGCAACAACAACAAAAGACCAAAAGGAATCCTGGTGTGACACTATAGGACAAGAATTGGACTGTTAACCTTAAGGTCATAGGTTCAAACCCACCTTGTAACTCTATACAGAGTCACTATGAGTCAGAACTGACTTGACAGCTTAGCAACAATAACAAGGACTAAAATGAATTAAGTCTCTGGGTGGCACAAATGATTAATTGTCCCGCTACTGAACAGAAGGAAGGTTGGTAGTTTAAATCCACCCCTGAAAAGTGCCTTACAAGAAAAGTCTGATGATCTACTTTAAAAAAAAAAAAAAAATGCACCTTGAAACCCTATGACACACGTGGGTTGTCTTGAGTCAGACTACACTCAACAGCAAAAAAATTTTTTTTTCCTTTTACTTGTCTTTTAAAGAGGCATATGAAAAGCTTTAAGCCTTTACAAAATGTCATTCTTGTTTAGGTAACTGCTCTGGAAGAGTGAAGGAATCTGGTTAACTTCTTCAACAAGGCCACAGTTCTACTTTGAGATCTTCTACAGCTAAAGTCCTGATCAGCCCCTTGAGCCTCAGATTCATCAACAAGAAAAACATTAGAGACTTGGACTTGACCATTTCTAAGGTCCCTCTTCCTCTAGTATTCCAGGATTCCAGAAAATGTTCAAAGCCCAAGGATCTTATCATTGTGTGACGAAAACAATAGAAACAATCAACTGAGATTCAAGTGGTTCATTCTCCTCATCTTTGTGAAAAGCATTTCAAAGTTCACTCATCTACTTGGTGAAAGAAAGAGACATAAGGCAACCCCTTTCCACTCTCCATCCTGTTTTCTGTCCCCTCTGTCCCAAGACTATTCCACAGAAACTTCTATTAGCGTCTTTGCGATTTTGTCCAGTAATGATGATGGTAATGATAATGATAATGTAATTATCTCAGTTTATTGATGTCAAGTACATGTTGATTACAAATGGAACAGGAAGTATTTACTTGCCTCCTGCTTCTCCAGGCTGGTTGTGAAATCAGAGCTGATCTTTGGAGCAAGCATGAAGCCTGCACCTCTCATAATTGTAATGGGGTCCAGATGTGGCTCCATCCCATGACGGCAAGTGATGAAAGCAGTAAATGGGTCCCATGCACATGTGCTCTGCCCAGGTGGGGTCCACTTTCAGCTTCCTCTCTGTGAGCCAATATTGTTCAGCATTTCCTCCAATTAACTCTGATGATGTAAAAAGATAAAAACGCATCTCTGGCCCCACCCCTCCCCACCTCAGTGTCTTCCACGTAGTAGGTGCTTGGTTGACATTTATCCATTTATATTCCAGTGCTGACAGGGCGCATCTCAAGGAAAACATGTGAAGGAGCTAAACATGAAATAAGGGGAAGACTTCTAGGGGAACGATAACAAAATGCTAAAGATGGGGCCACCAGATAGAGTGCAAGGGACAGCACTCAAGTCTGAAGACTTGATAAGTCAAAGGATACAGTGACCTGGAAGCCGCGAGGTGGGAGTGTCAGGAAGTGAAAGATGTCCTAGGTGATGTTGTTGTTGTTAAGTGCCATCGAGTCAGGTCCGACCCATAGCGACCCTGTACAGGGTTTCCAAGGGTGTAAATCTTTACGGGAGTAGAAAGCCTCATCTTTCTCCCGCGGAGCGGCTGGTAGTTTCGAACCGCTGACCTTAAGGTTCTCAGCCCGATTCGTAACCGCTACGCTACCAAAATGTCTGTCTTGCTATCCAAATCCCTGCAGCAGCTCCTGTTGTTGTTGCTAGGTGTCATTGAGTCCATTTCAGCTTACAGTGACCCCATGTGGCAGAGTAGAACTGCCCTCCCTAGGTTTCTAGACTGTAATCTTTGCAGAAGGTAATGTTGGTGGTGCAATAGTATTGGTGTGCTAACCACAACGATCCAAGGTCGAACCCACCAGCAATTCCACAGGAGAGAGATGAGACAGTCTGCTCCCATAAAGATGTACTAACTTCAAAGACCCAGGGAATAGCACTGTAGCGTCCTATAGCGTCACTGTGAGTCTCCAGAGACCCCTCCTCAGTAGGTTTAGTTTTGGAATTTTCACAGGAGTAGAGCATCAGGTCTTCCTCCCACAGAACCATGGGTTCAAACCACCCACCTGTAGATTAGCAGCCTCCCTGGTCACTGTGTCCATCAGGACTCCTCAAGCTCCTATCCTTCCACCACATTCAGTTCTCTGGTGGAGGAGTGAAGGGCAAGCTCTCTCTTTGATCTCCTCAGAATTCATATTGACGTCTCTCCCCACCCCCAACCCACACATTTTGACCTGTATTTCTACAATATTAGGCTACTTGTTTTTTTAAAAAATACCTTTGCCTCCTCAACTGATTAGAAACTTTTTAAAAATGTGTTTTAACGTGGTTTGCTGAAGGCAAAATTTCACTTAACTTGTATGAGCCCCACTTTCATAATACTGAAGGCAGGTGAGCATTCTTAACACAAGAACAAACACTCCTTAGAGAGGACTTACCAGAGTACAATTTTTCTTTGAACTTAAAAAAAAAAAAAAATGTTACCACTTATAAAGCATCTCTACTTATCAGTCAACTGACTCCATGGCACATGACCAACCAACCAACGTATCAGTCATAAGTAACTGATAAGTAGAGATGCTTTTCTTAGAGAACATTTTCTTAAGTTCGAAGAAAAATTGTACTCTGGTAATTCCTCTAGAGAGTCATAAAAGGAATCCTGGTGGGTTGCTGTGGGCTATGCGCTGGACTGCAAAGTCAGTTTGAACCTTAAGGTCAGCGGTTCAAACTCACTAGCTGCTCCTTGGAAACCCTATACAGGGTTGCTATGGGTCGGAATTGACTGGATGGCACTTAACAACAACGACAACTTATCAGTCATTTAGCCCCTACCATCTGTGACATGATTTGAAAACCACACTAGAAGAAAATGTGATGAGTTAGAAACAGTCTTTTTAATTTTTGAACTAATGTTCTTTGGAGGATTTTTTAAATTGTGTATATAGACTGCATGTGTTTTGTTTTGTCTTTAGTGTCTGTGTTTGGGTGTTTGTTGTAATGTTTAGATTAGTATAAAGAAATCAAAATTTTAAGTGAATATCCCCTGAACAATTGATATGGATATAATCAAGTACTTTGCTGTTGTTGTTAATCTTAAAATAAAATAAAGTCCCCCATTAAGCCCCTAAAACACTTGCTTTCAAGTCATTTCTAACTCATGGCAGCTCCATGTGTGTCAGAATAGAAATGTGTCCCACAGAGTTTCAATGGTTCATTTTCAGAATGAAATCTAGGATAGGCCTTTCTCCCAAGACACCTCTGTGTGGACTTCAGCTGCCAACCTTTTGGTTAGCAGTCCATTGTTTACATTGTTAACCAGTCAGGGGTTCCTTTTCCTCACTTTACAGATATATATGTTCATTGTATACATTTTCAAAATACAGATAAAGCAAAAGAAGAAGACAAATACAAATCCATAAGCCAATCCTTCATAAATTATTCAATCAAAAATTATAGTAGTAATGTGGTGTGTTTGAGAATGAAAGTGAGTGCATAGAGTCTGGCTCCCGAGGATAACTGTTATGAATATGGTCATCTTATTTAACCAACATCCACTGGGTCCCAAAAGGACCCTTGGTATCTTACTAGGTTAAGTGTTGGACTACTAACTTCAAGATCAACAGTTTTCAAATTCTCTGCTCCCATCAAGATTTACAGTCTTGGAAACCCTATATAGGGTCACTATGAGTCAGAATCGATTCCACAGCAGTGGGTTTGGTCTGTGTGTTATGTCCTAAAATCATTGTAGGTTCAGGGAGACAGGAGTGAGCAAAAGAGATGTCGGCCCTCCTGGAGGTTGTATTCTAGTGTTAACATTGATCACCAATAACACTGTGGTATGCAGTTTCCTAGTCCTGTATATAGACATGCTGTTGTGGTTGTTGTTAGGTGCCATCGAGTCGGTACCGACCCATAGCAACCTTATGCACAGCACAACAAAACACTGCACGATCCAGGGCCAACTTCATTGTTGCCACGCTTGAGTCCATCGATGCTGCCACTTTGCCAATCCATCTCACTGGGGGTCTTCCTCTTTTTCTCTGACCCTCTACATTACCAAACATGATATCCTTCTCCAGCGACTGGTCCCTCCTGACAGTATGTCCGAAGTATGAGAGACGAAGTTTGGCCATCTTGGCCTCCAAGGAGCACTCTGGCTGCACTTCTTCCAAAACAGATCTATTGGTTCTTTTGGCAGCCCATGGCACTTTCAATAACCTCCTCCAACACCATAACTCAAAAGCATCAATCCTTCTACGGTCTTCCTTATGCACTGTCCAGCTTTTGCATGCATATGAGGTTATTGAAAATACCATGGCTTGGGTCAGGCGCACCTTAGTCCTCAAGCTGACATCTTTGCTCTTCAACACTTTAAAAAGGTCTTGTGCAGCAGATTTGCCTGACACAATACTTCATCTGATTTCTTGACAGCTGCTTCCGTGAGTGTTGATAGTTGATCAAAGAAGAATAAAGTCCTTGACAACTTCAATCTTTTCTCTATTGATAAGAATGTTGTTTATTGGTCTCTCATACTTGGGACATATTGTCAGGAGGGACCAGTCGCTGGAGAAGGATATCATGTTTGGTAAGGTGGAGGAGAGTCAGAGAAAAAGAGGAAGACCCCCAACGAGATGGATTGGCAAAGTGGCAGCATCAATGGGCTCAAGCATGGCAACAGTAGTGAGGTTGGCCCAGGACGGGGCAGTGTTTCGTTCTGCTGTGCATAAGGTCACTATGGGTCGGTACCGACTCGATGGCACCTAACAACAATTACAACTAACTCTGTCCATCAAAAGTGAAAATAAATGCTTTTTTATTTTAACTACCTATTTTTAAGATACTATATATTTTTTTTCCATTTCTCAGCCAGTATTTAATGCATTGGTTCATTCATAGTCTGCCATCCATGCATACATGGGCAGGTAATTTTCCAGCTAAGGGCTGGCTTCATGGGCTGCAGAATCAAGTAGCCACCGAGGCCTAGCAGGTAACTAGAGGTGAAGAGAAACAGGGAGTGATGGCACCATCTGATGGGGCAGTGGCCACCAGGCAGAATGAGGGCATGGTGGCACCAGGTCTTCTGAAAAATACCAGTGAAACTTAAAAAAAAATTACACAGTACAATCAAAAACAGAAACCAAAAGACCACCACCAGCAACACACAAAACTGTGTCAACAATCAGTTGCCAATGATGGCTGCTTGTCTATAGGCTCCCAGACTAAGAGAAATTAAGCTCAATGGAGTAACCATAATACTGGACTGTGTGGGAATGGAAGACTCAGATGAAGGTTCCTAGAGGATGTGAGGGGCTGAAAGGCACAGCGCTATATATGTATCATTCTTTCAAAACGCTTCTGCTTTACTACACAAGAGAAAGGCCTTCAAAACATAGGCTTTTAGGAGAACAATGTGCCCCACTGTTATTCCTCCCTCTGGGTCTCCTTTTCCTGTGACCCTTCTTTCAAGACTACCAGCCTAGCCGACCACCACTTGCAAAACAGAGGAAGGATTCTGGCTTCAGAGAAATGGGGATACGTGGAATTCAGATTTTGTATTGGAAATTCCATCTTCCTACGAATTCATATTTTCTTCCTAGCAATAATCAATACTCTTGATTTGCTTGTTTGTAAACTAATAAGCAAGCCCACTCCTCAAAGTAAGCATTTTTGCTGTCGCTGTTGTTAGAAATGAATCCCGATGTCATATAAAAGACACTCGGTGAGACTAAATTACTCTGGCAAAACAAAATTTACTCCTGCAAGAAGGTACGTGCGCATAGCCGTACATACAGGAACAGGCCAGCATGCACACCGAGTGGGCAGTCCTCTCAGGTTTTCAGTCCCTGACGTGAGTCTCAAGGCTGTGTCTCACTCCATTGGCTAGGGTTTTGACCACACAATCTTTTCCCTTACCCGGTTGGCTAGTTCAGATTTTTAAGTCATGCATTCCTACTTTAGGAAAAGAAAAAGAGAGCCATCATAAATTCTTTATTCCAGGAAGTAGTTAAAAGAAAAAGAGCGCGATCATAAATTCTTTCCTCACTTCAGGAAGTAACCAAAGAACAAGAGAGAGATCATAAAGTCTTTACTGCAGGAAATAAAGAAAAAAAAGAAGGGTTACCCGAATACAATAAACAGGATTATAATAAATATATATCTTTTCCCCCACAATCCCCCCCTTTTTTTAAGGAAGTAAAAGAAAACAAAAAAAAAAGTCACCTGAATACAATAAACAGAATTTTATATATATATACTTTTTTTTTTTTCTTTTTAGACTGCTTCATTCTTTTCTTCAAACTTTGCAAGGAGATGTTGACTTTCGTGTTCATAGGTTTCTAGGTGAAAAAGGTTATTTTGTAATGGGGGTGGGGTTGTTTGAATAGGACTGTTTCTATGAGTTTTAGAATGAATTCTCTTATACAGGGTATAATACAGCATCCCATTAGTGTTAATACACCAAATACGATAATTAGAGAGGTGAGGACTAAAGTCATAAGACCTTTCCATTTCCTGAATCATTGCTCCATGATGTTAGAAAAGGGGTCATCTATGTCTGATTTTCAGCGAGTTCATTAACTAAGGTGGTCAGCCCTTGTAATGCTTCGGTAATGGTACTATCAGGAGCTGTGTTACTGGGAATGAAAGTACAACATTGGAATTCAATCATAACACATACTTCTTTTTCTGCTAATATCATATCTAGGGCTAACTTGTTTTCCCAGGCTATTTTACTAGTAGGTTCTAATTGTTCTGTTGTTCCTTTTATAGCACCCTGGTATAATTTACAAATCTATGTTGATTATAATAGATATACTTAATCCAGTCCACATTTTTGTTAATGGTTGACCAACAGAATAATACAGATTCTAACCCTGCAGCTATTTGATTTCTTGTTTTGAATTTGTTTGGCACCCCTCGGGGAGGAACTCCTATACTGTCTATGTAAATATGGGAATGGGAAGAGCTGAGCCATGGGGAGTTAAACTAAGCTTCTCTTGGCTTTAAGCCTGTTTCCTGCAGTTGTTGGTTGATGGAATGCCAGGGTGAAAGGGATGGCCAATTGCACCAAAGCACAGGTGCCACTCCAATTTGCTGGTAAAGCCCCGAATAATTGTTTCCCATAATACCACCAGATATCTGCTCGTGGAATAGCTAGGGCTGACTGATTCAGGAGCTCTTTAAAGAGTTTGTGCTCGCTGTATCCCATCAGGTTTCTGATGAACATCGAATTCCTCCCATGTCTGGAGAGACACAAAGTGAAGTTGACATTTGAGACTGGAGGCCTAATGGTCCTCGGGGGCTGACCTGTAAGACCCCCAGCATTAGGGAACAGTTGTGACAATGAGTTACAGGATCCGTTGCCCCAGGATATAGGTTCTTGGAAGAGAGCAACCATGCAGTGGAAAGGGGACCACTTAGACTTCCAGTCTTCCTGTTGCACAGGTGTAACAATCGCTCTTATTTAGAGTGCAAACAGAGTATTTAATCCATTCTAACCAAGCATTCGCACCCCCATATCCTGTTTCTATAGCTATCGTTTGTGTTAGGTCTTTAACTTATGTAATTGTCACTTTGGAAGGGTCATTTCCTGAACTTAAGGGGGGTGCAGGACTAGATCTGAATCATTTCTAGGATTCTGTGTTTGAGTTCTCTCCTTGGTAAAGGTAGGGCTTGGGTTTTGTCTAATTAGTTTTAGAGAGGAGACTCCTTTCCTGTAACATCAGCTCCCAATCCATAGTTTCCTATTATTGAAGGTTCTCTAGTCATGGTTTTTGGATTATTTATAATTAAGAGTAATGGATTGATTGCATTGTAAGGGTTTGCAATGGGGGGCTGGGGTGAAGGCTATTGGGATAAAGGACTTCTAGCACCACCCTAGGGAGACTTCTAGAACCAACTAAGAAAGAGCATTGGGATGGGGCTAGGGGAACGTGCAAAGACAGCAAGATATAAATACCAAGAACACTTTGTAATCATGTTGGAAGCTTTGTGATTTCTCCTGTCACCACCCTGTTCATGTTCTTGTAATGGTTACATGAAGAGCCCATATAAAAAGAGAGTATGTCTATTTATTTTTGGGGCCAGTAAAAGGAAGCTGGAGTCCACATGGCATCATAGGGTAAGTACTGTACTGGTAACCACCAGCTGCTCTTTGGAAACCTTATCCAGATAGCTATGAGTTAGAACCAACTTGATGGCACTTAACAACAACAAAAAGAAGCTGGTAGCTATGGGGACAAAGGCTAACACCCTTTGGGCATGGGGTGTGAGTATCAGAGAAAGGAAAAGGAAGCAGGCTGAGATTTTTGGAGATGTGGGAAATTGAAGGAAGAGAATTAAGCTGGGAAGGAGAGGGAGCCTCCGTATTGTGCTGGTAGAAGATGAAAATAAAACTCTCATCTGGAGCTGCCAGATTAAATACAGGGCACCTCATTAAAATTTAATTTTAGAGAAAGAGAAAAAAAATTAAATATAAGTATGTCCTATGCATGGGTGTGGTGCTGTGGGCTGATGAGTCAGACTGCAAAGCCATTTGAACTGCAAGGCCGGTGGTTCAAGCTCACCAGCTGCTCCTTGGGAACCCTATAAAGGGTCACTATGGGTTGGAATCGACTCGGTGGCACTTAACAACAACAACATGCATGGGAGAAAGATGAGGTTTCTGTTCCCCAAAAGATTTCTAGCCTCAGAATTCCCTATACAGAGTTGCTATCAATCTAAAACAATTTGATGATGCTTAGCAACATCAACAAGTCTCATTCAACATTTGGACTATTCTGATACTAATAAAAGTTTGCTATTTACCTGAAATTCAAATTTAACTATATTTTTACTTGCTAAATCTGACAAAGGAGCTCTGGTAGCATAGTGGTTACAAATTAAGGTCAGAAGTTCGAAACTACCAGCTGTTCCATGGGAGAAAGATAAGGCTTTCTGCTCCCGTAAAGATTTATAGCCTCAGAAACCCTGTACAGGGTCGCTATGCATCTGTTCTGACTCCATGGCACATAACTCCCACCACCAACAAATCTGACAACCCACCTTCCGTCTTCTGCCAGCCCTCCAAGCCCACTGCACTACAATGTGCTCAGGGGTTGTGTGATCCCTGCCCAGAAGAGGAGGCTGCCTTAGGATGGGTGTGACTTCAAGAAAAGTTGCTGCTCTTGCTGTTAAATGTGTTTGCATACAAACCCTATAAGAGCAAACAGCTGAAGGTTGCCTGCAGGCCACACCCAGAAAACAGTCCGTTTTGTTTGAAATTAACTCTCCCAAGAGTGTCTCAGGAAGTCCAGGATTTCCCTCTATGCAAGGAAGTGCTATACAGTGGGAAGAACACTTTGGACACTTCAATCAGATGTGCATGATTCTACCCTTTATTAGCTTTGTGATTCTCAGCAAGTTATATGATTTTCTCTGAGTGTCAGTTTTTGCCTCTGGAAAATGGAAAAAATCCCTCTCTCTGGCATTTTTGCAAATATTAAATGAGATGATGTATGTAACATGCCTAGCACAGGGCCAGGAAAAATTGTCTCATAAAATGGTAAGGATTACTACTTAACACTGTTCACTTCTTGGTAGGCCACACTCCCTTAGATTATGCTCAGCCAAGAAAAACCAATCCCAATCCCAATCCCCTCCACTGGACATTCCAAGGGGTTTTGCAAGCTACTGTTGTTCCACTGAAGTTTGGTTAGTGGCTGTAGGGAGGATGGGATAGACTCATACTTTGCTTCTAATAACTAATGATCATTTATGGAGAGCATTTCCCTTGCCTAGCTATTGTTTTAAAACAGAGTCAAGCAAAGATCCTGACCCTTACTCCATGTGACGAAAGAGATAATTGAACCAATAGCTCTTATTTACAACTCCTCACACAAATAATTTGAGACACACATATGGTTAAATCTGGCACTGAGATGAGTGGGCAGGTAGACCACTCCCTTTCAACATTCCTCTAATAAAGCCAGATTCCTTGAAATTAAGTGCATTGCCAAGGAATTTCAGGGAATGGAAAGGTAAACTTCAGTATTTGCAAAGGAAAAATTACTTTTGGTTTGTTTTACAAAAAATACAATGTTTTTGCGTAAACTTGTTCATCCTTATCTGGATCGCTGTTTACAAATACACAAAAATGATCAGAGTTTCAGCTACATTCCCTTGGCTAAGATCTCAGGGTCAAATAAGAGAAATTTGGAGATGCAAGCAGGGTGAGGGAAGTTACATAAGGCGCTTTGATTCTAGTCTTGTACTCCTCTCTCAGCACAAAAGGAAAGCCAAGTTATTGCAGCCCTTTTTTTCTTTCCCATAAATAAAAAGGGAGTTACCAGCATGATCATCAAAAATGCACACAAATTAGCTCAACGGGGGAATTAGTATTTGCCCAGGGAAATAGGCTTCTTGTTAAGCCTTTGTGGAATAAGCGTCCTTAGGTAAAATCCTGAGCCCTACTCAGACCCTTCTGAGGTGGGACATTCCCATATGAAAAGATATGCAGACCAACCCAGAACAGCTGAGAGAATAGAGAATTCTTACTGAAAGAAAGACTAGCAGAAGAAAAGGAGAATGTTTGACTGTTAGATTATCAAGCAAACTGTTTGCTTTGGAGTCATCAAATCAAGAAAAGTCAGCCCACAAGGGGAAACTCTCTTCTAAGACTGAAACCCAAAGGGAACCCTTGAGCACTCGAGTATGCTCACTGGTTATCACCCTGGTCTACTTGTGAGTGGAAGAGGGGAAATGCAGCAGTGAAGGCATGGACTGAGTTTAGCCATATTCCATTGACACCTATTGACCTTGAGGTGAGAGAGAGAGAAGAGGAAGGGCTGGCTAGTCTGAAGTTTTATTTGATGTGTGAACTCCTGAGCTCATGGGCACTGACATAGCCACTGTGGTCTAGAGCCCAGATTGAAATGGTCAACTTATCTGAAGTTTTGAGGAGGCATGTGTGAACTCCCAAACTTGCACCTAGTATCCATTTACCTAGCTTGGATGTCTTGCTGATCAGGACTCAACTAGATGAGTATGTAGATACTTGATACTGTGAACAAGTGTAAATTGCTACAGTTTGATGAACCGGACTTTTGATTATGATTGCATTTGCTCAAATTTTCTACAGAAATGGAAGGATTCTTCATATCAAGGATCAAGTTTGTCTTCTCAGTGAAATGGGTTGATAGGGACTGGAAATTTAGATATTAGCTATAAAAAATGGGGGGCTATAAAGGCATGAAAACCTGCTGTGCATGGGGTCGCTATAAGTTGGTTCTGACTCGATGGCACCTGACAACAACAACAACAACAATAAAGGCATGAAATGGCTGGCTTACAAACTTTCATGAGAGTAGTTTCAGAAATAGGAAGGCAATGTAGAATCCCCACTGAATAGTTTTCATCTTTTTTAAAAAATGTTTTATTGTGAATTACATGATAGTTTACATGGGGGAACTTTAGTTTTACATTCATTCCATCGTATATCATCTCATTGCCATGGTTCCAATCCCCTCCATGCATC
>NW_006408522.1:13714217-13716022 GCF_000296735.1 Chrysochloris asiatica
CTCCATAGGTATAGGTCAAGTTCATCAGACTGTATTAGCTCACTCTTTTTTTTTTTTTTTTTTTCCTTCCTTCTTCTTTCCTTTCCTGGTTGAGCTCCCATCGTCCAGTCATCCGGTCTAGGTCACGTGGGTATCATTAGCAAGTGTGGGCGCTCCTGTGCATATGTCCTCTCTTCCCATTAGCCGGTAGCTCCACTCTCCAGTTTTCATCTTTTATGGATAGATTTGGTGAAAGGAAATGGGAGATGATGGTGACGTTGCTGTTGTTGTTAGGTGCCATTGAGTTGATACTGATGCATAACGACCTTATGCACAGCAGAATGAAACACTGCCCGATCCTGGGCCAACCTCACTACTGTTGTCACACTTGAGTCCATTGATGCTGCCACTTGGCCAATCCATCTCTTTGGGGGTCTTCCTCTTTTACTCTAACCCTGCACCTTACCAAACATGGTATCTTTCTCCAGTGACTGGTCCCACCTGACAATATGTCCAAAGTATGAGAGGTGAAGTTTGGCATCTTGGCCTCCAAGGAGCACTCTGGCTCCACTTCTTCCAAAACGGATCTGTTGGTTCTTTTGGCAGCCCATTACACTTTCAGTATTCCCCTTCAGCATCATAACGCAAAAGCATCAATTCTTCTATGGTCTTCCTTATGCACTGTCCAGCTTTTGCATGCATACGAGGTTATTGAAAATACCATGGTTGGGTCAGGCACACCTTAGTCCTCAAGCTGACATCTTTGCTCTTCAACACTTTAAAAAGGTCTTGTGCAGCAGATTTGCCTAATGCAATACATAGTTTGATTTCTTGATTGCAGCTTCTGTGAGTGTTGATAATTGATCCAAGAAGAATGAAGTCCTTGACAACCTCAGTCTTTTCTCCATTGATAAGAATGTTGTTTATTGCTCCAGTGGTGATATTTTTGTTTTCTTTACATTAAAATGTAATCCATACCGAAGGCTGTGCTCTTTGATCTTCATCAGTGAATAAATGTTTTAAGTCCTCTTCACTTTCAGCAAGCAAGGTTGTATCATCTGCGTATTGCAGATTGTTAATGAGTCTTCCTCCAATCCTGATGCCACATTTTTCTTCATATAACCCTGCTTCTCGGATTATTTGCTCAGCATACAGGTTGAATAAGTATGATGAAAGAATAAAACTTTGTTGCACACCTTTTTTAAATTTTAAAACATTCAGTGTTCCCATGTTCTGTTTGAACAACTGCTTCTTGGTCCCGGTACAGATTCCTCATGAGCACAATTAAGTGTTCCAGAATACTCATTACTTTCCAATGTTTTCCATAGCTTGTAATGATCCACACAATTGAAAACCTTTGCATAGTCAATAAAGCACAGGTAAACATCTTTCTGATATTCTCTGCTTTCAGCCAAGATCCATCACACATCAACAATGTTATCCCTCGTTCCACGGCTTCTTCTGAATCCGGCTTGAACCTCTCTGGAAGTTCTCTGTCAATGTATGATTGTAACCGTTTCTGTATTACCTTTAACAAAACTTCACTCACATAGGATATCAAAGAGGTTGTCCGATAATTTCCGCATTCCACTGGGTCACCTCTCTTTGGAATGGGCACAAATATGGATCTCTTTCAATCAGTCGGCCAGATAGTTGTCTTCCAAATTTCTTGGCAGTGATGAGTGAGTGCCTCTTGTACTGCCTCGCTTTCTTGAAAGATTTCAATTTTTATTCCATCAATTCCTTCAATGCACCTTGGACTTCCTCCTTCAGTATCATTGGCTCTTGATCATATGCTACCTCTTGAAACGGTTGAACATTAACCA
>NW_006408522.1:13716782-13737695 GCF_000296735.1 Chrysochloris asiatica
TAATGATCAATACATCTTGATTGCATGTTTGATCAATTTCAGATTGAAGAAGTTGGTAGAATTCTTCTATTTCATCCTCACTGGCTTTAGTGGTTGGTGCGTAAATTTACATAATAGTGGTATTAACTGGGCTTCCCTGTAGGCGCATGGACGCTTTCCTATCACAGACAATGTTGTACCTCATGACTGGTCTGGATATGTTCTTTTTGACAATAAATGCAACACCATTCCTCTTCAATTTGTCATTCTCAGCATAGTAAACCATGAGGTTGTCAGATTCAAAATGGCCAATACCAGTCCATTTCAGCTTACTAATGCCTAAAATATTGATGTTTATACATTTCATTTCATTTTTGACAATTTCCAATTTTCCCAGATTCATACTTCATACATTCGTTGTTCCGATTTTCAATGGATGTTTACAGCTGTTTCTCTTCATTTTGAGTTGTGCCCCATCAGCAAATGAAGGTCCTGCAGGCTGTACTCCATTTGTGTCTTCACGGTCAACTCTACTTTGAGGAGGCAGCTTTTCCCCAGTCCCATTTTGAGTGCCTGCCAATCTGAGGGGCTCATTTTCTGGCACTATATCTGGCAGTGTTTCTCTGCTATTCATAAGGTTTCCAGTCACTAAATATTTGGAAATAGTTCGTCACTCTTTCTTCCTAGTCTGTCTTCATCTGGTAGCTCATCTGAAACCTGTCCACCATGGGTGACTCTGCTGATATTTAAAATACCGGTGGCATAGCTTTCAGAATCACAGCAACTCACAAGCCACCACAGTATGACAAACTGACAGAGGAGTGGTGGATGATGGTGATAGAATTTTATAATTCAATTGTGAGTAATTGCCTGCAGTCTGAATTGCGATTGTCACAACTGTAATTGTAGAAGATGTGTAAGTAAAAGAGGGGAGTGGTTAATCTTTCATTTTAGAAACAGAGGGCCTTAGGACCATCAAGAAGGAAGAGCATAAGTGGAGTGTGAGATTCTACCCAGAAACGTGGTGACAGCAAAGATGGCAGCAGAGTCGATGGCATGGAGAGATAGAGCAGCTGAGGACTCTAGGCCCATGGACTGAGAAAGGCTGTGTGCCTGTGGGCAGGAATATTTTTTTTGTTTTGTATGTGTATATCAGATATATTCGCTTTGATGATTTGTGAAAAATAAGATGTAAAATGGAGGTCATAGGAAGGAAGCTGGATAACTGTTGTTGCAGGAAGGGGATTGTAATCATTCAGATGAAACAAAACATATGGTTGGTTGGTTGGTTGAAAGTAAAGTTGGTGATCTTATTTGTTACCCTTCACTCAATTCACAATAAAAAAAAGTTTTTGAAAATTTAGAAAAATGTACAAAAGACAGAAGTCTGATAATACTATTTGATTTCTTCTCCAGAAGACCATGTCACAGGGTAATGATATTGCAGAAGGGGCACCGCAGGCCTAGGCCCGACTTTGCTCCATGTGATCTTGAGCCAGCTCCAATCTTCTCTTCTCATCTACAAAATGAGATCAGTCTCCACTCTACATACCCGATGAGGATCAAATGAACTAATAAGCTCACTGCCATCAATTTGATTCCACTCATAGCGACCCTAGATAGGGTTCCAAGGCTGTACATGTTTACCAAAGCACAAAGCCTCATTTCTCTCATGGAGCAGCTGGTAGATTTGAACTGCTGACCTTGCAATTAGCAGGTTAGTGCTCATCCTACAGCTCCACACCAGGGCTGAAATGTGATAATGTGTGTGGAATATTGATGTGCTCCCAAATGCTCTCTGCTTTCTGGCATCAGGTATGTTCACACTTTTTGACTCCTACGTAGGTGAGTGGGGCCATGATGTGACTTGCTATTGCTGTTAGGTGCCATTGAATCCACTCCAATTCACAGTGACCCTATGCACAACAGCACAAAACACATCCGGGTCCTGCACCATCCTCACCATCATTGTTATGCTTGAGCCCTTTGCTGCTGCCACTGTGCCAATCCATCTCATTGGTGGGTCTTCCTTTTTTTTTTTTTTTTTTTTTCTGCAGACCCTTTACTTTATCAAGCATGATGTCCTTCTCCAAGGACTGATCCCTCTTGATAACATGAGAGACAAAGTTTTGCCATTCTGTCTGTACTTCTTCCAATATAGATTTGTTTGTTTTTCTAGAAGTCCATGGTACTTTTACTATTCTCCTCCAACACCATAATTCAAATGCACTGGTTTTTCTCCAGTCTTCCTCATTTATTGTCCAACTTTCACATGAATATGAAGCCATCGAAAATACAATGGTTTGGGTCAGGTGCACCTTAGTCCTTAAACTAAGAGGTCTTTGTGCAGCAAATTTGCCCAATGCCAGACATCATTTGATTTCTTGACTGCTGCTTCCATGACCGTTGATTGTGGATCCAAGCAAAATGAAGTCTTTGACAACTTCAATCTTTTCTTCATTAATCATTTTATTTATTAGTCCAGTTGTAAGAATTTTTGTTTTGCACATTGAGGTGCAATCCATACTGAAGGCTCTGGTCTTTGATCTTCATGAGTAAGTATTTTAAGTCCTCTTCACTTTCAGCAAGGAAAATTGTATCATCTGTATATTGCAGTTGTTAATAAGTCTTCTTCCAATCCTGATGCCACAACTTCTTCATATAATACAGCTTCTTGGATTATTTGCTTAGCACACAGTTTGAATAAGAATGGTGAAAAGGTACAACCATGGTTCACACATTTCCTGAGTTTGAATCATTCAGTTTCCCTAGTTCTATTCAATGGACTGCTTCTTGGTCTATGTACAGGTTCTTCATGGGCACAATGAAGTGTTCTAGAATATCTTTTCTTCACAATGTTATCAATACTTTGTCATGATCCATATAGTCGAAACCTTTCCATAGCCAACAAAGCAAAAAATAAACATCTTCCTGGCAGTCTGTGCTTCGGGCTAGGATCTATCTGACATCAGCGGTTATACCCCTATGATAATAATTTTTTTAGAAGAAATGACCTGTGTCACTTTTGGACAAACATGAACTGCTGGCATGAGACCCTACAGAGATTTTTCCCTCTTTTCCAACCCTATTTTTCTTAATCTGTAGTTTCAAGATCTTAATTGTCACAACATGTTAGGCTGAAAGTCAAATACTCAATAAATATTTGTGACAACTGAATGACTGATTGATTGTATTTTCCACTTTATAAAGAGTTCGTTGCTTCTGTTTTTGCTTAATTTTCAAAATCATCTTACTTTGAAAATGGAATTTATTACATTATTCCACAATCCTACACAAACCTGTTATTTTTGCTTTCATTATTACTGAAGTAAAAAAATCAGATTACATAAAATGGACCATTTTTAAGAGAACAGTTCAATGCCATATGTTATTGTTATTAAGTGCCTTCAAGACATTTCCAACTCATGTTGTTGTTGTTAAATGCCGTTGAGTAAGTTCCGACCCATAGCGACTCTGAATAGGATTTCCAAGGAGCGGCTGGTGAGCTTGAACCACCAACCTTGCAGTTCAAACAGCTTTGCAGTCTGGCGCATTAACCCACAGCACCACACCAGGACTTTCGGCTCATAGCAATCCTATATAGGGTTTCCAAGGAAAGGCTGGTAAGTTTGAACCACCAACCTTGTGATTCAAACTGACCTTGCAGTCTGGCGCTTATCTTCCAGCACCACTCATTAATGTTGAACAACCACTGTGCTTGCCTGTGCCTTTCCCACACTAGGCTTCCTGGTTCCTCAGGAAGAACCTAGACACTCATCACTTTAAAACATCCAGAGTCCTATGAAAATGGTATTTGGACTTGGATGATGACATTGAAATTCTGCCTCTTGTTTCACGAAAGGGAAAGGTTTTGAATTTGGGAAAGCCTATTAAAAACTGAGGAGTCCTGGTCTGATACTGTAGGATTAACACTGGACTGCTAACCTTAAGGTTGGTGGTTCAAATCCACCAGTCACTCCTTGGAAACCCAACACTGGGTCTCTATGCATCAGAACTGACTCAAGAACACTTAATTAACAACAACAACAATGTAATGACAGATGAAGAGCTGATATTGACAATTGGGTTCTGACTATACAATTGGTGTGAACAGAGCCAGTCAGAAAAGGCTGTCATTTGAGAAGGAATACAGCTGTTTGAGGCAGGGACTCTGCTTGTTCAATTCCATGTTGAATTCCCAGGATAAAAAGTAATGTCAGGAACATAGTAGGTGGTCAGAAAATATACTTTTTAATGAATAAATGAGGGTAATGTTTCCAAAGAGGATGAACAATGTTGCAGATTTTATTTTCATGAATATTACATTCCATTTTGCAATACATAGTGAGGCTCGTGGTATTCTCATGGGCTGCATATTTTGCCCACTTTGCAAAATACTTTCAAACTCCTACATAAACCCTGAACTCGATTGTTGGACCGTGTTCAAGGTTAACATTCCATCACTGAAGGCTTATAACTTTCATTTCTTAATGTTTATTTTCTGTGTTTTATGTAGAATTATTTAAAAGATAATGGTAACCAGTTATCCTCTGTCTCCACAGAAGACTATCAGGAGCCAACAGGTCAACTGAATTTTGGCAGATTTCACTTGTGTTAAGAGTTAGGAGACAAATATTTTTCCTGATGCTATGAATGCTAATATACAGAGTGAGCTGCCGGATCTGGAACCCCTTACAAAGAATAAGCTCTTATTTCTGGTACAGGGTGACTAGCTATGAGTTCTGTCAAGGAATAGAGCTTGTTGTTGTTGTTCGGTGCCATTCAGTTGGTACCAACTCACAGTGACCTTATGCACAACAGAATGAAACACTGCCTGGTCCTGCCCTAAGCTCACAATCATTGCTAATTCTTGAGCCCATTGCTGCTGCCACTGCACCACTTCATCTCATTGGGGGTCTTCCTCTTTTTTGCCAACCTTCAACTTTACCAAGCATGAGGTTCTTCTCCAGGGACTAGTCCCTCCTGATAATATGTCCAAAGTATGAGAGATGACGTCTGGCCATCCTGGTTTCTAAGGAACATTCTGGCTGTATTTTTCCCAACATATTTGTCTGTTCTTTTGGCAGCTCATGGTACTTTTAATATTCTTCTCCAACAGCATAACTCAAATGCATCAATTTTTCTGTGGTCTTCTTCTTTATTCACATGAATATGATGTTTTTGAAAATACCATGGCCTGGGTAAGGTGCATCATAGTCATCAAACTGACATCTGTGCTCTTGAACAATTTAAAGACGTCTTGTGCAGCAGATTTAGAGGTAGAGCAGGGACAGCAATACATGGCAAACATGTATACCCATAATATTGTTGTTATTTGTTGTGAAGTGCCATCGAGTCGCTGCCGACCCATAGCGACCCTGTATAGGGTTTTCAAGGAGCAGCTGGTGAGCTTGAACCGCCAGCCTTGCAGTTCAAATGACTTTGCAGTCTGGCGCATTAGCCCACAGCACCATGTCAGGACTCCACAGTAGTCATCACTAATTGATTGCAGCACTCTTTCTGTTGAGCTCAGACAAGCTTTGTAATTAACACAGAGCTTCAGGTAGCCATAACCAGTTGATTAGAGAGTAGCATGTGTGATTTATTTATTTAGCACATATTTATTATTGAGTGCTGGCTATATGCCCAGTACTGAGGATTTGCCATGAATAAAACAGGCAAAACTTTCTATCCTCATGGAGTTTTACATACCAGGGGGGAAACAGATTAGTCAATCATAAACAAACAAACAAAAACCAAAGTAAAATATGTACTATGTTACATGTTGATTAAGCCCATACAGAAAATGTTGTTGTTGTTGTTAAGTGCCGTCGAGTCGGTTCCGACCCATAGCGACCCTGAACAGGGTTTCCGAGGCTGTAAATCTTTACGGGAGTAGAATGCCTCATCTTTCTCCCGCGGAGCAGCTAGTGGTTTCGTACTGCTGACCATGCGGTTCGCAGCCCGATTCATAACCACTACGCTACCAGAGCAGCAAAAAATGTGGAGAGTCACTAAACATCAGAAAAAAATTGCTGCCCCACAAAATTAAGTGAATGTGTAGCTCATGGCATGGAAAGAAATATTCATTACCTTCTAAAATGTTCTTTTTCATGCCTTTATAAAAACTTGACATAGTGGCTGCATTGTCTTAAGACTTGATTCTGCCTTCAGAAAAATAAATTTTGCACATTAATAGTACCTGATTTGCAATTTCTTCAGTGGTATGACTTCTTAAACTTGTAACTCTGATAAATTGCTCGACAAGTTTTCCATTTGCTGAAGCTAGGTATCCTGAGACAATACATAGCTGGGCTGCATTAGAAAGACCAGGAGTGGACGCTACAGACAAACTGAAATATCGAACTATACTTAAGCTTTATCACTTATTAAGTGTATTAATTTTTCACAGAAAATACATGAAGAAAGGGGGATAGAAATTGTTGGGGAGAAATGAGTTACATTGGTAGGCTAGCCAAGAGTATTAGTTACCTATTGTAGAGTAACAAATTATAGAACTTAGTGACTTCAAACAGCAAACAGTTGTCACTACAATTTTCTGTAGGTGAGGAATTCAGGAGCAGCTTAGTTGGATGATCCTGGCTTACAATCACATGTTGTTGCTATTATGTGCCGTGGAGTCAGTTCTAATTCATAGCATCATAGCAACCCTGTACAGGGTGTCTGAGGCTATAAATCTTTACAGGAGCAGAAAGCCTCATCTTTCTCCTGCAGAACAGCTGGTAGTTTTGAACTGCTGACCTTAAGGTTCACAGCTGGATTCATAACCACTATGCTACAATCACATGTTAGGCTACAGTCAAGATGTTGGCTGGAGCTGCAGTCATCGTAAAGGTTGTCTGCAGCTGGAGAATCTATTTCCAAGATGACCTCACACATCTCTGTTTGCAGGACACCTCAGTTCATCATCGTACAGGTCTTTCCACTGAGTGGTATGAGTCTCCTACAACATGGCAGCTAGCTTCCTCTAGAATGAAGACTCCAAAGGGCAAGATGGGAGCCACAATGACTTTTATGAACTCCCCTTGTAAGTCAAATATCAGCCATATTTGATGTAGGTTGCAGATGAAGAAATTGAGAATACACGGAAGCAGTGATTATCGAAGCCTTTGGAGATGGCTACCATAGGAAAAATGACTGAAAAGGAATGCTTGATGTACGTGAGAGGTTAAGTCTAAAGGTAATGGAGGAAGCTATCTCTAGGCAATGAGAGTAACCCATATAGAGGGCCTGAGGATTGGTATATATATGGAGTAGCACGACTCCACTGCACATAGCAACAACAACAACAACAAGCAGGCCAGGATGCCTGGAGTAGAAATGGGAGAGTAATGAGATAAAATCTGAGCCATAAAAAGAGATAGAAAAAGGAAGAGCAAACCACTTTCGTTTTTATCCTGTATTCCAGTTGTTTTACTGAGGCAACAAATCACCCCAAAACTTAATGTCACAAGCCAATGTTTTCTTTCTATTCAAGGTTTCTCTGGGTCAGGAATTCTAGCAGAGCATGGTGGGGTTGTCTTTCTGTACTTTATGATGTTTCCACAATGTTGACTCATAGGCTGAGGAGCTGAAATTGGAAAGCAGCTTCACTTACATATCTGCATTTGGTTCTTGCTAATGTCTATACATGATCTCTCTATATTCCCTGAGTTCTCTCAGAATAGCAACCTCACAAAATCTGGGCTTTTTAAATGCTCTGGGGCCAACATGTATCAAGAGATATATGAGATGATACTTGGAGAGGGAATTGGTGTCAGTATTTACCATCCAGGTTGTCATTCATACTATTATGGTACAGAGAAAGGCTCTGGATTGCCTTTCTTGACTTCTGGCTCCTTATCTCGCCACTTGTATGAACTTGGGCACATCACTTAGTCTATATGTGACTCAATTCCTTCATCTGCAACTAACAATAATGCCTCCTTATAAGGTTGTGAACAGTGAATAAGTTGTGGTGAACACTAAAATAAACATGAGCTACTAGGGACCTTGCTGTCCAAGACCTCTTTCAAGTGTTGAAGAGCAACGATATCGGTTTGAGGACTATGATCCTAAAAAACATGGTATGTTCAGTAACCTCATATGCATGTGAAAGTTGGGCCATGAATAAGGAAAACCATAGAAGAATTCATGCATTTGAATTATGGTGTTGGAGGAGACAAAAATACCATGGACTACCAAAAGAACAAACCAATCTGTGTTAGAAGTACAGCCAAAACGCTTCTTGAAAGCAAAGATAATGAGATTTCATCTCTCATACTTCAGACATATTATCAGAAGGGACCAGTCCCAGCAGAAGGATATCATGTTTAGTAAAGTGGAGGGTCAGTGGAGTAGCACAGTGGCGGCAGCAATGCGCTCAGGCTTAGTAATGATTGTGAGGTTGGTGTGGGACTGGGCAGTGTTTCATTCTTTTGTGCAGAGGGTTGCTATGAGTTGGTGTGGACTTGATGTCCCCTAACAATGACAACAATCAGGAGGGACCAGTCCCTAAGGAAGAATATGATGCTTTGTAAAGTAGAGGGTCAGTGAAAACGAGGAAGACCCTGACTGAGATGGATTGACACCGTAGCTGTAACAATGGGCTCCAATGTGACAATTGTGAGGTTGGCACAGACCCAGTCAGTGTTTTGTTCTGTTGTGCATAGGGTCAGTGTGAGTTGGAATCAACTCAATGGTACACAACAAATACAACAAGAAATGTTGACGATTAACAAGATGATGATGTGATGGACTCAGTCATAAGTCTACACTTCTCAAGAGAACCTAGAACACCAAATGAGAGAAAATTCAAGCCCCTCCTGACATGTAAACTGCTCGTGTAGTCATCACTCCCCACATTGGAATTGTTTCACCCAGAAGTAAGCTGGGAACTATACCCAGGGATGATCCAGAAAGAGAAATAAACAAGGTGACAGGGAATGATAACTCTATAGGTCTCTATGTAGTTTTTCCCATAGATGCTGAGGACATGCACAATTCTTTTTATATCAGAAAATGCTAGGAAAACAATAGTTTTGTGGCAGAACATTTTGTTTATATCTCATTTCCCGAGGATTTTCCCTGGAACAAGGAATTTAATTCTCTTCCCTTTTGTCTTAGATGGCATAGTAGATGCTCATTGTAAGATTTAAAAACAATTTTGACTTTTAAAAGTCCAGCTACAATTTTATCTGATGGCCTTTAGCAAGTATGGATTCCTCAAGTGAAAAGGCATTGAGACAGAGACGAGTCAACTGTTTCCATCAAAAACTCTTTAAAACTGCCTGAGAGACTTAAAAATTAATGTTAGATTCCTATTGATTTCATCTTAGAAAACTTTGCAAATATTCCAATATTTAATTTTAAACAAACAGCTCCCCTACTTTCATTTTCTAACCCAATTTCCTCATGTCATTAGAGACAAACTTTTTTTAAAAAAAGACAAAACTTATATCCATGGATTGATTAATTTAGAAATTCTCCGTGGAAGGGAGATTTTCAAAAAAGCTTTGCAGGGTTTTACAATGCATGGCCAAGACTGAGGGACCTCTACAATGGGCCCATGATTCTTAGAGACGAGAAGATGGCTGTCCTATCACAAGAGGACTCCAACTATTTTTTGTTAGTTGCTGTCACATCAGTTCCAACTCATAGCGATCCTATGCCCAACAGAACAAAACACCACTCCATCCTTTGCCGTCTTCACATTGCTGCTATGCTTGAGCCCACAATGCAGTGTTGTTAAGTGGAACGAGAAAAGGCTTTAGTCTAGGGCTGTATCCTCCTTATGCCTTTTCATTCGGATGAAAAAAGCAAACACACACATATAGGTTGTTGTTGTTAAGTGCCCTTGAGTTGGTTCCAACTCATAGTGACACTGTATAGAATTTCCAAGGAGTGAATGGCCTGGTTCAGCACCATCCTCATAATTATTTTAATGTTTGAACCCAATGTTGCTGCCACTCTGTCAATCCATCTCTTTGAGGATGTTCCTTGTTTTCACTGACCCTCCACTTTACCAAGCATTATTTCCAAAATATGAGAGACGAAGTCTCACCATCCTAGCACTCCGGCTGTACTTCTTCCAAGACAGATTTCTTTGTTCTTCTGGCAGTCCATGGGACATTTAATATTCTTCTCCAACACCATAACTCAAATGCAACAATTCGTCTATGGTCTTCCTTAGTCATTGTCCAAATTTCACATATATATGAGGCAATTGTTTTGATACCCAATATTCTGGTGCTATCAGACACTGTTCACTGCTATTCATGAGGTTTTCAGTGGTAAAACTTTCGGAAGTAGTTTGCCTCTCCTTTTTTCGAGTCTGTCTTAGTCTGGAAGCTCAGGCAAAACTTGTTCACTATGGTTGACCTTGCCAGCATTCAAAATACGGGTGGCATAGCTCCCAGCATCACAGCTTTTCTGTGATCTTTAATCAGGAGGGACAAACTGACATATTATCAGGAGGGATCAGTCCCTGGAGAAGGACATCATGCTTGATAAAGTGGAGAGACAGAGAAAAAGAGGAAGACCCCCAGCGAGATGGATTGGCACAGTGGCAGCAGATATGGACTCAGGAGCAGCAGCAACTGTCAGGAGGACGTAGGACCAGGCAGTGCTTTGTTATGTTGTACATAGGTTCACTGTGGGTCAGAACCAATTTGACAGTACCTAATATCAAAAATAAATGAGGCAATTGGAAATACCATGACTTGGGTTAGGCGCACTTTAACCCTTCTACTGATATTTGTGCTTTAAAGAGGCTTTTTGCCACAGATTTGCCCAATGGCATACATCATTTGATTTTTTAACTGTTGCTTCCATGAGTGCTGATTGTGGATCCAAGCAAAATGAAATCATTGAAAATCATCAATCTTTTCTCCATTATCATTAAGTTGTGAGGAATTTTGTTTCCTTTACAGTAAGGTGCAATCCATACTGAACGCTATAGTTTAAAAACATCTTTATCAGTAAGCATTTCAAGTCCTCTTCACCTTCAGCAAGCAAGATTGTATCATTTGCATGTCTCAGGTTGTTAAAGAGTCTTCCTCCAATCATGATACTGTATTCTTCTTCATATAATCCAGCTTCTTGGATTATTTCTCAGCATACAGATTGAATAAATATGGTAAAAGGATACACTCCTGATGCACAGCTTTTCTGATTTTAAACCATTCAGTATCTCCTTGTTCTGTACAAAAAATTGCCTCTTGGTCTATGTGCAGTTTCCTTAGGAGCACAATTAAGTGTTCTGGAATACCCATTCTTCTCAATGTCAACTATAGTTTGTTGTGATCCACACAAGCAAATGACTTTGCATAGTCAATAAAGAACAAGTAAACATGTTTCTGGTATTCTCTGCTTTCAGTCAAGAGTCATCTGACATCAGCAGTAATATCCCTCATTCCATGTCCTTTTCTGAATCCAGCTTGAATTCTGGCAGCTTCAACTGGTTTTGGATTATCTTCAGCAAAATTTTACTTGCTTTTCATATTAATGATTTTGTTTGGTGATTTCCACATTCTGCACAACCAGCTTTCTTTAGAATGTGCACACAGCTTTTCTACTGTCTCTTCCCACAGATGTAGTCAATTTGATACCTGTGCATTCCATCTGTAAGGCCCATGTGTATTGTTGCCTTTATGTTGTTTAAAAAAGTATTTTGGAATAAATAAATTATTGGTTTATAAAAATTATGTCATGTCATCTCCAGCATCATTTCTATTGTCAAGGCCGTATTTTCTTTCAATGAGTTGGTCAGGTATCAATGAATGAGCACCTCCAGTACTGCATCAGTTTATTGAGACATTTCAATTTGTGTCCTCTCAATTCTGAATCCTTGTTTTTCACCACTGCCTTCAGTGCATCTTGGACTTTTTCCTTCAGTACCATCAGATCTTGATCATGTACTACCTCTTGAAATGGTTGAACATTAACCAGTTCTCTTTGGTACAGCAACTCTGTGTATTCCTTCCATTTAAAAAAAAAAATTTTTTTTTTGATGCTTTCTGTATCAATCAATAATTTGTCCAGAAAGTCCTTCAATATAGCAAGTCAAGGCTTGAAATTTTTCTTCAGTTCTTTCAGTTTGATAAATGATGAACATGTTCTTCCCTTTTGGTTTTCTAGCTCTAGGTCTTTGAATATTTCGTTGTAATATTATGTCTTCTTGAGCTACTCTTTGAAATATTTGTTCAGCTCTTTCACTTCCATTCCTTTTAGCTTCTCTACATGCAAGAGCAATTTTCAGAGTCCCTTCTGAAATCCATCTTTGTCTTTTTTTCTTTCCTGTCTTCTTAATAACCTTTTGCTTTCTTCCTTTATGATGTTCTTGATGTCATCCCACAACTCTTCTGGTCTTTGGTCGTTTGTGTCTAGTGACTCAAACTGCTCATGAGATAGTCTCTATATTTAGGTGGGATGTATTCAAGATCATATTTTGGCTCTCATGAAATTATTTTAATTTTCTTCAACTTCTGTCTGAACTTGTATATGAGTAATTGATGGTTTGTTCCACAGTCTTCCCCGGCCTTGTTTTGGCTGATGATATGGAGCTTTTCTACTGTCTCTTCCCACAGATGTAGTCAATTTAATATCTGTGCATTCCATCTGTGAGGCCCATGTGTGGTGGTGGTGGTGGTGTGCCATGGAGTCGGTTCTGACTCATAGTGACCCTGTACAGGGTTTCCAAGGCTGTAAATCTTTATGGGAGCAGAAGCCTCATCTTTCTCCCACGGAACAGTTGGTAGTTTTGAACTGCTGACCTTGTGGTTCACAGCCCGATTTGTAACCACTATGCTACCAGAGCTCTTTATAAATGTTCATTGGTGGTATTGCTGCCTTTATGCTATTTAAAAAAGGTATTTTGGAATAAATAAGTTATTGATTTAAAAATATTCTGTCATGTAATCTTCAGCATCATTTCCATTACCAAGGCCATATTTTCCAACTGCTGGTCCTTCCACTTTCTTTCCAACCTTCTCCTTTAACTGTAGTGGAGGCCAACTTACAAGTTTGGGAACTAGGAGTGGTCTAGGTCAGTGTTTCTTAAAGTGTGGTAGGCAGACCACTGTAGTTTCATGAACTCTTTCCTTATTGGTCTTCTTAGAACTTGTGCACCATTTGTGAATCAACTATATAATTAAGGGGTTCTTTTTGTAGCAAGAGTTTCTTTAGGAAATAAACAGTACATTGTTATACTTTCTGATGGAATCTCCATATCTCATCATAGACCAATGACAAATAGCTTATTCATGACACTTTGAGCAGCACTGGTCAAGGCCAACTGTCCAGACATGAGGGTAGAAGCTCAGGGGTCCCCACAGAAATGCAGTCCAGCCACTGACTCTTGGAGCAGCTGAGCTGAGGGGGACTTGGAACTCAGTCCTGCCCAGAGAAAATGTGCTCCATTCTCAGAATTCTGACATACTGTCCACAGGACAATGTGCTAGGCACCAAGAAGAGATCAGCTGGACTTTTCTGGAAGCCCAGACACAGAGATAGTCTTGATGAAAACCCTACAGCCTCAAATTCAGTGAATCTGAATTCATCACCCAGTGTAGAAAACAGGGAGCTGGAAAACAAGGACCAGAGTAAAGAGTCCAGGTGTGGCACTGTAGGATAATAAGTGGACCACAAGGTTGGTTTGAACTGCAAGGTTGGTAGTTCAAACTCACCAGGTGCTCCTTAGAAATCTTATACAGGATTGCTGTGAATCGGAACTGAATCAGCAGTATTTACTGACAACAACAAATAACCCGAGTGGCTTCCGGGTCTCCAAGAACGGAGCCTGCCCCAGTCATTGCTATCTAAAAGGCCAGATACAAAAATTCAATCAATCTTACTTGTATCCGAAAAGCAATCTATTGACTCATGGCTTGTGTTTCACAGTTAGTAGCATAAAAGGCTACCAGCAGTACTAGGCTGACTTTCTACCAGCTTAGCAACCATAGCAGAACCACAGCAGTGCCTTTCCCCCAATTGTTTCAGCAACCATACTGGGACGAATCCTTACCAAACTAGTTTGAGTCATGTGCTCATCTCTAAATCCATCATTGTGACTTTGACTGGACAGATCCATGTCATGTGGCCATAACTAGCTATGTTGTTGTTCTTATTGTTAGGAGGTATTGAGTTGGTCTGACTTATAGTGACCTTATGCATAACAGAATGAAACACTGCCCAATTCTGTGCCAACCTCACAACCGTTGCTTTGATTGAGCCCACTGCTGTTGCCACTGTGCCAGTCCGTCTCATTGGGGGTCTTCCTCTTTTTCTCTGATCCTTCACTTTACCAAGCATGATGTCCTTCTGCAGTGACGGGTCCCTCCTGATTGTATGTCAGAAATTTGAAAGACAAAGTCTAGCCATCTTGGCTTCTAAGGAGCATATGGCTGTACTTCTTCCAACACACATTTGTCTGTTCTGGCAGTCCATGTTACTTTTAATATTCTCCTCCAACACCATAACTCAAATCCATCACGTTTTCTACAGAACTGCCCAATTTTCACATGCACATGAGGCACTGCCCAACTTGTACATGCATATGAGGCAATTGAAAATACCATGTCTTGGATCAGTTGCACCTTACTTCTCAAACGAACGTCTTTGTTCTTGAACACTTTAAAGAGGTCTTGTACCACAGATTTGCTAAATGGAATGCACTTGATTTCTTGACTGCTGCTTCCATGAGTGTTGATGGTTGATCTGAGCAAAATGAAGTCTTTGACATCAGTCTGTCCTCTGTTTATCTTGGTGTTGCTTATTGGTTCAATGGTGAAGATATTTGTTTTCTTTACACTGAGGTGCAGTTATGCTAAAGGCCATGGTCTTTCATCTGTATGTAATTTAAGTCCATGTCGCTTTCAGCAAAGAAGATTGTACCATCTGCATATCACAGGTTGTTAATGAGTTTTCCTCCAATACTGATACCACGTTCTTCTTCATATAATCCAGTCTCTAGGATTATGTCCTCAGCAAACAGAAATCACTGGCTATAAGAGATATTATAACTCCTGTCTGAACCACGTGGACTGAGAACAGAGGAGAAGTTAATCTACCAAAGGAATATTAACAAATTCTAATCATGAGAAACTAGAATGAATTCTGAACAGGCAAAGAAAACAGCTGCCCACTACAAAAGCTTTTAAGAATTGCCAGCTATGCATTCTACAAAATGGCTGCAACAGTGGACTCAAACATAGCAACAATTGTGACGATTTCACAGGACAGAGCAGCAGTGTTTGGTTCTGTAATTGATAAGGGTACTATGAGTTGGAGCCAACTTTACAGCACCTAATAACAATAACAATGTTGTTGTTGTTAAGTGCTTTTGAGTTGATTCTGACCCATAATGATCCTGTATAGGATTTCCGAGAAGCAACTGGTGAGTTTGAACCGCTGATCTTGCAGTTCAAACTGCTTTGCAGTCTGACGCATTAACCCACAACACCACACCAGGATTCCCTAATAACAATAGAATGCTACAAAGTAGCATAAGTTCATATGTTCCAGCACTTCCATGTTTCCACCCTGGCCATCATTATAAATTTTTAAAGACATATCTTAGTAGCTGCAAGTTGAGCAGGAAGCCTGGTGGCATAGTTAATGAATGGGTGGAGACACCCAATTCAAGGTCAAATTCAAGGCATCAGGCACCAACTTCTGTTCCCTATTTGCTTTGGGATGCCTTCTCTATTTAGACTTTTTTAAGAGACTCAATCTTCTTATCACTTCTCAAATTCAAAGCACAATCTAATCTAATTTTCATACACTCATTTGCTCACAGATTTGTGCATTCACTTCATAAACATTTATTGAGTTTGCTGAGGATGCTGATAATTGGAGACATCCAGACAGATGAGGCATATGGTCCTCATTCAAGAATTCCCCATGGATGCAACTCTCTTTCTCTCACAATTACTCTTTCCTGTCAGTCCTGGAATAGAAGCTCAGAGTAAGTGATGGCTTCATGGAGGTAAGGTGTGGGGTCTCTATCCTGAGAATGCGAAAATGTCTGAACATTCTCATCAGTCAAAAATGAGATAATTTGCCTCTATGGACTCAAAGAAAACCCTTTGTCTGAAATTTCCCAGGGATGATTCCTTCTCTGGACTGCTTAACCAGGTGCAGTTCTTAAAACTGCCTCCTACAAGAAATTTCAGAAATTGAACTGAATTCTTATACAATCTATTGCATTTTTAAATGATAGATTCATGCAGGATTTGGAGAAATGATTCCATCTACAAGTCTTTTCAAATTTATGTATTTGAATTGTGATGCCATTAAAAACAGCAGTGGAGTCCCTTAACAATTAGAGGAGATGATACACCAAGGGTGGCCCTACCTTTTACCACTCTGCAGTGAAAGATGGCTTGAGGGAGAGGGAGTCATTAAAAGGGCTGAAAACTGAGGCTGAGTTGTCTAGAGGAGATGTGAGGAAGGGGTACTGTGAGGACCAGAATCTCATCCTTTTCTGTTATATATTTAGCTGTAGATAGGGACAGTCACTGGAAAGGGAGTTCCTGGGAATCATAGGGGAGAGTTAAGCAATCCATTCCCACAACAGCGCTACAGGAAACCATTTATATCAAAGCCAGGAACTTAAACTACGCCTCTGTACTGAGCTCTGAGCTAAGGTGCTCATCTGTTCCATTTCTCAAGGACAATTCCACTTTATGCCTGCCATCTCACTACAATTGTTAATGACACTTTTCACTGTTAGAAAAGGGCCCATTCGGCTGATATATTACATAACCACTTAGAAGGTTCTATGGTAAGTCTTGAAGTGCCCTTATGGCCAGCATCCAGGATGAACTTGCACAGTGCAAGTAATGTGGCAAATATATGTCTGAATCAACCCCTACGTCTGGTACCAAGCCTGAGATAACTGTATAAATGAATGGATGTATGAGTTTCCAATAGAAGATACATCTTCAAAGAAAGATCAGCAGGAAAAACCCAAAATAAAAATGGCAGTATGATTGGCTGCTACAAGAATAAACAAATTGTTCATGGGGAAGCCATCAAGGCAAGCAATCAAGTCCCTTCAAGGCAAACCCTACTCCACTACTGAAACTCAAAGGGAACATATGAGTAGTCATGTAAGCTTGCTGGCGACCACATTTTTCTACTGGTTAGTGGAAGAGGGGGAAAGGCAGCATTGAAGAAATGGGCTGAGTTCAACAACGTTCCATAGAGCATTGTGAGTCATGTCACGGTTTGCCTGTTCATTGTGACTATGTATTCTGGGGACTCTTCTTGATACCTCTGCCTACCTTCTACACTTCCCAAAAGTGAGACTGTGATGCTATAAAACAAGGACTTCCCCTGGGACTAGATGTGCTAGTACCCACAGAGAGCAGTAAGGGTTTCACAAGAATGTGCACACGAGAGATAAAACTTTAGCTTAGAAGGCTTGGCATTTCAGAACTGCAATCTATTCAGTTGGATGGACACTGGTTACGGGCCACTGAGGAAAAGCAAGTCTCTGGATTAGAGAGAGTGGTTTTATAAAGGATATGTATGTGACATGGGGAGTGGAGGGTCCTGCAGGTTCAAGGAAAAAACAAAACAAACAGAAAAAGAATAACTGTAAAAAACATCTTTGTTAAGTGGCAAAAACCAGCAGCTGGACCAGATTAGCTGTTCCCTTCTCTTTCCTATTTTTGGACTTGGAAAGAAAATGTGCAAAATGATTTCTGTTTTGGAGACTAATAGAGAATGAGACTGAGAGCGAGCGGAAGGTGGGAATGTGGAGCAGGATGGAGAGGCAGGGGGAGTTGTGAAGGGCTGTCTGACTGGGAGCTCTTTGTCACCCCTGGGAAATGGGGACACCAGCACTGTTACTGTTATCTCTTCCTCTCCAGCAAATGTGGGGACCAGGCTGTGCTCTGTGGCCAAACAAAACTGGGTGAACAAGTGCAGATTCTTGCAAGGTGGCAGCTGAAGCCAGGAACAATAGGAATATTGGAGACTTAACCTTAAGGTTTTAGATGAGATGTGGGGCCCCAGCAGGAGGCAGACACATTGAACCTTTTAGCTGCCCTCAGTGTCTTTTCCCTGACAGTAAACGCACAGTATTCTGTGGCTGTGATCTAAAATCTTCAAATTCTCTCAGTAAAACTTCTAAAGAAGTCATTCCTGCTCAAGTGTAAATGACTGATGAGAAGGGCCATGAACTTACCCCATAGTGATGACATTTCAGACATTTCTTGTGGGACAAATGAGGAAAGCTTATAGGAATTACCAAAACCTTGGAACTCTCCTACACTTCTGATAGGAGTACAAATTGGAACAAACACTTTGGGAAGGTGTTGGTGGTATATACAACAATTGACTCTATACATATCCTGTGGCACAGCAATTACACTTTCTTTAACAAGAGTTGAAGAAAACCTATGTGCATGTGTTCACCAAAAACCATGCACTACCCACAGAAAGGGAAAAAATCCATTGCAATGACATATCAGACAAGGGACTAATTTCTAAAATCTATAGGAAACTGCAACACCTCTACAAGAAAAAGACAAATAACCCAATTAAAAAAATGGGCACAGGATATGAACAGACACTTCACCAAGGAAGAGATTCGGGCAGCCAACAAATGCATGAAGAAGTGTTGACGATCATTAGCCATTTGTTGTTCTAGTTATGTGCTGTGGAGTTGGTTCTGACTCACAGAGACCCTGTACAGGATTTCTGATGCTGTAAATCTTTACAGGCACAGAAAGCTTCATCTTTCTCCCACTATGCAAATCTAAACAACAGTGAGATATCATCTCACACCAGCAATAGCAGCGAAGTTCATAAAAGCAAAGGACAATAAATGCTGGCAAGGATGTGGAGAGACTGGGACCCTCTTACATTGCTGGTGAGAATGCAAAATGGTCCAAACACTCTGGAAAACAGTATGGCACTTCCTCAGAAAGTTGAAAATAGAAATACCTTATGATCCAGTAATTCCTTTACTTTGTACATATCCATAAGAAATACAAGTAATAACACAAGTAGATACATGCACACCAATGTTCATAGAAGCACTATTCACAATAGCACAAAGATGGAGACAACCTAAGTTCCCATCAATGGAAGAATCAATAAATAAACTTTGGTACATATACACAATGGAATATCATGCTACCTTAAAGACTAACAAAAAAGCAGCAAGCCACCACATAACATGGATGAACCTTGAGGAAATTAGTCAGTCACAAAAGGATAAATGTTGCATAAGGCCATTACTGTAAGAGCTTAAGAAAAGATACCCATACCAAAAAGGAAAAAAAAAAATCTTTGTTGGTTACCAGAGGGGTGTGTGGGGGTGGCGGGGAGGGCAATACACAAGAAGAGATGGGAGTGGAAGAACAAGGTGGATAGGGGAACACTGAAACAGGTTTATATGGACTAAATGAGACAGAGGTAAATAGTGATGCATGCTCAACCTTGGAACAACAGGGTTCTGTGATACAGGAATCGAGACATAGTTTGAGGAGAGGAAATAATACTAAGATGCTTGACTATCTTATGAATATTGGTTCCCCTTGCCTACTATTGTAAAATAGACACTTGAGTGGAATGGTAAGGAATGTCGGGAAACATAATTACAGAAAGTTTGTAAGCCCATCTTCAGCCTATAACTGATTGGAATACCTAAAAGGGGTTCTTGAACTTGCCCAGTGAAATAGACCTCTTGTGGAGCCTTTGCAGAGTATAGGACCTTAGGTGGAATCCTGAGCCCTATCCAGACCTTCTGAAGTGGAATATTCCCACTAGAAAGGATAAGCAGACCAGCCTGGAACAGCTAGAGTAACAGAAGATACATCTTCAAAGAAAGATCAGCAGGAAAAATCCAAAATAAAAATGGCAGTATGATTGGCTACTACAAGAATAAACAAATTGTTCATGGGGAAGCCATCAAGGCAAGCAATCAAGTCCCTTCAAGGCAAACCCTACTCCACTACTGAAACTCAAAGGGAACACATGAGTAGTCATGTAAGCTTGCTGGCAACCACATTTGTCTACTGGTTAGTGGAAGAGGGGGAAAGGCAGCATTGAAGAAATGGGCTGAGTTCAACCACGTTCCACAGACTCCCGTTGACCTGGAGATGATAGAGAGAAGAGGAAGGGCTGGTTGGTCCAAAGTGTGGTGAGAACTGGGGATTCCTGATTCCATGGACAAGGACATAGCCATGGAGTGCTAGAGCTAAGAGTGAAGCATCCAGCTGATAAGAAGTGAGGGGAGATGCACAAGAACATCCAAACTTGCAGATAGTACCCATTTGGCCTATCCTCAATGGCTTGATAATCAGAACTCGACTAGAGGAAGATAAAACAAACAAATGAACAATTTCTGATAAAGGAAATGAGGGTAAATTGCTATAATTTGATGAACTTGACCTATACGCATGGATGTAGTAGCTCAAAATACCAACAGAGAGAGGAGTCTTCACATCAAGTATTAATGCTATCCCCTCAGTATACAGGGTAGATAGGGATGGGCAACTTAGACATTGGCTACCTAAAATGAAGGGGCGATAAAGGTACAACATCACTGGCTTACAAGTTTTCAAGAGGGAGTTTAGTTTAAGAGTATGGGGGGAAAGAAAGAATCCCCACTGAATAGTTTTCATTTTGTCTGGATGGGTCTGGTGAAAAGAGATGGGGATAAGATTCTTATGATTTAACAGTTAGTAATTGTTATCAAATGGAAGAACAGAAAATTTCAAAGATCAGCTCGAGAAGATAAAGCCAAATACTATAATAAAATATGCAAAGATTTAGAGTTAGAAAACCAAAGGGGAAGAACATGGTCAGCATTTCTCAGCTGGGGAAACTGAAGAAAAAATTCAAGCCTCGACTTTCGTTATTGAAAGATTCTCTGGGCAAATTACTGAATGATGCAGAATGCATCAAGAAAAGATGGAA
>NW_006408522.1:13758009-13765135 GCF_000296735.1 Chrysochloris asiatica
GATCCGCCATCTTGTTTGTTCTCCCAATAATTTTACTATTTGAAGAAAAACATGTCATCAAGATTGGAGGAAGATTCATTAACAACCTATAATATGCACATGGCATAACCTTGCTTGCTGAAAGTGAAAAGGACTTACATGCATTGCACTTCAACATAAAGAAAACAAAAATCCTTATAACTGGACCAATAAGTAACATCATGAAAATTAGTGGAGAAAATAGTGAGGTTGTTAAGGGTTTTATTTTACTTCAATCCACAATCAATGCCCATGGAAATAACAGTCAAGAAACAAAATGACATGTTGCATTGGGCAAATCTGCTGCAAAAGGCTTCTTTAAAGTTTTAAAAAGCTTTATTTTCATAAAGGAAGCAAGTGCTAATTGTTGCAGTTTGATGAACTTGACCTATACTTATGGATGTATTAGCTCAAAATACCAACCTAGCAAAAAAGAGACTTCACATCAAGGATCAAGCCTATCCCCTCTATACACAGGGTTGATAGGGATGAGCAACTTAGATATTGGCTACCTAAAATTGTGTGTTGGGGGAAGAACTATAAAGACATGAAATGATTGGCTTACAAGTTTTCAAGAGGGATTTAGTTTCAGAGTGTGAGGAGGAAGGTAGAATGCCCACTGAATAGTTTTCATCTAGGACTCTTGATTCAACTGTGAGTAATTTTTATCATGACTAATTGTAATTGTCACAACTATAAAGGTAGAAGTTGTGTAACAAAAAGAGGGGAGTAATTAATCTTACATTCCTGGAACAGAGGACCTGAGGACTATCCTGGGAGAACACCATGAGCAGAACACGGGACCCTAATCAAAGAAGCAGCAACACCAGAGAATGGAGGCAGAGGTGATGACATGGAGAGAGAGTAGCTGAGGACTCTAGACTCATGGAAAGAGAAAGGCTGTGTGCTTGTAGCTGGCTTGCAGACTGTGCCCTTTGGTTGTTTAAGTTATTATATATATTCCTGCATGTTTTTGTGTACATAAAAAAACAAAAAAAAAAAAAACATAGGGAATAGAAGCCAGTACTGTTAACCAATGCTGCATGGTGGGGATTGTTATAATTGCAATGAAACAAAGTACAATAGGTTGAGTGCAAAACCGGTGTTCTCCTATGTAAACTATCACTCAATTCACAATAAAAGCTTAAAACAATACAAAAAAACTTCCTTTTCAGCTGCTTCATGTGCATAGGAAATCTGGAAAATGAAAAAGGAAGACCAAAGAAACATTGATGCATTTTAATTGCTTTATTTCAAAAAGTATAGGCAGAATGCTGCATAGAAGCAAGAATGGCAAGACTTTGTCTCACGTCCTTTGGAAAGACCAGTCCCTGAGAAAGGATTGGTATAAGAGTGGCTCAGCGACAAAGAAGTCCCTCAACAAGCCCAAGATAGTGACTACAACATGGATTCAAACAGCAGTTATTGTGAGGATGGCTCAGGACTGACTAGTGTTTCATTGTTTTGTACACAAAGTTGCCATGAGTTGGAAACAACTGGATAGCATCTAACAACAACAACAGTAACTGTTAATATTAGGATTTAATTCTGTTTTGCATTTTATATTCTTTTAAAAATCTTTCATTATCCTTCCCTGATTTCCACTGGAAATACCAAGTTTTCTCATGATAGTTTAAAGATATACATTCAAAATTTTTTAATGATTTTCCTTAAGACTGATATTAATTTCTATTTTTTCCTGTTGGTTTGTTAAACTTATTGTATTTCTCTGGCACAGTGGGTAAGCCCAGCTACTAACCAAAAAGTCATTGTTTCAAACCCACCAAATGCTCCTTTGGAGGAAGATGTGTTCATCTGCTTCCAAAAGATGAATAATCTTGGAAGCCCTATGTAGAAGTTCTAACGTGTCCTATAGTGTCACTAGGAATTGGAAGCGTAATATTATCAGGAGGGACCAGTTCCTGGAGAGGGACATCATACTTGCTAAAGTGAAGGATCAGAGAAAATGAGACAAACCCCAATGAGATGGATTGTCAGAATGGCAGCAGCAATGGACTTAACTTTAACAATTGTGAAGATGGCACCGTAGTCTGTTGTGCACAGCGTCGCTATGTGTCAGAACCAACTCAATGGCACCTAACAACAACCACAAGGAAGGATATTCAGCGTAAAGGAATCAGCACAGTCACGTTCAATGTTAAAATAGTAACTTGTTTTCATGTTGCTATTGTTAGGTGCCGTCAAGTTCCAACTCATAGCAACCCCACAACAGAACAAAGCCCTGCCCAGTTCCTCATCGTCCTCACAATCACTGTGGTTTGTGAGCTCATTGTTGCAGCCACTGTGCTAATCCACTGCATTGAGAGGCTTCCTCTTTTTAGATGACTCTCTACTTTATCAGACACCATGCCCTCCTTTAAGGAGCTCTGGTAGAGTAGTGGTTACGAACTGGGCTGCGAACCTTAAGGTCAGCGGTTCGAAATAACCAGCTGTTCCACTGGAGAAAGATGAGACTTTCTGCTCCTGTAAAGATTTACAGCCTCGGAAATCCTGTACAAGGTCACTATGGGTCAGAACTGACTCCACAGCACATAACAACAACAACAACAACAACATGTTCTTTAGGGTCTGGTCCCTTCTGATAACATGTCCAAAGTAGTTCTAATACTAATTATAAGTAGTTGGTGTTCTGAACACCCTGCTACTTGTGGTCTTTTCTCTAAGATCTCTTCTTAGCTCCCTATGCTCCCTGGGACTGCAAGGGATCTACTGTAGGGCTGTGGTCAGTGTGTGCTCTGATTGGATGGTATCCAAGCATTCCTGCTTGTTCAATATTTCAAATATCAGCCTTGTATCTGTTCATGCAGGACTTCATTTGAACAAATGGTCCCAGTGTGTTAAAAATTTAGAAAACCACTAAGAGTCCAATTCCTTCATGTTACATTTGAGGAAAATGAGATTTAGAAAGGTCAACAATTTGTTCAAAAATCGCATGTCTAATGAATGACAAACTTCAAATCAGAAACTCTTCTGCCTCACTGTACTAAAATCAACCAAATAAAAATGAAAGACAGCAAAACCCAACTGTTATTTCTTTCCACCTTGTCTCAAAATTAAGGCACATTAGATTCAGTAGCGCTGTCTCTCCCAGAAACATAAAAACACAAACCAAAGAAATAGTTGCCTTCGAATCATGGACGTTAACTGCCACCTCTCTCTCCTGCAGAGGGCGGGTGTATGAAAACAAGTGACCGATCGATCAGGATCCTGAGTGCTTAACCACTGTGCCACCAGGGGTCTTTTAAACATGGGAAAAGACTAGGGGTAGTAAAACAATCAAAGTTGTATCAGGGCCAGAAGTATGTTTAAAAAAACAAAACAAAAAAGCCTCCTCAGTTTCTTGATCGCATAGTACTGGTCATCTTTACACTAAAGAAAATCTCACAGATACATTCTGTGCTGGTCTGCAGCGTCCTGTGAGAGCAGGACATTCATCTGAAGCTAGTGATTTCTTCAGCATTTTTAATGAGTTTGGCTATTGTCTTCATTCACATCTGTGCACCACCCTCCCACTCCTGCATCTGCTAAGTTAGAGCCAAGGTCTGTGGTCTTGAATATAAGATCTTCGGGCTGCCGCACCTGCTGAAGATTTTGTTTTTATTGCGCCTTTGCATGTAGATGGCCCAGTGCCAGTAATACCCAAGGAAGTCTTGGGGAGCAAAAAGTAGGCAGGGAGGCTCTGGGAAAACTGGAGGTGGAAGCCGAGAAGTCTTAGCGCTGCCTCAGCAAAGTTGGTTCCTCCCTCTCTGCTATTTGCCTTCTTACCATTCACACAGTCTCTGTCTTTCTTTGGAACTCTGCCATCTTCCAGCTCCTCTGTTGCCCTGAAAAAGGTACATTAAACCAAAGTGCCAAATGCCTCCTTCCTCCAGATGGGGGATCTTGGAGGCCAAAGCAGACAGCTGGAGCCACATTCTCTGCTTCCCACACCCTTGCAGGAGGGTTTGCTTCCTCTAGTGTTTACACCTCAAAGCCCAACTTTGAGAGGAAAGAGGCATTTGGGAAGGCATATGCAAAAGCTTGAAATTGTGTTAGGGCAGATGACTTACATCAGCCATCATTTTCTTCCTGAACACAGACTTGAAGAGACTAAGAATACGGTTAGATAAAATATCAATCTTCCTTTCAATCTCCTCAGATGTATGTGAAAGTTGGACAATGAGACAGAAAGACTGGAGAAAAACCAATGCATTTGAATTATGGTGTTGGAGAAGAATACTGAAATTACCATGGACTGCCAGAAGAACAAACAAATCCGTCTCGGAAGAAGTACAGCCAGAATTTCCTTAGAAGCCAGGATTGCTAGGCTTTGTATCTTGTTATTTGGATATGTTGTTAGGATGGATTGGTCCCTAGAGAAGGACATCATGCTTGGTAAAGTGGAGGGTCAGTGAATGAGTGGAAGACCTTCAACAAGATGGATTGACACAGTGGCAATAACAATGAACTCACACATGACAACAATTGTGAGGGTGATGCGGGACTGGGAAGTTTCGTTGTGTTGTGAATAGAGTCACTATTCAACATAGCAACAACAACAGTAACATCCAATGGAATGATAAACATTCAATAAAAAAATGATATATTTGCAGAATTTTAATGATGTGAGAAAATGCTGACAATATTAATATTAAGTTTTTAGAGGATTGTATTGGGACTAGGACCTCTAATGTGTAAAAATACATATATATATATATATGTATGTATTTTTACATTATATATATTATATATATATAATGAGCTCTTCTTCATAAGGATTTCACTGGCCAGTTTTTTTCAGACATAGACGGCTAGATCCTCTTTCCTGATTTGGCTTGTCTTGAAGTTCCAGTAAAACCTGTTCACGATGGGAGATCGTGTTGGTATTTGAAATACTAGTGGCATATTTTCCAGCAACATAGCAACATGCAAGCCAGTGCAGCACTGCAAACTGACGGATGAGTAGTGAAATATTAAAGTCACTAAGAATATCATTTTACTTGAATCTATAATCAACACCCTTGAAAGAAGCAGTCAAGAAATCAAACAACGTGTTGTATTGAAGCTGCTGCAGATAATCTCTTTAAAGTGTTAAAGAGCCAAGATGTCACTTTGAAAACTAAGGTATGTATTTTCATATTTATATGAAAGCTGGACAAGGAAGAAGGAAGACTGAAGAAGGATTAATACCTTTGAATTGTAGTGTTCGTGAAGAATATCAAATGTATCAGGGACTGTCAGAAGAGCTTTATCAAACCTGCCTTGGAAGAAATGCAGCCAGAATGTTCCTTAGAAGCGAGGATGGTGAGACTTCATATTATGTGCTTCAAACATGCTATCAGGAGGGACTACACCCTGGAGAAGGACTCGTGCTTGGTAATGTAGAGGGTCAGTGAAAAAGAGGCCTATCCTCAAGATGGATTGATTCAGTGGCTGCAGTAATGACTCAAACATAGCAATAATTTGAGGATGGTGCAGAACTAGCCAGGGTTCCTTTCTGTTGTACATAAGGTCCTTATGAATCGGAACCAACTCAATGCCACCTATAATATACAATGATGTGATGTTGTGGGATCAGCAGTGGACTGTAAACCACAAGGTTGGCAGTTCAAACCCACCAGCAGCTCCTCAGAAATCCTATAAAGGGTCGCTAAGTCAGGACTGACTCGATGGCACTTAATAACAACAACATATGTGCTTGGGGAGAAAAATGTAAAAGGAAAACCACCAAATATTAGCCCTGAATTTCTTTCTGAATTATGAGGTTATGGATCATTTTCTTTCCTTATGTTGTTCGAAAGGAGCCCTGGTAACACAGTGATTAAGCACCTAGCTGTTAATTGAAAGGCCTGAGATCCCAGATCTGTAGTGAAAAGTTATGGCCGTCTGCTTCCGTAAAGATCACAACCTTGGAAACCCTACGGGGCAGTTCTGCTTGGTCCTACAGAGTTGCTGAGTTGGATTGATTCATCTGCAAAGGGTTTGGTTTATGTTGTTAGGAATGTTCCAACTTCCCTACGATAAACATTCATTTCTTAATATCAGAAGTTTAGTGTATAACAATGAAATTCAAATCATCAGAATATTAGAACTGAAGTCATTATAGAGATCAATCTCCCCATATTCCAAAAAATGAAAATTGAGGAAGCAAGCTAAGTGACTGAACCAAAAGTTGACTTTGAAACTTGTTAGGATCTGGAACTCTTAAGGCAATGTCTGTCCATTAAGTTGTTGCTTGAATGGCATTTATTATCATTTGTGAATAATAAGTAAACTCCAGGGTTTGCCAAGAGCCTTTGGCAAAGGGCTTCTACATAATGTGATCATCACAACAGATCTGTGATGTGTGTAAGTCTGACTTGAGTCTTTCCATTTTACTGAAACACAAGAGACTTTACAAGTCACAAAGTGAGTTTGGAGCAGAGCTGGGACCAGACGCAGGTCTTGGATCTCCTTTGCAAGACTATTTCCATTTTGCCACGATGCCCTTTGCTGACTTTTACATTTTTCCTTTAAACATTTCGTTATAAATTCACATGCAGTTGTAAGAAATAATACTGACAGATCCTACACATACCTTAGCTAGTTCCCCTAAGGTTACATCTTAGGGGCTATTGTTAGCAACAGTATCACAACCAGGATAACTTTTGTGTCCTTAACAGCTAGCTGTAAGTAGCACAGGCCTTTTTTAGCCCCCAGAAGGATGACGCTTAGCCTGGGTCTGATGTCTTTATATACCTGAATATAGGCCATGAGGCCATGAATGCATGGCAGACATTCCAGAGAAAAGATGGGGTGCTCTTTCAGCGCATCAGCACATTAGGAGCCAATTGTTCACCTCTAGTGAAGCTAACCTTCATCCCCCAGTAAAGTTGAGGTGTACCAAGTTTCTCTACCATAAAGTCACCATTTTCTATTTGTTGTTGCTAAGTAATTTGTAGGGAAGTATTCTGAAATTACACCAAAATCTTGTTCCACATCAAAGCCCCATTTAGAAGCTTTAATATCCACCATTAACTCCTTCCAATATCCACCTCTATTCTGCTAACTGCCAAAATCAATTTTCTATTTCTATCACTTCTTCTGTATTTGTTGTTGTTGTCAGGTG
>NW_006408522.1:13768671-13773759 GCF_000296735.1 Chrysochloris asiatica
GATGCACCATCTTCAAGGAAGGCCTGGTAGTGTAGTGTATTTACTGGTGGGCATTTACTGTTACAAAGATCTTCTCTTTTGCCGGATTCATTCTTTCATTTATTTATTCATTCATCTACCTATGTACTTATTTCAGTATGGAATCACAGAGTCCTAGCCTGTGTGGTACTGTAAGATGAGCACTGGATTGCTAACCACAATGTCAGTGGTTTAAACCCACCAGCCACTCCTCAGAAACCCTATACAGGATCACTATGACTTGGAACTGACTCAACAGCATTTAACAACAACAATTCATTACTATCGTTATTTATTTTTAATCTCAAATTGTCCCTTAATTGACCAGTGAGAGCATCTTCAGTGGAGATCCTATGTCTTTTGCTCTTTTCCCATCATTCTTTGAGTATTTCCTTACTTTCAGTCATGCACCACCAGATGTTTCAGGCTCATATTGCACTTTCCTTGCTTTAGCCTTGGACTCAGTAATTTTCCTAGGGAGTTCTAATTCCTTTTAGTGGAGAAAGGCCTTTAGAAGTCAAAATATGGAAGTTATAGATGCTTACTGATACTGAGATGCCATTGTTTCTAGGCCCTTTCAGTCACCAATGCTAGGAATATAATCTATATACACACATACACACTCATGTACATACATTGACCTATAACTTTTATTATCTCTATGTATTTGTGTTGAACTGCAAGGTCAGCAGTTCAAACTTACCAGCCGCTTCTCGGAAACCCTACACAGGGTTGCTATGGGTCAGAATCGACTCGATGGCACTTAACAACAACAACATGTATATGTGATATAGACAGATGGAATCCTGCTGTGTGATGCTGTAGGTTAATGGATTGGACTGCAAAGTCAGTTTAACTGCAAAGTTGGTGGTTCAAGATCATCAGTCATTCCTCAGAAACTATAGATACATATATGATATTTAAATAAATATATATATTTTAAACCATATATTTAGATCCATATTTCCAATTCCAGTCCAACACCTCATAGCTCTTCATAGTCTTTGCCCATTCCATGATTGGAAATCATTTCTTTAACAGTGGGAAATCTGACTTCCATTTCTCTCAACTCATTAATTTTTGTGCCCAATATTACCCATCTCCCAACCACCCTAGCTACTTCCCACCCTCCTCTGCTGGCTGTCTCCATGCACCTCTGTCCCCTGCTCCTGCCTTCTTAATCATTGAGCATGACACCATCTTCACACCACACACATACACACATCTTCCCTTGTTTCTCAGCTCTGGTCATTTCAATGCCACTATAACATACAGAGCAGAGGGAAGGAAGGAGAGAGAGAAGGGAAGGAAGAGACACTAGTGTGCTTTTAGATATCAGCGATTTATTCATAGGAAAAAGCAAACTGCAAATTAAAATTGGCTCCCTGACTTCCTTAGCAAGATTGGTAAGTGCATTCTCTTTTGTGGTGATACTTTGGAAGAAGCCCCTTTCCAGGTAGAGGTAGCAGCAGGGTGGGATGGGGTGTCCTGTCAGGCAGAGGTAGGTGCTGAAGCAGTAGGAAGCAAATCTGAGCAGTTGGTGGCTTCCTCACCCTCAGGACACACAGCCTGCACTGGATGACATTTACAAGCTAACCCCCTGAGATCTGCTTAGATGTTACACAGACTGCTGTATGAACAAGATGAGCTGTGGGCTAGGTGAAAATCACAGCATGAAATTCTACCTTTTCTCTTCCAAAGAGAGAAACTTACTAGAGCTGTATGCTAAAGAAACTGTGAATGGAGACCTGGTAACTGTAATTTATACACCAGATACTAAGTCCTAGAATTTAAGCAACTTGCCAAAGCGCTCTCAGGCAGAACTCAAAACACTTTCTCTTCCATTCCTCTTTCTACCAAAGATCCAGAAACCTTCAGAATGGAAAGTTTGGAGATCCTAGATGGGCCTTAAGTTAACAGCAATAAGTGGACTTCCATGTTTCTATTGCTGCCTCTGAAATTGTCAGGGAGTGTCCCAAATGTGTCATTTAGATCTATGTATAATATCTCTTATGGGAGGATTCTAATGTTTACTTTTATGTGAATATAACCAGAGGTATGCGAAAAGTTTGGCTTGAAATGCAGATCTTCATCAAGTTTAAAAAAAAATTGTGAAGCATTATCTGAAAATAACTTTTCCTTCTGAGTTCCTGGAGCTCTCCTGGATATTCCTCAAGGCACCCATCAATTCCTGAGTTCATAAGTGCCACCCACTTACAAAAGGCCCTCTACACATAGTTGTTGTGAAGTGCCATCTAGTTGGTTCTGACTTGTAGGGACCCTGTATAGGGTTTCCAAGGAGCAGCTGGTGGGTTTGAACTACCAACCTTATGGTTAAAAATCCAGTGTTTATCTTACAGTGCCACACCAGGACTCCATAGTAAAGTGTCCCTGAAGTTATTAGTCTCATTGTAGGATAAACACTAGACCATAAGGTTGGTTTGAACAGCAGGTTCAGCGGTTCAGTGGTTCAAAACTCACCAGCTGCTCCTCAGAAATCCTATATAGAGGGTCGCTATGAGTCAGAACCAACTCAATGGCACTTAACAACAACAATGGTGTGCTGATAAGAATGTGAGTCCTCGAGTTGGATTTTGTTTGAGTTTGAGTTCTGAGTCTTGCTCTCTGAAAAAAAAAAAAGCAAACTCATTTGCCACTGGGTCAATTCTGACTCAGAGTGACCCCCATAAGACAGTATAGCTGTCCTACAGCATTTCTAAGGCTGTAAGTCTTTACTGAAGCAGACTGCCTTATCTTTCTCCCACGAAGTGACTGGTGGATTGAAACTGTCAACCTTTTGTTTAGCAGCCCAATGCTTAACCCACTATGCCAACAGTTGAGGGAGCTTGGGCAAGTTAGTTAATTGGTATATGGTGGTCTCCTCTTTATAAAAAGGCACATAGTAGAGGCCTAGTAAATGTTAGCTCTTCCTATTATATTAAATGCTCATGTTTTTCCTCCCCAGCCAGATTGTAGGTTCTAAGAGCAGGATTCACTGCGTACAGAATCAGGGCCCTTGTAGTTTGCAGTAGGTGAACTGCACACAATACATAAGCATTGTTTGTGGCGTGTGTAGTTGTGCCGTGGAAGCCAGCTGGACACAGGGAAGCAGGTCTCTTTCCAGAGGACTGGCTTAGAAAGTCAGATCTCCCCTGTGAGAATTATGACCCTCAAAGCCACATCTGGCATCCACTTGGGGGTCTGTGAGCACTTCTCAGGTACTGTGTACTCATTTCAAAGTGAGATAATCAAATACACCATTGTCTGGGCCAGGCCCCCAATCCAGCCAGGGGAAGGAGAATGGCAGGAATGGAGGGTGAATTTTCCTGGAATTGCTCCTGAGGAATCATCAGACACAGCTTGCTTAGTCTTTGTCAGAGTCTGAAGAGGCAGCTGCCACCTTTTTGAGTTCAAATCCTACCACGTTTTTCAAGAAGACCATTCGTGGGGTAAGTGGATGAGAGGAAAAGGCGTCAAGTTTCCCCGAGGGACCATTACTAGAAGCCTTGGACAGTTACCTGGGGTTGTCTGCATATTTCTTCCCACTGCATATTGGGTCCCTGAGGAAGAGAAGTAAAGGGAACTTCCCTATCCCTGTATATCCTTCCTTAGCAACTTCTTCATCTTTCCCTGACCCTCTTTTATAACAAGAGTCAGGGGAGTAAGTAGAAGAAGCCAGTGGCTGTACCATGTTGTTGTTGTTAACTGCCATGGAGTCGGTTTTGACTCATAGTGACCCTGCACAGGGTTTCCGAGGCTGTAAATCCTTACGGGAGCAGAAACCTCATCTTTCTCCCACGGAACAGCTGGTAGTTTTGAACTGCTGACCTTGTGGTTCACAGCCCGATTCGTAACCACTACACTACCAGAGTTCCTTCAGCTGTACCATAGGGGAGGAGATTTATTTTGGTGGCTTCTGAGGAAATGGACTGTGGACTTGATCACAGGGCCTGGCTTGCAAACCCAGCATTCTAGAATAGGGTTTACTCACCCTGTGGCCCATGGAACTGGGCTGGTTCATGAGCTGCTATTGCTGGTATCCAAAGAGAGATGTAACAATGAAATATGGCTAGTGGCTCCCTTATTGGACAGTGCAGATCTAGAACATTTCCATCATTGCAGAAAGTTCTATAGGATTGCACCAGTCTTGTTGTTAAGTACCATGGAGTCTCTTCTGAGTCATAGCAACCCTGTATAGGGTTTCCAAGGAGCGACTGATGGGTTTGAACCACCAATCTTGTGGTTAGCAGTCCAGTGCTTATCCTTTAGCGACATAGCAGGACTCCTAATACCAGACATGATACATGGCTAATTTCTTCGGGAACCACCAGGAGCCTTTTGATTTAGATCAACCTTGCTTAGACATTAAATTTCAGACAACGAATCTTATTTCACAAAACTTCTATGGTTTCACATGCAGAATTTTCATTTCTTTTTCTTACATAAAGGTTCTTTAAGCACATACTGTATAAAACTGTATGCTACAGACCGTGATGTAAGGGACAATATCTTTGCTTTAAATGAGCTTATGATCAAGTTACATAGATTGTTGTTAAGTTCCATCGAGTTGTTTCCGACTCACAGCGACACTGTACAGGGTTTCTGAAAAACAGCTGCTGGGTTTGAAATTGCCAACTTTGGGGTTCACAGTGCAGTTCTTATCCTACAGCTTGACACCAGTAGTCAAGTTACAGAGATGGCAGAACATTTGGTACATTTTGCATCTGTTGGGATTTGGCTTGAAAACTCTGCCTACTCATTGCAGCCATAATAAAACAGTCAACCAATTACCAAGCAATTAGAATTCTTCCCACCCCAGAGGGTTTGCTTATTTCTATAAAGTAATGATAAAAGCAGTTGGCATAGAATATTTACCAGGTACCCACAACAGTCCTAAGCCCTTGATGTAAATTGCTCATACCAGTCCTTCTGCAGGGATATGAGGTTTGTTGTTGTTGTCAGGTGCCATCGAGTTGGAACTGACTCATAGCGACCCCATGCACAGCAGAACGAAACAATGTCCAATCCTGGGCCAACCTCACCACCGCTACCACACTTGAGTCCATCAAT
>NW_006408522.1:13775647-13790490 GCF_000296735.1 Chrysochloris asiatica
TAGGTAGGCGATATGACTATCCCCATATTATATATGAGTTTGTGATGGCAAAAGAGCTCTTTAAAGTGTTAAAAAGCAAAGAAGTCACTTTTAAGATTAAGGTGCATCTGATCCAACCCAGGGTCTTTTGAATCATCTCATATGAATGGGAAAGCTGGACAATGGAAGAGGAAGACCAAAGAAGAGTTGGTGCCTTTGACTTACGGTGTTGGTGAAAAAGATTAACTATACCATGGACTGCGTGAAGAATGAACAAATCTGTCAGAATGTTTCTTAAAGTGAGGCTGGTGAGGCTTCATCTTACACTGAGCATGTTATCAGGACAGACCAGTCCCCGCAGGAGGACCTTATGATGCTCACATGGAGCACCCGAGAAAAAGAGAAAGCCCCTCAATGAGATGAATTGATTCAGTGGCTACAGCAATGGGCTCAAGCATGAGCAATTGTGAAGATGGCACAGGACTAGGCAGTATTTTATTCCATTTTACCTAGGGGCATTGTCTTTTGCTATGAGTTGGGCCCAACTTGACATCACCTAACAACAACAACAACACTGAGGCACCAAGAGGTGAAGTGACTGGGTTGATGTCACATGAGGAACGCTAGATGCAGATGGAGATCAGCTGGCTGCAGAGGCCCTCCTCTTAAGCACAATGCTATGTTGAAAGTCACTGAAAATCTGTAAGGTGTCATTTTGAGCACCTTTTCTAACAAATGTCCAGCATTTGGGTTTCAAAGGGAAAGGTCGACAAAGCAAGGATCTACCTTTTTAGATTTAGAAAAGACTTTGAAATGTTCTGACATTCTTTTGTCAGTTTTACAAAAGTTTTCCTAATTTCCTCTTATTGAGTCACTCTTTTATGCAGCAATAGTCTCTAGATTACCTCTAGCTTTAGGGCTACCCAGGAGATTAGACAAGAAAAGTCTAGTAGTGCTCATGCCTCAATGATTGGTCTCAGCTTTCCTCCACCTTAATGAGTTTTAGACTTGTCATTGTTGTTAAACATTAATTAAATAAAGGCTGATTTTCTGAATTGGCAGCTCTGAAGTAATCTTAGAAAAGCAATTTCACCAAAAAAAAAAAGTTCTATGTGTTGGCTTCCCATTACAAATGTATAAGTTCGTTGTAATAATAGAAATTCAGAATGAAATGTGTATCCAAGGAATATAAATACATTCAATCTTTCTCACAGAGGCACACAAAGCATTTTTCTCTTTAAATACCAAGAGGAGTCATGCAATGATCTAGATAATATGGGTCCCAAACCCCTGCTCTTGAAGGATGACCTTAGAGTGGATGACCACAAGGATCGGATTCCCTAGATAATTCTTCTTCTTCATTCCTCTTTGCTGGAATGCTGTGTCTTCTGAAAGCGTGAATTGAGAGAAGGTCTGTTTAACCCAGCCACCCATTGTGATGAAAGATATGCAGCATGGGGGCCCAAGCAGGGCTCACAGTAGACAGTGCATTAGTCTAGCCGTCCGAAATGTAAACTCTGTTTTCTCAGTGAACCTGAGGGGATCAGACTCCAGCAGATAGACTCACACTAATGAAACATGTAAGAAGCTTAGAGAGAAAGATAATGACCAATTCACTGCTTTCTATAGGAGCATGGTCTCACAGGTTACCTATAACTGCTCCTTGAATCGATGTATTCCTTCCTCATGGGTTAGTCCACCCAGAAGAGCAAGTCATTGCTTACACAGTTGCCTGGTAAAGAGCAGTCAAGTGAAACATTTTCAAACTCTTTCTTTAGGATGGAACTATTTATTCCAACGACAACTTGGAATGGCAGCTATTTGACACACATGCCTCCACTGCCCTTCTCATGTCGGTGCTAGGCTGATCTCAATGTTCTTCCTCACTGAGCTCAGACCCAGTCTCTGAATCCTTCTCAATACAGCCCTCACCACAACCAACAAAGTTGAAGATTCACAAAACTAATGAATAATGAGAACTGCTTCACCCATAACTCCAGGAGCACTAGTCACATTGGATTCTGGGTTGTACAACATGACAACCCTGTAAAAAACCTCTTCTTTCCACTAAAGTTCAGAGCCATTTAAGAGATAAAACACAGGGGATTGACTAACTGAGATCAAAATGTTACATCTTCATAAAGATAACTTTCCCAGAGGGGGTGGCTTTAGATGTACAGACAACGGGCTTATTCACGCTTCATCTCTGGGATAGACAACTCTCTCTAGAATTGTCACTTAGTCACAGAGAAGATCCTGCCTCACTGAGCTTACTCCCAACCAAGAGAGTAAAACAGTGTGTACCTTTGTTTGATGCAGTCTTCAGATCTGACAACAGGAACTGAGAATGACCTGAACCACACTTGTGTGGCTTCTTCTCCAGGCTCATCCCTTAATACAATGGCTCTCACACTTTAGTGTGTATCGGAATCCATGGACGATTTATGAAAACTCAGATTACTCCCCATCCCTAGTCTCAGAGGTAGTAGGTCTGTACCAAAGCCTAAGCATTTTCATTTCTAGCAAATTGCCAGGTGATGCTGATGTTTCTGGTCTGGGGACCACGCTTTAAGCACCATGGGTTTAATGGAAGATCCTCTGTTTATAATTTTCCTCCAATCAATCACCAACATATCAGGGTTGGCTCATAAAATTGTACATAATTCCCAGATCTGGCTTAGAAGGATTCATTTGCTAAACATTAGATGAACCAACCTTTAAAATGTTTCTTTACAGGATTTCTACTAAGTAAATGTGCATAGAATTCTCTAGAAGAATCATATAGTATGCAGTATTTACCCAATTGTATTTGACCAAAGAATATCCCGTTACAGTTTTATTCTTTTCAGAGAAGGGGACAGAACACACCTTGAGAAACATTGGGTGAGATGAGAACTTCCTTCCGTTGCATTCTAGATCCAAGGACACAGTCAGCTCGCTTATTATTTTTCATACACTCTTGTCAATTCTTCAATGTCATCAGCACAGATTTACTTAATGTTTACTCTGTCTCAGTAAACATTGGCACTGGGACACAAAGAAGAAGGATCCCAACTTCTGTGGTTTGTATTGTGAGTGGGTAGGGTAGGGGCGAGAAGGTGCTAATGTGATGAGCGATGTCTCAGAGACTCTCTTACGTGGTCTGCGAGCAGGAAAGGGAAAGAATAACTAACTGTTAGGCAAAAACAAGTGAAGAAGGGAGATGGGAAACCTAGGCACTTGCTGGAGAAGAGATACTTCGTCAGAGTCTTAGGAGAGTAGCAACTCTGACAAAGTATCCCTTAGGGAATAACATGCACAGGCTATACATGTGGAAAGAAAGCCTGTGAAGAATGGTGAGTAAGGTGGCGGAAACAGCAAACAAGGTCCATGTATGTATGGTCTGAACTGCTATGTGAACACTTCGAGACGTCTTAGAAGGTGGATTAGTACTGTAGGTGGCTACTCTCTTCCCATTTATGCTGTTTTTAAACAGTGTATTCACAGCAGATGGGAGTCCCTGGGTGGTGCACATGGCTGAGCATTGCTAACTGTAAAGATGGATGGTTAGAACCCACAGAGAGGCCCTTCAGAAGAAAGTCCTGACAAGCTGTTTCTGAAAGATCAAACTGTGAAAACCATATGGCACTCAGTTCTACTCTCTATACACAGGGTCGCCATGAGTCAGCATACACTCCACTGTAACTAGTTTTGTTGTGGTTGTTTTGAGTCACATGAGATAACTTCTCCATGACCTGATCAGCAGGCTCCAGGTAAGTCTCAATGGTGAAGAAACTGTCTTCCGTCTGCTTTCACTACGCTCCTAGGGGACAGGCAGGCAGGCAGGGTGGATTGCCGTGGTTATTGTGTTTCCTGCTTCAAGGAAGTGGCTAGAAACAGGGATTCCTATATGTCGTGTGTCACTCTGGGGACAGTGCCTGAGGATGCAATGAACCAGAACACAGAGCACACCCGCTCCCTTCCCAGCATGTCCTCCTTTGGGCTGTGCCCATGTGGCAGCCAGACATCCCTTGGCAGCACCTGTGTGTGGGAGGAGAGCATTATTGTTCAGGCCTAGACACTAGCCAGATGTTGACACGAGCCTGCTCTTTGTCTCCTTGCTGGCTGGCTGAGGACAAGGGGGGGAAAAGTCAATGAGAAGAACTTTATAGACTGAAAACTAGAGGCAATCTGTGGGTTCTTTGCATGGTCTTGACCTCAAGAGGTATCTGATGTATATGTTTTCACAGTTTTTGTTTTGTTTTGTTGTTTATTTTTCCAGCTACTTTTGGAAATTCTATTTCCCAGCACACTTTGCCCAAGTTGATTTTCCAAACTAGATTCAGCCATTACATTTCACAGTATATCACAGATAGGAACCGCTCCATTGAATCTCAACAAAACAGCCGGCTCTCTTGGATTCAAACAATGCAGGTCTGCTTGGGATTCTGTTTGCCCCAGCAGCTGGAGAGGGAATTTCTTTTCATGCCATTGCTGCATTGTTACTTGGATAGAAATGCCATCCCAAGGCTTGAGTTTGAAATTAATTTGAAAATTAACCTAAGACTGACGTTTATTTGTGAAATATTTGACAGATTGTACCTTTCTTGAATCAATTCCCCAAATGGACCTCTGGAAGGCTTGAAAATGGCACCTTTCTTTCTCCTTCATATTGCCCAGTCAGCACTTTGGGAATAGAGGAGAGGAAGTATCAGGAGGGAGAAGCTTAGGGACCTCACTTTAAATAAACGACATGGCTTTATTACTTCCCATGGTCATCTCTGTAATAACCTTGAGAGATGAGAAGCTTTTAGGGATTCACATTGTACATCCCATACATCTTCCACAAGGCCATTTTGGCCTCTCAGCTGATTACAGAAAAATGAGTGCATTGATCAGTCTCTTCCCTATTTTCAAATCTGTCCAGATGAAAATGAGGAAATGTGTCCTTTTAGTTAGGACTGGATTTATGGGGATATCTCTATTCAGCCAAAGACCAGAGAGTACATGGAGAGAGATGGTTATATGATGCCTCTATTGCTCTCCTAAGGTTTATGGTGGCCAGCTTCCCAGACTGGTATGTATCTCAGTCCACATCTGGTGGTAGGAAGTTTATTGAGAGTCTGGATTTTGTGTTTACAAAGCTTCCATTACCTGTTTTAACTAGGTGTTAACTTGATAAAGAACTTCACTGATAGCTAGGATTGTCTTTTTCTCACTTTTATGAACTGCTAAAAAAGTTTGCAAGAGACAAAATGTAGGAGATGCTTTTTCTTTCTTTCTTCCTTCCGTTCCTTCCCTTTAACATGTCTGGGTTCCTGTTTTGTAATTTTTTTCAGTGAAATGAAATGTTTAACATATTTTCAAATCCTTTAACAAAAAAAGCAGGGCTGGTCATGACAAAACAGATCAACTCTTTCTTATCGTAGCACGCAAGTCATAGCTCTATCCTGAACAAATTGCCTGAACTTAGGCAAATATTTTAACCTCTTTCAGACTGGTTCCTTTTTTGCAAAGTGGGGGTAATAAAAATATTCTCTACCTGACTCACACGATTGTTATGGGAATCCAATGAAATGATCTATGTGAAAACCACATGTTAGTTATACTCATATTATGACTCCAAGCAACTCAGACAAACATTAGGTATATATAACTCCCTCTACGTTCATTCATGCTACAGGATAGTCATGTACTAGTTTTATCTAATCACATTATTTCCCCCTATATGTCAATAAGTGTAACAAATTGCTCTTCATTCGGTCTCATTTATACATTTCAACTCTTGTCCCAAGAACATGCAATATCAGTTACTCCGTTTGACCGCTAGAGGGAGCATAGCCTTTTCCTGTCCCTTTTCTCAAGTTACTCAATTCTGATGAGCCAATAGACAGTGCTCTGTTACTCTTGATACCTGGTGTTGGTGGTGGTGTGCCATGGAGTCGGTTCCGAATCATAGCGACCTTATACAGGGTTTCCAAGGCTGTAAATCTTTACAGGAGCAGAAAGCCTCATCCAAGTAAATATGTAGAATTACGAGAATGACAAGGTCCATGGTCTATATCTCTTTAGGAAAGTATCTCAGAAGAGAACAACAACAACAACAAAAAATGTATATTTTTTAACTAATTAAAACTAAATGTATAAATGTATGTGATCTTTTTTTTTTTTTTTTCCCCAGCTCTAGCCAATAAAAGGAGTCCTGGTGTGGCACTGTGGGTTAATGTGCAGATTGCAAAGCCATTTGAACTGCAAGGTTGGCAGTTCAAGCTCACCAACTGCTCCCCGGAAACCCTATACAGCGTCTCTATGGGTCGGATCAACTCAACAGTACTTAACAACAACAACAACAAAAGCCAATGAAAGGAGTCCTGGCTTGGCACTGTAGGTTAATGTGCTGGGCTGCAAAGTCAGTTTGAACTGCAAGATTGGTGGTTCAAGTTCACCAGCCGCTCCTTGGAAACCCTGTACAGGGTCACTATGGGTCGGAACTGACTCAACAGCACTTAGCAACAACAACAAGTCACTAAAAGTACCTAGAAGCCATGACAACCCAATAGCAACAAGCACACCCTGCATCCAGATCTTGGTTTCTAAATACCATTTTCCAATCAAAGAAATAAGAAATTGTAAATCTGGCTGACTAGGTCTTGGCAGGGAAAATACTAGATGGGTTTGGAACATCTTGTGATATCTTAAAGTGTGTAAGTACTTTGCAAAATGATGACTGCTTGTCAGAAGGACATCCGAGCAGATGTGAAGGAATTGCCTAAACTGGGACAACCTGAGCACAACAATACATAATAATGATAATAAAATAAAATAAATGATCAGAACCCAACTGTTATAAATCATTGAGTAAATGAAGAGGAGAAAAGAAACAGCCCATCTTACAGTAGAATTCCAAATAAATATAGAAAGAATAATGGAAATAGACAACAACATTACTAAAACTAGTGAGTCAAAGTATAACGTGAAAAAAGGCATCTGCAAATCTTTAAAATATCTTCCCATAAGAGACTTTTTCATTACAAAGGAAAAAAGAGTAGCTTTATAGAGGAGAAACCTGGATACCAGCACAACCAAGTTAGCACTTCCAGTTGTAAGACATAGCAACATTATTTACCTATTGATAGGTAAAGCTATGGACAACATTGCAAAGTATGAGTATTCCAGAACACTTAATTGTGCTCATGAGTAATCTGGACATGGACCAAGAGGTAGTTGTGTGACCAGAACAAGGGAACACCAAATGGTTTAAAATCAGGAAAGGACCTGAATGCTGAGCAAATAATCAGAGAAGCTGGGTTATATGAAGAAAAACATGGCATCAGGATTGGAGGAAGACTCATTAACAGCTTGTGATATGCAGATGAGACAACCTTGCTTGCTGAAAGTGAAGAGGGCTTAAAATACTTACTGATGAAGATCAAATCCTTTGGTATGGATTGATTGTATCTCAATTTAAAGAAAACAAAAATCCTCACCACTGGACCAATAAAAAACATTCTTATCAATGGAGATAAGACTTCATTTTGCTCGGACCAACCATCAACACTTTTGGAAGCAGCAGTCTAGAAATCAAACGACGTATTGCATTAGGCATTAGGCAACTTTTTAAAGTGTTGAAAAGCAAAGATGTCAGCTTGAGGACTAAGGTGTGCCTGACCCAAGCTATGATATTTACAGTAACCTCATATGCATGCGAAAGCTGGACAAGTGAATAAGGAAGACTATAGAAGAATTGATGCTTTTGAGTTATGGTGTTGGAGGAGAATATTGAAAGTGTCATGGGCTGCCCATAGAACCAACAGATCTGTGTTGGAAGAAGTGCAGCCAGAGTGCTCCTTAGAGGCCAAGATGGCCAAACTTTGTCTCTCATACTTCGGACACATTATCAGGAGGGACCAGTCGCTGGAGAAAGCTATCATGTTTGCTAAGGTGGAGGGTTAGAATAAAAGAGGAAGACCCCCAGTGAGATGGTTTGGCAAAGCGGCAGCATCAATGAGCTCAAATGTGGCAACAATTGTTAGGTTGGCCCAGGATCGGGCAGTGTTTCATTATGCTGTGCATAATGTTGCTACGGGTTGGTACCAACTCGATGGCACCTAACAACAACAACAATGACTGGAAACCAACTTGATGGTTCACAACCACAACAAATCAGCACTGACCCCATTATTAAGAATGAGAATAACTTGAATAACACTTATCTATATGCCTTATGCTATTCTAAATGCTTTACATAGTTGATCTCATTTGACTCTTGCAATAACTATATGATAAAGGTGCTACAAGTCTGTTTTAGAGAGGAAGTAGAGGTAAGGAGGGGTTAAATAGTTGCCCATTCTCTGGCCCAGACGTCAAAGACTGGAGCATGGACTTTTCACGTTTAAGGTTCTTCCACCAACACGCTAAGGAGCTCTGGTAGCATAGTGGTTACAAATCAGGTTGCTAACCTCAAGGTCAGCAGTTCAAAACTACCAGCTGTTCCGCTGGAGAAAGATGAGGCTTTCTGCTCCCGTAAAGATTTGCAGCCTCAGAAATCCTGTGCAGGGTCACTATGAGTCGGAACTGACTCCACGGCACATAACAACAACAACAACAACAACAACCCTCACCCTACCCACCGAGTATAAGTAATCAGTCCTACATTACACTGTGGGAGCTTATTCTCTGCCTTAGGACCCTATCCAGGACTTGTAGAACGGAATGTTTTATCTGCTTCTTCCTCCTCAGGCCTTCTTCATCTTCCCTTGGCTCGTTACCACGTTCTGCCTGTACTTTGGCCTGTTGCCTATTACAAGACTCAGTTGATGCAGGTGCTTCATCTCCCAGCTCTCCAGTTTCCTGCTGTGGAGACTTATGTTAATTGCACTGATATTAACCATATCCAATCTGTCACCAATAGATCAGATAGTTACTCCTAAGTTTCAAGCTCCAAGGACTAAAAATAATGATGGTGTTGATATGAATAGTAAATCCTAATGGCAAGGAGAAAGGGTTAAGGATAATTTTAAATATGATGGAAACAGTATGATGACTAAGTTGAACAAGCCAGAAGGACAATTGGAAATGGAGTTGTAAGTGTGAAACGTTTTACTGAAGCACTGAGAATAAATGAGCCCTCCGAAAGACTTCAGGTCAAACCAAATATTCAATTACTTCACAGAAAACATGGACACATGGTCTGTTAGGACTAATCAAGACTTGATGTTCAGCAGGTTTGCCTCTCAGCTGGTTTGAATAGACATAGATTACTTCCTACCCATTCTGATGGGGTTGGGCATCTGTTCTGCTCAGGGCTTAGAACAGATTCATTCTGGTTTGAACCCATACTGAGAATTTGCATTTCCACCCACACCTACAAGGAACTCTGGTAGTGTAGTGGTTATGAGTCGGGCTGTGAACTTCAAGGTCAGCAGTTAGAAACTACCAACAGTTCCTTGGTAGAAAGATGAGCTTTCTGCTCCCATAAAGATTTACAGCCTCAGAAACCTTATATTGAGTCACTGTGAGTCGGAACTGACTCCACGGCACATAACCTCTACCACCCACATATACTGAATAAGATTATACATTTTAATAAGATCCTTAGGCAATTCTTATAGGTCTCCATATGTGTGTGTGTGTATTCTTAGTATACATAAGAATCCTCTGGGGCTTTAATTTAGTATATCTGAAGTGGAAATGGAAATTCTCAGCAGGGAATCAAACCAGCATGACCCAGTTCAAAGCCTTGTTCTACTGGTTTGTGCTTTTCCACTATGATTGTTAAATAGTTGAGCTATCATCCCTGGGTTTATCAAATAGGACACAATGATTATAGAATACCAGAGATACAACATTCAATCATGGTGAACCCTGCACTCCAAATCTGATTCTGTTGATTGATGTCATATGACCCATAAATATTCCCAGAAGTGAGAGGGAGTAGCAAAATGACCAATTACAAAGAATTGCTTATCTCTAAACAGTAGCTAATGACTGACTGGGCCTTTAAATAATCCCTACAAAAAGATGGTCTTGAAATATACTCTTAATTAATGTCTAAATTTTAAAGCATTGGATATTTATTGTAATGTTATTTTGCCTAAGACATCAGAGGTGGATACTTTAGAAATTTCTATTTGATAAAAACCATATAGGAATCTGTGACTCTTTAATTAACCTAACACTTCAAAAGGTCAAGATGGCTGTGAACATGTTATAAATCTGGTCAGAATGTTATTGGAATTCAGTCTCATGAAAACCACATTCCCCCCCCCCCCTAGAAATCACATTCATCAGGCAAATACTTAGGTTATATCTTGCCAACTTAAAACAAAAGAGAGAAAAACAAATAATCAACAACTTTAATTCCCAAATTGTTATTGTTTATAAGGGCCATCGAGTTGGTTTATAGCATTCCTGTATAGGGGTTCTGAAGAGCGGCTGGTGAGCTTGAACCACGCCCTTGTCATTCAAACCAACCTTGCAGTCCAGTGCATTAACCCACAGCACCACATCAGGACTCCAATTCCCAAATAGCTAGTTGTAATAAATACTCTATTTTCCTCTTTATATGAAATTCCAATGCTGGACTAAGTCAAACATTCTTTTTTTAAATCAGCAATGCCTTTTCAACATCTATTATAAGCATTATTTTGTCTGATATATATTTTGATATTATGATAGCAACAAAAACTGTGTTGGAAGCCGTGTTGGAGGTGAGGAGTGTGGGTGTCAACTTGTATCTGACCATCATATGTTCTTGAAAGGTTTTGCAGAAATCACTTTTTTTTTTTTTAAACTTTTTGTGTATTGAGTGAAAGGGGTACATAAAAGGTCATCAGTTTTACATTCAGTAAATCAAACACTTTAATTTCACCTCAATGATTGCATGCAACAATAGTTATCCAACTTCCTCCTGTGGTTTTCATTCCCATTCCACCCTCTTTCCCATTCTTTCTCAACTCTGTCCCTAGACAAATGTTGTGCCTTGATTTTGAATGATGCACCATTCCATGGTGAACGTAGTTTACTAGTATTGTTGTCCCTCCTATTTACTGCTTGGCTGAAAATTGGATCACAAGGGTGAGTTCTTTTCCAGATCTGAAGGGTAGTCATAAGTCATATAGTCTAGGGTTCCTCCAGTCTCTTTTTGACCAGTGAGCCTGGTCTTTTTTTTACATAATTTTGAGTTTTTGTCCACATTTTCTCTAACTTTATCTAGAACCTTCTAATATGGTCCCTTTCAGAGCAACTGGTAATGGTAGCCAGATGCTGTCTAGTTCTTCTAGAGTCATCTCAGAGTCATGGAGACATGTTTACATGTTCCATTAGTCCATTTGACTAGTTGATTCCAAGCATCTTCACTTTTCTTCTGCCCATGGAGAGACCAACAGTTGCACGTTAGGTGATCGGATGCCAGAGACTACTCACCAAAGTAGGACGTAGACATTGTCTTTGTGGACTATGTTATGACAACTGACGGTGGTGTCCCCTGAGACTATGGTCCTGAGCCCCCAGGTCCAGCAACTTTATTGCTTTAAGTTTGATAACATTTAAGAGGTTTTCATCATTTTTTCCCCACTTGTTTGCTCTACCATATTCAGAGTTGTTTGCAACAGAGGTAAACACCAATGCACAAATATCCTTTGAAACCCATATATATTTGTGGGTACACTCCCACTCTTTCTCCCATACCTGCTCTGTCCTTGTATATATCTGCAGAACACTTTTGTTCCAAGGTTGTGTACATAACACTATTTACCTCTATCCATTGGCCCTTGCATACTTCCCTGTTTTTATCATTCTTCTGCCTACCTCCCTCTTCTTCTATATTGCCCTCCCTGTCACCTGAGTTAATATGTGTCAACTTACTAGCCAGTGAATTATTCTCCCTACCCTCCCATCCTTGGTAACCATCAAATAATGTTTCTTTTAAAATGAAAACCTTTTCTTGAGATTTTAGAATAGTGGTCTCATACGATATTTGTTCTTTTGTGACTGATGAGTTTCACTCAGCATCATGTTCTTCAGTTTCATCCATGTTATAAGATGTTTACCATAGTCATCATTATTCTTTAGCATTTCACAGTATTCCATCACATGTATGTACCAAAGTTATTTTTCCATTCTTCTATTAATGGGCATTTAGGCTGTCTCCATCTTTTTGCTATTGTGAATAGCACTGTGATGAACAATGGTGTGCATATATCTACTTGTGTCCTGGCTCTTATTTCTTGTGGATATATACCAATTAGAGGGATTGCTGGGTCATATGGTAATTGTATTTCCAACTTTCTGAGGAAGCACCATACTGTCTCCACAGTGGGTAAACCATTTTACAGTCCAACCAGCAATGAAGGAGGATCTCAGTCTCTCCACATTCTTGCCAACACTTGTTTTTTGTTTTTCTGAACTTTGTTATTAATGGAGGGGCAAAATCATATTTTTGTTTTGATTTGCATCTCTCTAATGGTTAGGAGGGACCAATTGCTGGAGAAGGATATCATGTTTCATAGGGTGGAGGGCCAGAGAAAAAGAGGAAGACCCCCAACCAGATGGATTGGCCAGGTGGCAGCATCAATGGACTCAAGCATGGCAACAATAGTGAGGTTGGCCCAGGATCTGGCAGTGTTTCATTCTGCGTGTATAGGGTCGCTATGAATAGGTATCGACCCAATGGCACCTAACAACAACAATAAGGTTAATGATCATGAACATTTAACTACTTGTTGGCTGCCTGAATGCCTTCCTTGGTGAAGTGTCTGTTCATGTCCTTTGCCCATTTTTTAAATGGGTCGTTTGTCTTTTTCTTGTAGAGTTGTTGTAGTTTTCTATAAGTTTTAAAAATTAGTCACTTGTCTGACATGTCTTTGCAAAACAATCTTCCCAGTCTATGGGCTCTCTTTTTACTATTTTGGCAATTTTTATTTGATTCACATAAGTGTCTAATTTTTAGGAAGTCCCAGTCATCTATTTTGTGTTATACTGTTGGTGTGTTTTTACTTATGTTTGACAAGGTATTTATGCCATATATTAGAGCTCCTAATTTTTTCCCTATTTTTCACTGATGACCTTTATCGTTCTAAGTTTTAAATTTTTTATTGTGAATTTTGTGTTAGTTTACATGGGTGAACATTATCTTTACATTCATCCTATCATATTTTGTTTCATTGCAATGACCACAATCCCCTGCATGCATCATCAAACACACAAAGGGTACACCCTACACGCCTGCCCCCTGGCCACCAGCCCACAGGCCCTCTCCCTCTCTGAGTCCAGAGTCCCCAGCTGCTCCTTCTGTCCATGTCATCATCTCTGCCTCCCTCTCTAGTGTCACTGCCTCCCCAGACAGGGTCTCACCCTTTGCTTTTCTCCCTTGATGGTTCCAGGGATCTCTGTTCCTGGACTGCAAAATCAGCCACTCCCCTCCTTTTGTTACCAAACACTCACTGTCTGACCAGATAGCAATCATTATCTATTGAACCACAGGATTCCTTTCCCCTTCACCTTTTATCAACCTCATCCAGACAGGTTGGAAACAATTCAGTGGAGAGTCTATATTTCCCTGAATCCTGTGGAGCTAGGTTCCCTATAGAAAGTTTGTAAGCCAGTCACTTCTTGCCTTTGTAGTCACCCCATTTTGGGTAGCCAATGTCTAAGTTCCCCATCCCTGTCGACCCTGTGTACCAAGGGGATGGGAATGATCTTCAATGTATAGATTTGTCCACTCCTTTGTCATACTGCATCCACAAGCATAGGTCAAGTTCATCCACTTGTAGTGGGTTACTCTTTCTTTTTTTTTGTTGTTCCTCTTCTTTCTTCCTCTAGTCATGTTCTTGATCATCAAGCTATTGATGCCAGGTCAAATGGGTACTATCTGTAAGTGTGGGAGTTCTTGTGCATCTCCCTTCACTTCATATCAGCTGGATGCTTCGCACTCCGTTCTAGTCCTCTGGGGCCATGTCCCAGCCCCTGGGCCGAGGAGTCCCCAGGACTCATCATACTGCTGGTTAACCAGGTCTCAATCCAGGTTAACAGGAGTCTATTGAATGTGGTTGGACTTAGTTCACAACTTCATTGCTGCTTTTTCCCACATCCCCTTATCAGTGACCAACATGGTCAGCAGCAGGACCACATGCCTGCTAGTGTATTCCAATTGAGTTTCAGTCTTGGGAGGGGGTTTGCCCTGAGGGGACCTGACCACTTGCCTTGATGGCTCCCTGGGGAATAACTTGCTTGTTCATTTAGTAGTCAATTGGACTAGTGTTATTGCTTTTTATTTTTCTTGTTGGTCTTTCTTTCAAGAAGTATCTTCTGTTCTTCTAGCTGCTCCAGACTGGTCTGCTTGTCCTTTCAAGTGGAAATGTCCCACCTTCAGAAGATTCTGGATGGGGATCAGGATTTTGCCTATGTTCTTGTGCAATGCAAAGGCTCTTCAAGGAGCCTCCTTCACTGGGCAAGTTCTAGGCCCATTTTAGGTATTCCAATCAGTTATAGGCTGAAGACAGACTTACAAGCTTTCTCTGGTGATGTTTCTGGCTATTCCTCTCTCCCCCCTTCAAGTGTCTATTTTTCAATATAGGCAAGGGAAACAAAGATTCAAAAGACAACCAAGCATCTTAACATCATTTCCCCACTTTTACCCATTCACAGCATGCCTCAATCTTTGTGTCCATGAGCCATGTTGTTCCACGGTTGTGCTTACATCGTTATTTACCTCTATCCTATTTAGCCTATGTAAACCTGCCCAGTTATTCTCCCATCTGCCTTGTTTTTCCTTTCCTCTTCCCCTTCTAGTGTGTGCTCCACCCCAGCACCCAAGCTATCCTATGTCTAGTCCCTACCCTGTGCTCCACTATCCTGTGCCTATTCCCTACTCTGTGTTCCACCTT
>NW_006408522.1:13792863-13793816 GCF_000296735.1 Chrysochloris asiatica
TCGCTATGAGTTGGTTCCGACTCAATGGCACCTGACAACAACAATATGAATTTTATGTAAAATGATGCAGAATCAACAGATACTAAAATGAAGTCATATAAGCCCTTAGTTCAGCTTCTGGAAACTAGTAAGTTCTTAAAGATAGATATTTATAATAATAATAAACACATTACTAACAAATATAAACATATTGTACTTATGAAAATAGTCTGAACAAAATGCTACCTAATTGTGTTGGCATGATTCTGTGTAAGGAGGGTAAGAAATTTCTATGGGTAAAAAAAATTTCCAGGAAGAACTTTGCCAGATGATAGGGGTTCCCTAAATGGTGTAAATGGTAGTCAAAAAAATAGTTGGTTTAAACACACCCACCTAAAGACACCCTGGCGTCTTACCAATATGCTTTTCCACAGCCTTGAAAACTCTGCGGAGCACAGTTCTACTCTGACACACATGGGGCAGAATCAACTCGACAACCACTGTTTTTTTATTTTTAGGGGAGAAGGTAAGGTCTTGGTAGGCAGCAGCATCTAAAGGGATGACAATATAAGTGTCCATTATCAACCAAGTGCCTGAGGCTGAAAATCAGAATCTGAGGGGTCTACATTGCCATGCTGATCAAATGGCAGAAAAAAGTGCCCTGCAACTCAATGCTTGCTGTGATTTGCTAGAATAGAGACCAGCAATTATATTGATGGAAGAGAAGAGCAAGGTCTCACACACTAAACACAAACATTCGGGTAGGCTGTAGAAAGCTCTTCACAATCATCAATATTAATGTTGCCAATTGCACCACAGGACTAGCCTATGAGAAAGCAAGCTGTCTTTATGGGTTCAGTCAGCATTACGTTGTCTCAGAAGCGAAAGAACACCACAGCTAATCTTGATTCAAAGAACATGCATCTTTGCAAGAAAATACAGCTCTAAATTATTAGTCTGTTGTTGTTGTTGTT
>NW_006408522.1:13795098-13797216 GCF_000296735.1 Chrysochloris asiatica
TTTCAGGTTTTGGATTGTTTCCCATACCGTAGCTATCTTGTTTGGTTACTCCTGTAGCACTTTCATGACTTCTTCTTTATTTTCCTTTGCCCCTTTTTGGAGTATTTGAATTTGTTTCCCTATCATTCTTCTGAATACCTTCTCAGGCGGATCCGAGCCTGCTCTCCTACTGGAAAGTCTGTGTCTGCTTCCAGCTAATTTGTCTCAGTTACTTTTTTCTGGTTTGGGGCATGTGTTGAGATCTTTAATTGAGTTTTCTTGGACATTTTCAGCAGTTATGTGGGTTTAAATGCTTAAATTGAGGTATATTGCTGTATTGTTAAGCTTACTAAGCATCTCCTGGTGAATATGATCTGGAGATAGGCTTCCCTTTTCACATGTAATGCCTAGCAGCTGGTTTTGGCTCTTGTCCAGATGGTGGGGTATTACAGGGTATGCTTGTAGCTTGGCTATATGAGCACAGTTGCTGTGTCCTCTTGGGTAAGGTAGGGGGAAACGCTCCAACCCCTGGGAAAAGAGTGAATTCCAAAGGACTAAAGACAGAAACAATACAGAAGCAGAGACAGAAACCACCAATCAAAAGCAAAAATAAAATTATGATTGTCCACTGGCCTTTGCTGTGCAGGAAGGGGTAAAGGGTCCTGCCCAGGTCAACTTTGGGGCTGAGTCCCAGAGTCAGACATCATAAGAAGCAGCCTGCTGGTTTCCTCTCTGTGCCATTGGAAAACTGTGGGTGCAATTCTGGACCCTTTTGGGGGTGTGATCCTGCCCGCCTGAAGGTGTCTGGGCTGGGCAGTGAGTATGTGATTGGAGTGAAGACGAAAGATATGTGAAAAAGTGAAAAGTGAAAGATGAAAAAATCAGTCACATCTCTCCCTCCACACACAGAGCTCTGTGGCTTTTAGTGCTGGGTCACTGCCTCCGCTTGGCTGCGGCCCCATCCTCCCTCGTTGTGTCCTTTTATGTTGGGTTTTACAGATTGTTCATATGGTTTGTCTGTCAGGCTAGCCCTGATTTTTTCTTGCTGATAGGCAGAAGTAAAGGGTCTCATACAAGTTAACTTTAGGGCAGGTGCAGATCTTAAATGTGGCAGATTTGCCATTATGTGACGTTTTCTGATCTGGGGGATCCTCAGATAGGGCTGACCTCTCTCCTGCTCCCTCTTTTTTGATTTGTTTTTGCTACCGTCTTACTCTTCTTGGTTGCTGGCTCAGTCTTGGGCTCTTCTCCATCTTATGCCACTGCTCTACTTCTTCCACATTTCAGCATCCCTGTAACAAACGCTCTTTGGCACCTGTTCCACGTTGCCCACTGAAGCAGGATTTTTACTGTTACCTGCTTAGATCCCAGCCAGGCTCATTACCCAGGCACAAAAAAAACCCCATCTCCTTTTAATGTTTCTGTAGCATTCAATATTTTGCCTGAAGAATCCTTCAATATTGCAAATCCAGTCTTGAATTTTTTCTTCAGTTATTTCAGCTTGAGAAATGCTGAGTGTGGATTATATGAAGAAGAATATGGAAGCAAGATTGGAAGATGACCCATTAACAATGTGCAATATGCAAATGATTCAACCTTGCTTGCTGAACAAGAAAAGGACATAAAATACTTACTGATAAGGATCAAAGACCACAGTTGTCAGTATGGGTTGCACCTCACTATAAAGATAACAAAAATCCTTAAACTGGACCAATAAATAACATCACAATAAATGGAGAAAAGATTGAAGCTCTCAAAGACTTCCTTTTGCTCAGATCAACCGCCAACACTCATGGAAGCAGCAGTCAAGAAATTAAATGAAGTATTGCACTGGGCAAATCTGCTGCACAAGACCTCTTAAAAGTGTTGATGAGCAAAGATATCAAATTGAGAACTAAGATGTGCCTTACCCAAGCCCTGGTAGATGCATGAGAAAATGTGACAGTGAATAAGGAAAACAGTAGAAGAATTGATGCATTTGAGCTATGATTTGAGGGAGAATATTATAAGTATCGTGGACTGCCAAAAGAACAAACAGATCTGTGTTGGAAGAGGGACAGCCAGAGCTCCTTGGAAGTCAGAATGGCCAAACTTCGTCTCTCATACTTCAGGCATATTATCAGGAGGGACCAGTCACTA
>NW_006408522.1:13804721-13813371 GCF_000296735.1 Chrysochloris asiatica
CATAGTTTGGGTGTTGGGGAGGGCAAGAAAGGGGAGGGGGATGGAAGAACTAGGTAGATAGGGGAATACTGAGGCAGGTTTGCAGGGGCTAAATGGGACAGAGGTAAATAGTGATGTATGCTCAACCTTGGAACAGGGCTCTGTGATATAAGGATCGAAGCACAGTCTGAATGGGTAAAAGAGGGGAAATAATGCTAGGATGTTTGACTGTTTTATGAATATTAGTTTCCCTTGTCTACTATTTTAAAATAGACATTTGACTTGGATAGAAAGGAATATCAGGAAACATGATTACAGAACTTGTAAGCCCGTCTTCAGCTTAAAACTGATTGGAATACCTAAAAGGGGTTCTAGAACTTCCCCAGTGAAATGGGCTTCTTGCAGAGCCTTTGTAGTATAACGGACCGTAGGTGGAATCCTGAACCCCATCCAGAACCTTCTGAGGTGGGACATTCCCACTTGAAAGGACCAGCCTGGAGCAGCTAGAGGATAAGAAGATACTTCTTGAAAGAAAGATCAGCAGGAAAAATCCAAAACAAAAATAGAAGTCTGATTGGCTACTACAAGAACAAGCAATTTGTTTTTGCTGGGAAGCCACCAAGGAAATCAAGTCCCTTCAAGACAAATCCCCCTCCAAGACTGAAACTCAAAGGGAACACATGAGCAGGTATGTAAGCCTGCTGATGACCACATTGGTCTACTGGTGAGTGGAAGTGGGGGCAAGGCAGCAATGAAGATATGGACTGAATGTGACCACATTCCATAGACTTCTGTTGACCTGGAGATGAGAGAGAGAAGAGGAAGGGCTGGTTGGTCTGAACTGTGGTGAGAGCTGGGCAATCCTAAGCCCATGGACAAGGACTTAACCATGGAGAGCTAGAGCTAAGAGTGAAACATCCAGCTGATATGAAGTGAAAAGAGACACATAAACATGCCCAAACTTACAGATAGTACCCATTTTACCTAATTTCCATGGCTTGATGATCAGAACTCAACTAGAGGAAGATAAAGAAATATGATAAAGGAAACAAGTATAAATTGCTACAATTAGATGGACTTAACCTATACTTATGGATGTAGTAGCTCAAAATACCAACTGAAGGAAAGAGTCTTCACATCAAGGATCAATCTATCCCCTCTGTACACAGGGTTGATAGGGATGGGCAACTTAGACATTGGCTACCTAAAATGGGGGTGGGTAGGGGGTATAAAGGCGTGCAGTAGCTAGCATACACGTTTTCAAGAGGGAGTTTCGTTTCAGAGTGCACAGGGGAAGGTAGAATCCCCATGGAATTGTTTTCATCATGTCTAGACGGGTCTGGTGAAAGGAGATGGGGATAAGATTCTTATGATTCAATGGTGAGTAATTTTTATTATGACTAATTGCGAGTGTCACACTGTAAAGAAGCTTTATAACATAAACAGGGGAGTAGTTAATCTTACATCAAGGGAGAAGAGCATGAGCAGAATGTGGGACCCTAACCAGAGAAGCAGGGACACCAGAGATAGAGGCAGAGGTAAGGACATGGAGAGTTAGAGCAGCTGAGGACTCTAGACTCATGGAGAGAGAAAGGCTGTGTACTGGTGGCCAGGAGGCAGGCTTGCAGAATGTGCCTTTTGGTTGTTTAAATGATTACATATTCCTGAGTGTTTTTGTGTACATCAAAAAACAAACACACAAAACAGAGGGAATAGAAGCAAATACTGCTGAATTATAATGCATGGAAGGATTGTAATCATTGCAATGAAATGAAATACAATAGAATGAGTGTAACACCAATGATTTCCACGTAAAGTATCACTTAATTCACAAAAAAAGCTTTAAAAAAAAAAAAAAAGAAAGAAACAAAGAGGTCTCAGTGGGTGATCAGAATGTTCAGCACTGTAAGCACAAATACCTAATGTGCAAATGCTTTTCTAAAGAAAACAAAGTGAGACAATTTTTCCAAAAAAATAAAGCCTTTAAAAATGATTAGGAGACTGGATTTGTTTTTTCTTTCGTCTTCTTTTTCTATTTTGTCCCCGCAGCAGAATTAAGTGAAAGAAAGAAAGCGAGAGAGAGAAAGAGAGAGAGGGAGAGAGAGAGAAAGAAAGGAAAAAGACACTGTGGTCGGCTAACTTCCTTTCTAATTATTTGCTCCTGAGTAGCTCCTGCAAAGAGTAGTCAAGTGTAATAGATGTGGAAGAATGTGGTGATCCATTTTCTCTTCTTTTGCTTTTTTTCTCCAAAATTATTGCTGATTGCAGTTTTGGGAGAGGGGACGTGTGGGAGGAACTGGCTGTTCTCTTGCCTTTAGTCCAGAAACGCGTTTCCACTGTCCACCTTTCTCTGTTGAGCCACTCAGGTTCTTCTTCTGGCCCTGTGTGTTTGGTGGTTGAGAAAAGACTTTCAGGCATATTTCTGCTATTTCATAACAACAATATATCATGGGCAGTAGGCCAAGACATCTTCACCTAGAACGAAAACACAGGCTTGTCAGAGGTGGCCCTGCAATCATCATCATTTTTAAAGTCAGCTTCTATGAGTGATTCAGAAATCAACCAGTAATGAGCTGATAAAACACAGTATCGATGCCAAATAAAAAAAAAAATTAATGAAATAAGATTTAACACATGTTGACATAGGAGGATGTCCAAGATATATTGTGAAAAAAGAAGGATAGTAAAAAATATGTATAGCATGATGCTGACTTTATGATCCGCAAGAAAAATAACAAACAATGTCTGTATGTTTGGATAAGCAAGCAAAGAAGTCTGGAATGACACCAAGCTCTGCACTGTGCTTATTCCTCTAGGGAGCAAGAATGGGGCAGGAGGAATGAAGGTATCTGCTTTTACAGTTTTTACACAAGAAATAGTCCTCCTGTCATGTAAAAAATATATAAAGGCCAAACTATGATGGAATAAAAATATTGTTGATAGAGATGTCATGATATTTTCATTACATTTTTAAAAATTTGCTGTGAGATATCTCTAGCACTCAACATGCATTTGATAGTATTCTCCTTCACAATCTAGAAAATCATTTCCAGTTTTGGTTAAAATGCTCAGTCAACAAGTAGGAAGAGATTGGAGATGCTTGGACTATATTTATCAGAACCTTTAGTGGGTGGTTAGGTTGAGTTTTCTGAACTGGCCATCTCTTCTGCTATCATTTTTAGAGTTCTACAGCTGCTCCTTGGAAACCCTATACAGGGTCGCTATGGGTCAGAATCAACTCAACGGCACTTAACAACAACAACCTGTTCTTAGGTGTGACGCTGTAGGATAAGCACTCGACCATGAGGTTGGTTTAAGCTGCAAGGCTAGTGGTTAAAACTCACCATCTGCTCCTCGGAAACCTATACAGTGTCGCTATTGAGTCAGACCAACTACCTGCCGCTCCGCGGGAGAAAGATGAGGCTTTCTACTCCCATAAAGATTTACACCCTCGGAAACCCTGTACAAGGTCGCTATGGGTCGGACCCGACTCAAAGGCACTTAACAACAACAACACAACTTGACAGTACTCAACAACTTGTTCATAGGACTGAATACTTCCAGGCAACTGGGAGCTTACATACAATTATAACTGCTCTTCTCTGAGTACTGAACAACTCATCATCAGAGATGGACCCAGAATTTGCAGCAAGCTTCTTACACATTTCTAGAATTTTGTTATGAAGTAGTTCACAATTCTGGTATAACTCATATTCACAACATCACCCAAAATGGTGAGGCTGCAGCCAACTCTTGCTAGTTGAAAAGATTAAGAAATGTATTGGAAAGCTATGTTGTTGCTGTTAAAGTGCCATTGAGTCAGTTCTGACTCATAGTGACCCTGAATAAGGTTTCTGAGAAGCGAAGGGTGGGTTTGAACTGCCGACCTTGTGGTTCAAACTGACCTTGCAATCCAGCACATTATCCTGCAGCACCACACCAGGATATAGGAACAAATAAAACTGAGCTAGCAGATCTTGAGACGGAAATAAACTAGCTGCTGTGGAATTCTAGGTACCAGATATCATAGACTCCAGCCATTCCCTCAGAGAGAGACCCTGAGCAGCTTAGTTTAGGCCAGATATTCCAGATGGAAAAGGGAAAGAACACTGAACAGACAAAAATAACAGAAGTCAGAAACTGGGGCACCCATTGTCAGTTAAGGATGCATTTCCCTGTAAGGGGAAGAAGGACTCCCTGAAAGACTCCTCTCCAGATGCCAGCTTCCTCCTCACCGCCTGAATCATGAACTTCTCAAATAGAGCATCCAGTGAGACATAAAGCAAGGGTTATATACTCAAGAAGAGTGGCATCTCTTCTTCCTTTTGATCAACAGTTATTTTACACCAGTGTTTCTCAACAGTGGCACTATTGACATTTTGGACCAGATCATTCTTGGTTGTGAGAGGTTGTTCAAAGCCTTGAAGGGTGATTAGCAGCACCCCTGGCTTTTACATCCTAGACGCCAGTAATGCTCAGCCAATAGTCCTGGCAAAAGTACCCCAGACATTATCAATATCCTCGAGTGGGCAAAATTGCCAATTGTTTTCCACCAAAATAAGATGCACTATCACACATTGCCTCCTGATATGGTGCTATAGGATCAGCAGTGGACTAACCACTACTCAGCAGTTGAAACCCACCAGCTGCTCCTCAGAAACCCTATACAGGATCATCGCTGTGGGTCAGAACTGACTCAAGGTTGGCTATTAACAACATCACACATTCTAGCCCTGAGGGCTTCGTAATCTTGCAGGATGACTATGCTGACCTTGTTTAGCTCTTTTTCTACAAGCTTCCCATTCCTACTATGAAATACACTTATCTCTAATAGTCAATCAGTCCTATGCAAACCTATAGTGACTGTGTGCTAAAACACTAAGCTCTCCTACCACAAAAAGAAGCCCATCTCTATGGAAAAGTCTAATGTCCCACTCCTTGTCCTATATCAAATCTCCATCCTCACTACTGCAAATTGAATTGAGTCCAAACTCCTTGTGTGGCATTCAAGGCTCTTGTAATCGAACTGATTTTCTAGGGTTTTCTGTTCAAGACAAGCAAGATAATAGACCTTCCCTAAGCTTCAAATGTACTTTTCTACTTCTCAGCCTTTGCCAGGACTGGCTAACTAGGCAATATCGTCCATGTGGATGGAGAAATCAGGGCCTCCAGAATTGTCCTTGAACTCAAGAGAAATGTAATCGGGACTTCAGAGCAATGAAGGTATTAAAATCCAGTGTCTTTCGAGTCAGAATTAGTTGTGACGAGTGTTCTAAAACCCTAAATCAGACTGGTTGTCCTTGTTTGAAGTTATGGATAAAATATTTTAAAACTGATCCTCCTCAAAGTCAAGGTAAAAATACTGGCTTCTGTCAAAACAATAAATCCTTTTTATTCAGAAAAGTTTCTGGCACTTGGGCCTTTGTGAACATGTTGAGTTTATCAGGCAGAACCAAGCAAAGCATTTGATGCCTGTACAACCCTTTTGTTTACATTCACGTTGGCCAGGAATATTCGTTGCAAGGTGTGAGCTAGCAAATCCTGTCTACCTCCCCCTTGAGTGTGTCTTTTTGATGCATTAAATAAATACAGATGTGACTTGACCTTATTTAGGATTGGGAGCTAGATGAGAGCCAAGCTAAATTTCATCTAGCTGGTTTACACCCAGCTCAGCAGAACAAAATTTTGCCCCTGGGGACCTCCCTTTTCCCAGATAAACCTAGTTAAAGGTAGAGCTTAATCTTCTAATTCCCAACAAGGATGTTTTCAGTTAGACTTTTGTTTTACCTTCCCATCATTTTTGTGTGATACAAAATAGACAAAAGGAATTCATACAGTGTGGCTTCTTGATATAATCACCAGGCATTGGCATGTCAGCACTGCTTTCAGGGAGCCCAGCTTTCAGGGACTGTGGGCATAGCTTGTAAATTGATTGACAGCCTTAAGCTTCCAAAGTAAATTTCTAAAACCCAAGTACTTTTTTTTCACAGACATGTGAAATGTCAGAATTCCATCGGGAAAGAAAGCTTTGTTTTAAAAATAAACTTTTAAGTTTGAAAACAAAACCAGACAAGCAGTTCAGAAAGAACTGTTCTGAATTGAATTTCAAAGTGTACCCTTGTGTGTGTAGTCCCTCTCCTTTCTTTCTCCCTGCCACAGTCCTCACTCTGCGGCTTAAGTGGTCTGCCATAAAGACCTCGTAGCTGATCTGTTCCTAGCTAGCAATGCTGCCGTCTCCAATCCACTTTGTAAGCTGCTGCTGGTATTCTCTTCCTAAAGCCCACTCTAGATCATGGTCTCCTTCTATTTAAACTTCCACTACCATTCCTTTGTATATGAGTTAGAACTGACGTGATGGGATCAACAACATCTCACTGCTGTAGACAAAATATAGCCCATACTCCTAGCTGTGACACTCATGCCTCTCTTGGTCTAACTTCTTTTTCTAGCATCAAGAACCCTTGCTATGGACAAAAAAAAGTCAGAGGGAAGGGAGCATTTTCTCATCATCTGTGATCTCCATCCTCTCTGCGAATACTGCTACTCATTTATTGTCTTTCAGGATTCTCCCCAATTTCCTTTGTGCTTTGAGGACAAAGCCTTTTTCAGTAACGCCTTTCCCATGTCAGCCTACAGGAAACAGAATCTTCTCAGCAATGGCAACAATTCCTCTGTGGCCAGTATCTAATTCATTTCTATTGTGTTTTCTGATGTGGACAAATGGTTCACCAGCAGAGCCCAGATCGCCTTGAAGCTCTTGTTTTCTTCCGCTGTCACTGGGATTTTGCATATTTCTCTTGGGCTTAACAAGAGAGTTGTAAGGAACAAGATGCTTATCTGCCTTGCTCTGTGTGGGAATCTCAGCAGCCACATGTCCTAGGGCTCCATGCTGAGGGAAGATGTTGGCCCTATCTACCTCCAACCCCGCAAGCATGACTGTGCTCAATGCCAGCTCTCCAAGAACAAGGGCCCTCCTTTTGATGCTTCAGACTCCTTCATACTTCAATGAACAGTGACCCTGGCTTTGGTATTTTCAAAAAATATCCTATCTTAGAGGGACAACTTTGAGGGCAGGCCAAATAACATGATTAGGGTATCTGTGAAGATGCTATCTTGTGGTGACTGACCTCCCAGGGCCATATTGCTTGCTGCCCCACTCCAAGATGCACTGTCTCCTAATCCACACCAAGACTTACAGGGTCCCAAATTTGGGCAATAAATAAGTCTAGACCAAAGACAGTCCTCATTCCAGGACTTCCCCATTACCCAACTAAATTGTACCCACTGCCTTCCATCCAATTTGTTCATGTCTCTGTTTTCAACTTTTCACAAGGAAGTTGATAATAGATGGTCATGTTCAAAGGGCTTAAGACAAAGTCTTGCTATTCTTGCTTGTACGGCACATTCTGGCTGTACTTCTTCTAAGACGTTTTTCATTCTTCTGGCAGTCCGTTGTATATTTAATATTCTTCACTAACATCATCATTTCTAAGTCATCAATTCTTGTTCAACCTTCCTTATTTTTTCAGCTTTGACATGTATATGTTGTTGTTGTTAAGTGCCATTGAGTCAATTCTGACTCATAGCAACCCTGTATAGGGTTTCCTGGGAGAAGCTGGTGAGCTTGAACCACTGACCTTGCAGTTCAAACAGCTTTACAGTCTGGCACATTAACATACAGCGCCACACCAGGACTCCTTGACATGTATGTAAGGAGTTTGTAAATACCATGGTTTGGGTCAGTTTGAATCTATGAACATTTCCTATTGATGTATTCCAGCAACTGTTTTGGAATTCTCTTCAGCAAAACTTTACTTGCTATTTGGTGGTTTCCACATTCTGCTGGATCACCGTTTTTGGAATGGGCACAAATATGAATCTCTTTCAGTTAACTGACCAGTAGCTTAGCATAGACAAGTGAACACTTCCAGCATTGCATCTGTTTGTTGAAATACCTCAATTGGTATTCAGTCAATTCCTGGAGCCTTGTTTTTAGCCAAAATCTTTAGTTCAACTTGGACTTTTTCATTACCATCAGTTCTTGATCACTTGCTACCTCCTGAAATGGTTTAATGTTGACTAATTTTTTTTTTTTTGGTAAAGTGACTCTTCCATCTTCTTTTGGTGATTCCTGTACAGTTCGTTATTTGCCTGTGGAATCCTTCATTATGTCGTCTCAAGACTTGAATTTTTCTTCAGTTCTTTTAGCTTGAGAAATGCTGAGTGCGTTCTTCCCTTTTGGTTTCCTAACTCCAGGTCTTTGCACATTTCATTATAATACTGGATTTTGTCTTCCTGAGCCACCTTATGAAATCTTTACACATTTTTTTTGATAAAATAAAAAGCCAAAATTATTGCGGCCATTATATATTTGTTTAGAGGCAGGTGGTATAGTGGAGTCAGAGAGGGCATAAGTATTCCTTCCAGCATTTATGATTGTGTGTGGAGGTGTAGGATAAGCATTGAACTGCTAACCACCTGATCAGCAGTTCAAACCCATCAGCTGTTCCTTCAAAAGCCTATACAAGATCAAGACTGATTATGAGGGTTGGAAATGTAAAGGTAGATGTTTCATAGCAAGGAGGGCAGTGATTAACTTTCCAGTCTAGGATCGGAGGTCCCTAGGACCATCAATGGAGAAGAGTAGAGAGCGGGACCCTACCCAGAGAAG
>NW_006408522.1:13813471-13815901 GCF_000296735.1 Chrysochloris asiatica
TAAAATGTAGTAGGTATGGATGTACCATAAAATATTACTGAGCCATAAAGATTATTGAACTGGAGAAAGATGAGGTTTTCTGCTCCCATGAAAATTTAAAGCCTCAGAAACCCTATACAGGATCGTTATGAATTGGAAACAACTTAAAGGTGCTTGACAACAACAAAGAGAATTGAAGTCCTGATGTAGGCTACAACAAATATGGCTTCCTTGCTATCTGCATCCTTACTTTAGAGTAGATCAGGCAAGAGAGACCACTTGCTTGGGCCATTGATTAGAGAGCCTCGCTCTGGCTTCCCTTCTTACAGACCTGGCAAGGAATCCACAACCCCCACCCCAGACATCCCCAATCAAAGCCCTAGCTTGGAGTGGCCAATGACTACAGGGAATGTAGACAGAGATTGAATGTGTGGGCTGAGTCATCTACACATGTATACTCAAAGCTTTTTAGGGTACTAGAATAGAATGTGATGAGTAGTAGGTCTCAAGGGGATCAGGGACCTCCTCTCCCTGTACCTTTTTGGTCCAGCAGAGAATGCCAAGAAATTGAGGTTTGTGAATCCACACCTGGACTTCCTCTGTGTTATGAAGTTCCATTTGTTAAGGTTGGAAAAGATAACATATTCTATTGAACAGTTTGTAAGTTTGATTTACAACCTTCAAATATTTAGACACATGGCATGTGGGGCTGCAAATGTGAAAGGCAGCCTTGATTTTCAAAGCAGTGGGAGGTGAGGCTGAGGGGGTAGCATCACCGTTCTTCTCGCCCCTGGGGTTTACCCCATGACCCATTAAAAGACCACTGTGGATAGGATTTATTTCAAAGAATTCTGTTCTCTACACAGTGTATGCCTCATCTTGAAAAATGGTCACCATTTACAGATTCTCATGGCATTAAACCCCAGAATCCCAGAGTCAGGGAGAGGCAATGAGCCGAGTTTCTTGCATATTGGTGAAGCGTGCTGTGCTCCAGTTTCTTGCATATTGGTGAAGTGTGCCGTGCTCCGGTTTCTTGCATATTGGTGAAGTGTGCCGTGCTCCGGTTCAGCAGCATCCTCCCTTGCCAAAGCAAGGTATTTCCTCCTCTGCCATTGCTAATCAGTGGATAAAATATTGCTTCATGAAGCCGATATGCTGCTTTTCTTTGAGGCACACAATTATGCTTGAAACCCTGGCCCCGGGAAGGGACAGCACAGAGATGTTGACCTGAGATGAAATCAGCACAGGAAACCCTATACAGGGTCGCTATTAGTCATAACCAACTCGAAGGCATTCAACAACAACAAACAAGGGCTATGGGCAGACACCCCACACCTGGATAGGCATCTTGGTCACTTAATTAGCCATATAACCTTGGGCAAGTTACTTAGTCCTCTGTAAGTCTGTTTCCCACCTAAAAAATGAGAGACAGAAGAGTAAACAGAAAGGAGTATAGAACAAAAGTCAAGAGTTGTCCATGGTAGATGTTCAAAGGATAAACTGTCATACAGGCACCTTGGACATTTGCCCTTATACTCCATTTCCCTCCTTACTTAGCTGCTGCCCTATGCAGTGGGTCTAAACCAATCCCACCCTACAGATATGCCTGATATAGGCAATATTCTGTCCCTTGGGCTGCTGGAAATGTGGGAGTTCTCAGTCTTCCCCATCAACAAGCATTCTGATTCCATTAGCTCATCAACTCCCTCAGAAAGCCTTCTTCCACATTAACATCTGGATGAAAACCCACTCGGAAAGAAAAGTGCTGCAGGGTTGAACTGTACCATGAATACAGATGCGGGTAAAAGCAGAGAATTTACCTTCAAAACTCCCATCCCAACAGGTGCAAGTGTGCCACGCCATACAGTCCAGGGGTGAAACCACAGGCTCTGGGTTCAGACTGACCACTTGCTTGGTGTGAGCATTTGGGCAATTTAACATCTCATGGAGGGTGGTGGCTAAACGATGTGCAACAACTACGCAGACCTGGTGGAGTTGTTAAATGAAACCCAGACCACGGAGCGGCGGGGTGAGAGGTGTCTGGAGACCAGGTTGATGGGGAGACGCTGCCTAGAGGGAAGAGACTGCAGGGGCCGGCCAGGCTGTCCTACTTACCGCGGATGCAAGAGCGCCTTCCTAGCCTAACCGTTGGATCATGGTTTTGAGGAGGGGTCGATCAACTTAGAGACCCGCAAGCCCAGCCCAAAGCATCTCACTACAACCCAGTCACCCCTGCTGCGCTTCTGCCTCTTGATTGACATCCAAGGACAAAAATCCCGCCTTTGAGACAGACTTAAGGGCCCTAGCACAAGGAGATTCCTATTTAACAGCAACCACACAACCACCACTCATCTGTCGTGCTGTGGTGGTTTGGATTGCTGTGATTCTGAGGGCTATGCCACCAGTATTTAAAATAACCAGCAGGGTCACCCATGGTGGACAGGTTTCAGA
>NW_006408522.1:13818720-13825829 GCF_000296735.1 Chrysochloris asiatica
GGGGTGGGGGTGGGGGGTTAGGGTTGGGGGGGCAGGCTTGCAGGGTATACCCTTTAGTTGGTTGAGATGCATGGAGGGGATTGTAACCATGGCAAGGAAATGATATACGATAGAATGAATGTAAAACTAATGTTCCCTCATGTACACTATCACATAATTCACAATGTTAAGGGGAAAAAACAAAACAAAACAAAACCCTATACAGGGTTGCTGTGGGTTGGAACTGACTAAAAACAATTGAAAGCATGCTGATGGCACTATAGAGTAAACACTGGACTGCTAAAGTTTGGCAATTCATGTCCACTAACTGCTCCAAAGAATAAAGATGAAGTTTTCTTCTCCATGAAGATTTATAGCCTTGGAAAACCTTTACAGGGTTTACATGAGTCAGAACCAACTCGACAGCACCTAACAACTTTGACATCAATTTTTAAATTTATACATAGTAAATGTATAAATATTGTTTTTCTCCTCATTCCTTCTAATACTTTTTTCATCTGATTTTTGTTCTGTATTAAATAACATTTTATGAAAGTTAAGTTAAATTACGAAAAGGAAATTTATTCATAGACTCCCTACCCTAGTACATTCTTTTTATCCTTCATTTCTACTTTTGTTAATATCAGCTTGCATACGATTTTATCATCTGCATTTATTCTCAACTGAAGCTAATAATCATATATTTTCCTTTAATTTCATAACAACACAAGAGTCTAGAGGGTTGATGTGCCATGGTGTATCTTTTCCTTTACTACATACTACAATGAAAGATTTTACAATTTTAAGTAACACTGAACAGAATATCTTTATCTTTTCTCCACTTTTGAACAATTTTCTTGGAAGCAATTCCCAACTATGGGATTAGAGATTTTAGAGGCTATGAACATTATCACTATTCTTGATATAGAGACCAAACTGCTGTTTTAGAAAGAGCTGTCTTATTAGTTTATACGAACCCGAGACCTTTATGAGTGTAATTTCACTCCAACCTGTTAAACATTGGAATTTCACATTTTTTTAGTTCAGCTTTAGTCATTAATTGGTTCCCTGACTTGTTTTAATGTATTTCTTTTAAAATTTACAACCTGCAAGGTTGACTATGAGCAAGTTTTAATACGCATATTTTTGAGTACTGGTGTGGCGCTATGGGATAAAGCATTGGATCACAAGGTCGGTTTGAACCTCAAGTTGGCAATTCAAACTCACCAGCCTCTCCTTGGAAACTCTATACAGGGTCACTGTGAGTTGGAATGAACTCGAAGGTACTAAAACAATAATAACAATGTCGAGTTACTTTTATTTTTAATTATTTTGTGCTATTCTCATTTATCTACTGATTTCAATTCATCTATAACTTTTCACAAATAGTAAGCATTGTTCTTATTTTAATTTTTTGTTTCTCATCTAATTTTTCTTCTTTTTATTCCTGATTACAGAATTAGCATATGTTCATATAACAACAAATTTGTATTAAAATTACTTAAAATAGAAAAATAATCTAGGTATTGGCCATCACTATGTTTTAGCACATTTTGTTTCTTCTTTCTTTTTTAAAAGTTAATATGTTGTTGTTGTTGTTGTTGTTTTTAAGTGCAGTTGAGTTGATTCCGATCCCAAGGAGCAGCTGGTGAAAAGTTAATATGTTGTTATTTTTAAGTGCCATTGAGTTGATTCTGATCCCAAGGAACAGCTGGTGAGCTTGAACCACCAACCTTGCAGTTCAAACGACTTTGCTGTCTGACAAATTAGCCCACAGCGCCACACCAGGACTCCAAATATTAATATGTGTTGAAAATATTTTTAGCTGATTTCAAAGGTAAAATATATGCTGAACACTATTCCAACATATGTATTATCATGTTTGTTTGTTTTCTGTTTCTCTGTGGTTGAACATTAGTTAGCCCGTTTTCAACTATTACAAATGTCTTGCAGACTATTCTTTGTGTGTGTGTGTGGTTGTATATATTGTTGTTGTTAAGTGCTGTCAAGTTGGTTCCAACTAACAGTGATACTGTGAGTATAGGATTTCCGAGGAGCAGCTGGCGAGTTTGAACTGCTGACTGTGCAGTTTAAACCGACCTTACAGTTGAGTGTGTATCCTATAAAACCACATCAGGACTTTGGCTGTATATATATATATTGTTGTTGTTGTTAGGTGCCATCGAGTTGGTGCCATCATAGCTACCTTATGCACAGCAGAACGAAACAGTGCCCAATCCTGGGCCAACCTCACTACAGTTGCCATGCTTGAGTCCATTGATGCTGTCACTGAGCCAATCCATCTCGTTGGGGGCGGGGGTGTCTTCCTCTTTTACTCTGACCCTCCACTTTATCAAACATGGTATTCTTCTCCAGTGACTGGTCCCTCCTGACAATATGTCCGAAGTATGAGAGACGATGTTTGGCCATCTTGGCCTCCAAGGAGCACTCTGGCTGCACTTCTTCCAAAACGGATCTATTGGTTCTTCTGGCAGCCATGGCACTTTCAATATTCTCCTATATGTGTGTGTGTGTCATTAATTGTCAAAATATATATATATTTGTATATAAAAGTTTGAACTGCAAGGTCGGTGGTTCAAGCTCTCCAGCTGCTCCTCAGAAACTCTATACAGTGTCGCTATGGGTCAGAATTGACTCTATGGCACTTAACAGCAACAACAATATAAACACCATTTCACCATTTTTTACATGGACAACTCAGTGCCTTTAATTTACCATGTTGCGTAACCATCACCATTATCCTTTTCCAATTGTTTTCATCACTCTTAACAGGCACTCAATTCCTCTGAAGTAATAACCCCCCTTTCCACCTTCTACCACCTTGAGTAACCACTAACACCTTTTTGTCTTCATATATTTGTTTATTCTAGATATTTTATATAAATATGATCATGCTCCATTTATTTTTGTGTGTCTGATGTAGTTCACTCAGCATAATATTTTCCAAGTTCATCCATGTGGAACAATATGTGTTTGAGCTTCTCTTTATTAGTGAGTAATATTCCATTGCGTGTGCATAGATACTACTTTTTTTTTTTTAATGTAATCCATTCATCTGTCAGATATTTGTGTTTTTTTCCACATTTTGGTTATTGTGTATAATGCTTGCAAATTATTCTTGGATATAAATCCTTTTCTTCTTATTCCCAAAGGATGGACTATTAGAAGTAGGATTATGTGTCAGAAAAAAGTATTTTAACATTCCCGACATGTATTGCCAATTCGCTTTCCAGAAAGATAAGGCCTGGCCTCTGATCCTATCAATTTCTGTCTGTCTCCGAGAACACTGCGCTGTAGCTAGCACTTTTTTTTAAGAAAAGTTTGCCAATTTGAAGGTGGTCGGGTCCTCTTGGTGTAAATCCTCTTGCAAGGCTTAAATGCAATAGAAACACACTCGGATTGGCGACCACGCACATCACCCATAAGGGAAAGTGAACGAAGAACATCAACGAAGTGGCCAGCTAACCCTTTTATTGTCCACCAGGCTACTGTGAACCCGGGTGGAGACCTGGTCAGCCAGCAGCGAGGCATGACCTGGGGATTCATGGGCTCAAAGTCAATGACACAACCACAGAGGACTAGAGTGGAGAGCGAAGCAGCCAGCTGATAAGAAGAGGGTGGACAGACGCAAGAATACCCACACTTATAGATGATACCCACTTGACCTGGCTTCAATGACTGGATGAATAGAGCTCAACACGAAGAAGAAAGAAGAGGAAAAAGGCGTCATCTGATACAATTTGATAAACTTGACCTAGACCCATAAATGCAGTAGCACAAAAGAGGAAACAAATCCCTGCTGCAAGATTTATTCCCACCCCTTCAACACACAGAGTAGACAGGGATGGGCAACTTGAACATTGGCTACCCAAAATGGGGGGAGGGATACAAAGGTAAGAAGTGACTGGCTTACAAGCTTTCGAGAGGGAACCTAGATCCAAAGGGTGTGGAGGAAGGAGGAGTCTCCAGTGAATAGTGTCCAGCCTGTCCAGAAAGGGCTGATGAAATAAAGTGCAGATGAGTCTCTCTTGTGATGCAATAGTGAAGAATTGTTATCAGGACTGATTGTGAGGGCTGGAAATGTAAAGGTGGACATTTTATAGCAAGGAGGGGCGTGATTAACTTTTCAATCTAGGAGCGGAGGGCCCTGGGACCATCAATGGAGAAAAGCGGAGAGCAGGATCCTACCAAGAGAAGCAGTGAGGCCTGAAATGGAGGCAGAGATGATGATGTGGAGAGATGGAGTGGCTGGGGACTTGAGATCCAGAGAGGGAAAGGGGCTGTGTGCTGAGGACTGTGGGGGGTGGGGGGCAGGCTTGCAGGGTATACCCTTTGGTTGGGTGATGATGCATGGACGGGATAGTAACTATGGCAATGAAATGGTGTATGATAGAACGAATGTAAAACGAATGTTCTCCCATGTAAACTATCACACAATTCACAATAAAACATTTATTTAAAAAAAAAAAAAAGCTTGCCAATTTCATTTTTAAAAAAAAGAAATTAAAGCTCATTGTTTGAATTTGTGTGTTTTAGATTACTACTAAGGTGGAAAATATTTTGTAATTTGTACATATTTTTAAGAGTTTTAAGTCAGTTTATCTTCCTTTTGTGACTTTTTTTTTTTTTTTTTAAGATTTTTGCTTTAAGGATATTACTACCTTGTCATTTTATACAAATGTTTTATTCCAATATGCTTACCTTTTAGTTTTACTTTTTCTGCATACTAAGTTTTGCTTTTTTTATGTCATAAGTTGTTTATAGTCTTTTGGATGAGTTTATTCCATTACTTTTGGGCTTACAAATCATCTTTCAACCACAGATCAATAACTTTTGCTGTATTTTCTTCTGGTTTTGCTTTCTAATTTTACTTTTTGTATTTATATTCTATTTTTCCATAAAAACATTACATTTCTTAACTATTTATTTGGGGATGGAGCAAAATTTTTTTAAAGCTAAAAATATTTCAAGTCGTTTACCAATTTTTATACCACTGTTTATTAAATCACCACTCAGTTGTCAATGTGTCATCCTGTGGTGGCTTGTCTATTACTGTGATGCTGGAACCTATGTCACTGATATTTTAAATACCAGCAGGGTCAACCATGGTGGACAGGTTTCAGATGAGCTTCCAGACAGAGACAGACTAAGGAGAAGCAGAGGTGGACCATTTCTAAATGGCTAGCCACTGAAACCATACAAGTAGTATCACAATATTGATTGATATAGTGTCAGAAGAAGATACTGAAAACATGACCAGGGAAGAGCTGCCTCCTCAAAATACAGTTGACCATAGTTACCTGCAAGGATGGGGCACAGCTTTCATTTGCTGATGCACCACAGCTCAGAATGAAAAGAAACAACTGCAAACATCCATTAATAATCAGAAGATGCAATGTGTGAAGTATAAATCTAGGAAAAATTGTAAGTTATGAACAATAAAATGGAATGCATAAAGATTGATATCCTAGACATTACTGAGCTGAAATGGACAGGTATTGGCCATTTTTAATCAGACAATCATATGGTTTACTATGCCAGGGATGAAAAATTGAAGAGGAATGGTGACACAATCACTGCCAAAAAGGGCATTTCAAGATCTATCTTGATGTACAATGCTGTTTGTGATACGATAATATCCATACATCTACAAGGAAGACCATTTAACACCACTATTATTCAAATTCATGCACCAACCACTAAAGCCAATGTTGATGAAATTGAAGAATTCCACCAACTTCTTCAGTCTGAAATTGATTAAACATGTCATCAAGATGCATTGATTTTTTTTTTTTTTTTTTTACAGCGAGGATCATTCCCACCCCCTCAATACACAGGGTAGACAGAGATGGACAACTTGAACATTGGCTACCCAAGACGGAGGGCTACAAAGGCAAGAAGTGACTGGCTTACAAGCTTTCATGAGAGAGCCTAGATCCAGAGGATGCAGAGAAAGGTAGAATCTCCACTGAGTAGTATCTAATCTGTCTGGGCGAGGCTGATGAAGGGAGATGGGGATAGCACTCATGTGGCACAATAGTAAATAATTGCTATCGGGACTGGCTGTGAGGGTTGGAAATGTAAAGGTAGATGTTTTGTAGCAAAAGGAGGGGAATGATTGACTTTGCAGTCTAGGAACAGAGGTCCCTGGGACTATCAAGGGAGAAGAGCGGAGTGCAGGACCCTACCCAGAGAAACAGTGATGCCAGAGATGGAGACCAAGACGATAACATGGAGAAATGGAGTGGCTGGGGACTCTAGACCTAGGGAAGGAGAGGAGCTGTGTGCTGATGATCAAGAGGAAGGTTTGCAGAGTATACCCTTTGGTTGGTTGATGATGCATGGAGGATATTGTAGCCATGGCAAAGAAACAATATACAATATGATAAGTATAAAGCTAATGTTCTCCCATGTAAACTATCACATAATTCACAATAAAAAAATTTTTTTTTAAAGCACTGATTTTTTGATGCAATTACTAGTGATCAGAATGTGAAAGTTGGGAACAAAAAGGAAGGATCAGTAGTTGGAAGATATGACCTTGGTGATTGAACTGATGCTGGAGATCCTGATAGTATTTTGCAAGACCAATGACTTATTCATTGCAAATTCCTTTACAACTTATTTTCAAATTCCTTTTATAAACAACGTGCACATAGAACTCACCATATGGGATACATAGGAATCAAATTGACTACATTTTCAGGAAGAGACAATAGAGAAGCACAGTATTATCAGCCAAAATAAGGCCAGGGGCCAACTGTGGAAGTTCAGGCTGAAGCTGAAAAAGTTAAAACAAGTCCATGAGAGCCAAAATATGACCTTGAGTATACCCCACTTGAATTTAGAGACTGTCTCAAGAACAGTTTTGATGCATTAGGAAAACAAAAGGTCATTAAAAATACAGGAGAAAAAAAAGAAAATACCAAAGTGAATGTCAGAAGAGACAGAAACTTGCTCTAGAAAGTAGAGAAGATAAAGTGAATGGAAGGAATGAGGAGGTGAAAGAACTGCACAGAAATTTTCAAAGGGCAGTTTCTTGGAAACCCTATAGAGTTACTATGACTCAGAACCTACTGGATGGCACTTAAAAGCAGGGCCCAATTTAT
>NW_006408522.1:13827147-13828830 GCF_000296735.1 Chrysochloris asiatica
AATGGACAGCTAACTGCAAGTTGATGATTCAAACCCGCCATCTGCTTCTCAGGAGACAGATGAGGCTGTCTGCTCCCATAAAGACTAATAGTCTCAGGAACCCTATATAGGGACGCTGAGTCAGACGCAACCTGATAGCAGTGAATTTGCTGTATTTTCTTGGTTCCCAAAGCAGCTCAGGCATAGGATTTTTTTCTCTTTTTTTAAAATATTCTCCAAGTGATTCTAATGTTTAAGTAAGTTTAGGAACCACCATTTTAATGAATTTTCAGGTGATTATTTAATTTATATTTATTATATCTTCTATTTTAATTGTATTACCTAGATATTTTTTGTCGGGGACCCGCCTCGACATTGGGGTTCAGTTCACGAGGAGAGGTCTGCAACAATTTTTAAAAGTAAGAAAATAATAAAAATATTCATCCATATTTTTGCTATGCTTAAATGAGACTTACTAATAACTTGGAGTCCTAGTGTGGTGTTGCAGGATGAGCGCTGCACTATTAACCAAAAAAAGTTGACAGTTCAAACCTACAGCCACTCCTTGGAAACGCTATACAGGGTAGCTATGAGTCAGCACCAACTCGACAGCACATGACAGCAACAACAACTAATATCTTACCAGTAAACACAGTGTTGTGTGCCTGAGTGGCACAAACAGTTAAGTGCTTGACTACTAGAAAAACAGCTGGCAGTTTGAACACACCTGGAAAGGCAGTACCGGAAGAACGGAATCTGCTTCCCTGAAAATCGTATGGAATAGCTCTGCTCTGCACACATAGGGTCTCCGTGAGTGAAAATTGACGTAACACAACTGAAAATAACAAACAAAATGTGATGAAACAACTGTACAACATTGTATTTAGTGATAAGAGATTAGTATATACAATAATAGTAATCAATATTTGTTGTTATTGTTATATAATAGTAGTAATCAATATAAACATTAGTAAAGTAATTACTACTTTTTAGATGGTTTATGAGAATTTTTCAATTGTTTCCTTGCAAGTTTATTTCATTTTTTCAAAACTTGGCAAGTTGCTATTCTTCCAAAGATCAAAGATTTTCTCTCTCTCTGACTTTTTGGGGTGGGTCTGAGTAAGGAGTGAGGGTTAGGTTAGCTATGGCTAGAACCAAATGAGGCCTATGACTTCATTTAGTGTTAAAGTTATGATTAGGACTAGGGTTAGTATTAGCGGTAAGAGTTGGGCTAGGACTAGGAATAAGTCTTGGTCTTGTTTTTAGGCTTACCATTATGTTTATTTATTCATTTAATTTTTTTCTTAAAATCTATTTGAATTTCTTTTCATTTGGAAATTCTGTAACTACATTATTCCCTCTTCTTAATTAATAGTTTTTGTTGTTGTTGCAACTATTCTGGTTCTCTGTTTTCAATCTTAGGCTGCAAACCTTAAGGTCAGCAGTTCAAAACTACCAGTTGTTCTGTGGGAGAAAGATGAGGCTTTCTGCTCCTGTAAAGATTTACAGCCTCAGAAACCCTGTACAGGGTCACTATGAGTCGGAACCGACTCCATGGCACAGAACAACAACAACAACAACAAGGTCTGTGTTGGAGTCTTTGTGTGGCGCTGTGGGCTAATGCGTCAGACTGCAAAGTCATTTGAACTGCAAGGTCAGTGGTTCAAGCTCACCAGCTGCTCCTTGGAAACCCTATACAGGGTC
>NW_006408522.1:13828930-13829821 GCF_000296735.1 Chrysochloris asiatica
CTAGTAAGGCAACTATTTTCAATTCTTATAAGTCATAAGATTTTAAAGTGTTTTTAAAATCTATTTATTAAAGTTTAGAATTATTTTCTTGGGATTCTACTACCCCATCTCACCTATCCTTCTATGACATTGTTTATAACTTCATTATACCTATTAATTAACCTGGAAACACAGAATGTCTCTCCATTTATTAAAGATTTCTTTTATAGCTCCCAATACCAGCTGCTCCTAGGAAGTCCTATACAGCGTCGCTATGGGTCTAAACCGACTCGACAGCACTTCACAACAACAATATAATGTTATAATGTACTTTGTACAATATCACACTTCTTACTAAGATTCTCAGTTATCTCATATGTTTGTTGCTATTATAAATGGATTTCTTTCTCTTTTGTTTTGTCTGATTACTTCTAAACTGTAAACAGTACTTCAAACCAGTCCATTCAGGTTTGACGCCCCCTCTGGAGATCTTGTTCAAAGTAAATTCTGATTTCAGTATATCTGGACTGGAATGCCGATTCTTAGCAGGGGGTCAGACTGGAATGAACTGATTTGAAACTCTGGTGAACATGCGTATGTATGTATTGCATAATTTGCTTGGCGGTGGTGGTGTTTTGCAAAGTCAATTACTCATAGTAATATAGCTCTGTGTAGTGTTTCCAAAGTTGTAAATCTTTACGGGAGCAGAAAGCCTCATCTTTCGAGTGCCTGGTGGGTTTGAACGGCTGACCTTGTGGTTAGCAAGCCCAATGCGTAACCTATTACGCTATCATGGTTCCTTGTTGTGAAGTGCTGTCAGTAGAATAGTGATCCTGTACACGGTTTCCGAGGGGTGGTTGGTGAGTTTAAATCGTCAACCTTGCATTTGAAACCGACCTTATGGTTGAGAGC